>NC_133156.1:10350295-10656592 GCF_040802235.1 Manis javanica
TGGCCCCCTGTCCTGATATCTAGAGCAGAGACGGATGTGCCTGGATAGGACTTCTACCAGCAGACCAGGGCCACTGTCTAAACGCCTCTCTTATGCTTGCCTCGCAAGAGACATAGGTAATAAGGAAAGCAGACATTTATTAATTGCTTGCTACATATCAAATTGCACATTCATCTTTTCATCCACATTAACCTCTTTTAACTCTTAGGATAACCTTGGTGGTTGATATCAATATTATTTTAATAAATCAAGAACATGAGGATCAGAGAGATAAAGTCATCTTCTCAAAGGCACACAGTACTTGAATATGGGACCGGTTGATTCCAGAGCCCAAGCTCTTAATATTACATTGACTCACCTAATGGAGAAATGTAGAACACAAAGCACACTAATTTTGTTTTTCTCAAGATGAAATTCACATAATACAGAATAAATCATTTTAAAGTGTACAATTCAGGTACGTTTAGTATATTCACCCTGTTGTGCACTTAATGCCTCTCTCGAATTACAAATTGTTTCATCATCCAGTGTTCTTACCCCATACCCATTAAGTAATAATTCTCCATTCTCCCTTTCTCCCATTCCTGGCGATCAATAGCCTGCTTTCACTCTAAGATTTGCCTACTCTGAATCTCCATATAAGGGGAATTGTACAATACATGCACTTTTATGTCTAATATAATTCACTAATCATTTTCAAGGTTCATCAAAGTTGTACCATGTGTCAGGGCATTTTTCCTTTATATGAATGAATAATGTTCAATTGTATGTATATATAACTATTTATGCATTCATCTATTGAAGAACGTTTTTCCTACCTTTTGGCTATTATAAAGAGTGATGCTATGAATATTCATGTCCAAGCATTTGTTTGATACCTGTGTTCAATTCTTTCAGATATCTACCTAGGAGTGAAACTGCTGGATTATAATGAAATCTACACTTACTTTACGAGGAATTTCCAAATGGTTTTCCACAGCAACTGTATCATTTCATATTCCCAAAGGTAATTCGTAAGGGTTCCTGTTTCTCCACACTCTGTGTAGTACTAGTTATTTTCCATTTCTAAAATTATCATTATAGCCTCCATAGTGGATATGAAGTAGTATATCATTGTGGTTTTCATTTTCATTTTTTTAATAACCAATGATTTCGAACATCATTTCATGTGCTTGTTGGCCAGTCTTATAGCATTGGAGAAATGTCTTAAAGTCCTTCACCCTTTTTAAATTGGATTGTCTTTTGGTTGTTGAAATGTCTAAAACTATCAGATACGTCATTTGCAAATATTTTTTCTGTAGGCTATCTTTTCACTTTCTTAAAAATATCCTTGATGCACAAAAGTTTTCAATTTTTACAAAGTCCCACTTATTTACTTTTTTCTTTTAACAAATCTAAGAATGCATTGCCAAGTCCCAGGTCTTGAAGATTTAACCCTGTGCTTTCATATAACAATATTACAGTTTTAGCTTTTAGACATAGGTCATTGATCCATTATGAGTAAATTTTTGTATAGGGAGTTAATAGGGGCCTAACTTCATTCTTCTGTATGTTTATATCCAGCTACTACTCTACCATTTATTGAAGAGACTATTTTTCCTTTTTTCTCCAATGAATGTGTTGGCACTCTTGCTGAATATAAATTGAATATAAATATTTGAGTTAATTTTTGGATACAGAATTGTATTTCTTGGTCTGATTCCAACTGTCCTTATACCAGTGTCACACTGTTTGATTATTGTAGCTCTGTAGTCCATTTTGAGATTGGGAAGTGTGACATTTCCAACTTTGCTTATCTTTGTCAGTATTGTTTCAGTTATTCAAGGTCCCTTGCATTTTCATATGAATTTGAAGATCTGCATTTCTTTTTATGTAAAAAAGGCCATGGGAATTTTGAAAAGGATTGCATTGAATTTGTAGAATACTTGAGGGAATATTGACATCTTAACAATAATTAAGTCTTCCAATCCATGACCACGGAATGTCTTTCTATCTATGTAGGTCTTCTTTAATCTCTTTCAGTAATGTTTTCTGGTTTTCAGTGTAAAAGCCTTTCACCTTTATCAAATTTATTCATAGGTACTTTGTTCTTTTGATTGCTATTGTATTGTCCTTTTCAGATTCTTCATTACTGATGTATAGAAGCACAACTAGTTTTTTTTTAAATAGTTGACATATAATATTATATTTGTTTCAACTATACAATATAGTGATTCAACAGTTATTACATTATTAAATGCTCACCACAACTAGTTTAGTTACTATCTGTCAATATAGAAAGATATTACTATACAACTGAGTTTTTTTTTTTTTTGAGAGGGCATCTCTCATATTTATTGATCAAATGGTTGTTAACAACAATAAAATTCAGTATAGGGGGGTCAATGCTCAATGTACAATCATTAATCCATCTCAAGCCTAATTCTCGTCAGTCTCCAATCTTCTGAAGCATAACGAACAAGTTCTTACATGGTGAACGAATTCTTACATAGTGAATAAATTCTTACATGGAGAACAGTACAAGGGCATTCATCACAGAAACTTTCAGTTTTGATCACGCATTATGACCCATAAACAATCAGGTCAAATATGAATATTCGTTTGATTTTTGTACTTGATTTATATGTTGATCCCACATTTCTCCATCTATTATTATTATTTTTTTTATTTTTAATAAAATGCTGAAGTGGTAGGTAGATGCAAGATAAAGGTAGAAAACATAAGAGGGCAAATGTAGATGATCAGATGATCAGGTGTGTGCCTATGGACTAAGTATTAATCCAAGCTAGACAAGGGCAGCAAGACATCCACGGATGCAGAAGATTTCTCTCAAAGCAGGGGGGGTGAGGTTCTGAGCCTCACCTCTGTTGATCCCCAAATTCACACCTGATGGCCCCCCTGCGACTGTGCCTGTCTTAGGTTGTTCCTCCCTTGAGGAATCTTACCCGTCTCTGGCTAACCAGTCATCTTCCGGGGCCATACAGGGAAATGTAAAGTTGGTAAGTGAGAGAGAAGCCATATTGTTGGAAAAGGTTAGCTTTTTACTTCTTTGCAGATTTATGCCCTGTGGTTTCTATGCCCAGCACTTGCCTCGAGGAATCTTTACCACCTGGAGGAATTATGATACTAGGTAAATTCGATATGAGGCATGAATTCTATTTAAGCGTTGTAATTAGGAAGGAAGAAGAAAAGCTATAGATGTAGCATATGGAAGGAAACATGGGAGGATTGATTATTTCTTTGACATATCTTCTTGTAGAGTACCTTAAGTATGTATAGGTTTTAAACTACTAACTAATTTGCACACACATATTAACATAATAGGAATACGGTGCCATAAACAAAGCAAATCTATAATTACCATCCATCTCCAGTGAAGCCAAGAAAACCATTTAGGCACCCTAGGCATTTGTGAAAATTTATCTATGATATGATGGATATTGTCCAATTGAACTTGAACGGTCTGAGAGAAATCAGACAAATTAAAGCAGCCCATTTCTGGGATCTGTTCACATCCCATATGTTCTTTTAACCGTAGATAGTCTATAGTCATGAGATTTTGGAGTGCTACAACTTGCACCCCTCCCAACTCCTGGTTGAGTTCCAACAGTACAGATCTGGTCAAATTCGTTGTCTCACTGTATGCACATGCAAGCCTAGACATCTCCCTCCTCATTCCTATGGCAAGTCCAGGAGACGGTGGGCTGGATGCAGCCACAACCGCAGCATCGTCCGGATCCCTGTGGAGGCTTTTTGATGATCATCCCCCGGCACAAGTCCTCCAGAGAGTGATGATGCCAGAAGCTCCTCCTCATATCGTATCTTAGTTCATTTTCTGGGTATCCAAGCTAGGCCCTGATCTTCTGCATAGAAACAAACAGACCCTTTGCCCACACTTTGACATGCCCTTTATACCACTGTGCAGAACTCATTGGCGGTCATCACAAAGTAACTGCTTTTTTTTTTTTTTTTTAGGAGAAAGGAATATTATCAGAAAAGAGTACATCCATAGCTGATCATCTGACACCCTTTAAGTGATCAACATTAAGGATATTTAAAGCATGTGTTGATCTTTGATTTACCAATAGTTTTATCCTATCAAGGAGTAATCCCCCTTTTCTTTCTTTCTTTCTTTTTTTTTTTTTTAATTTTTAATCTACACTTACATGAAGAATACTGTGTTTACTACGCTCTTCCCTATATCAGGTCCCCCCTAACAACCACATTATAGTTACTGTCCATCAGCTTAGCAAAATGTTGTAGAGTCACTACTTGTCCTCTCTGTGTTGTGCAGCCCACCCTCCCCTTTCTCCCTCCCCCCCATGCATGCTAATCTTAACACCCCTCTTCTGCTTCCCCCCGTTATCCCTCCCTGCCCACCCATCCTCCCCAGTTCCTTTCCCTTTGGTACCTGTTAGTCCATTTTTGGGTTCTGTAATTCCGCTGCTGTTTTGTTCCTTCAGTTTTTCCTTTGTTCCTATACTCCTCAGATGAGTGAAATCATTTGGTATTTCTCTTTCTCCGCTTGGCTTATTTCACTGAGCATAATACTCTCCAGCTCCATCCATGTTCCTGCAAATGGTTGGATTTTTCCACTTCTTATGGCTGAGTAGTATTTCATTGTGTATATGTACCACATCTTCTTTATCTATTCATCTACCGATGGACATTTAGGTTGCTTCCGATTCTTGGCTATTGTAAATAGTGCTGCGATAAACATAGGGGTGCATCTGTCTTTCTCAAACTTGATTGCTGCGTTCTTAGGGTAAATTCCTAGGAGTGGAATTCCTGGGTCAAATGGTAGGTCTGTTTTGAGCATTTTGATGAACCTCCATACTGCTTTCCACAATGGTTGAACTAATTTACATTCCCACTAGCAGTGTAGGAGGGTTCCCCTTTCTCCACAGCCTCGCCAACATTTGTTGTTGTTTGTCTTCTGGATGGCAGCTATCCTTACTGGTGTGAGGTGATACCTCATTGTAGTTTTAATTTGCATTTCTCTGATAATTAGCGATGTGGAGCATCTTTTCATGTGTCTCTTGGCCATCTGTATTTCTTTTTTGGAGAACTGTCTGTTCAGTTCCTCTGCCAATTTTTTAATTGGGTTATTTGTTTTTTGTTTGTTGAGGCGTGTGAGCTCTTTATATATTCTGGACGTCAAGCCTTTATCGTATCTGTCATTTTCAAATATATTCTCCCATACTGTAGGGTTCCTTTTTGTTCTATTGATGGTGTCTTTCGCTGTACGGAAGCTTTTCAGCTTAATGTAGTCCCACTTGCTCATTTTTGCTGTTGTTTTCCTTGCCCGGGGAGATATGTTCAAGAAGAGGTCACTCATGTTTATGTCTAAGAGGTTTTTGCCTATGTTTTTTTCCAAGAGTTTAATTGTTTCATGACTTACATTCAGGTCTTTGATCCATTTTGAGTTTGCCTTTGTATATGGGGTTAGACAATGGTCCAGTTTCATTCTCCTACATGTAGCTGTCCAGTTTTGCCAACATCATCTGTTGAAGAGACTGTCATTTTGCCATTGTATGTCCTTGGCTCCTTTATCAAATATTAATTGACCATATTTGTTTGGGTTAATGTCTGGAGTCTCTAATCTGTTCCACTGGTCTGTGGCTCTGTTCTGTGCCAGCACCAAATTGTCTTGATTACTATGGCTTTGTAGTAGAGATTGAAGTTGGGGAGTGAGATCCCCCCTACTTTATTCTTCTTTTTCAGGATTGCTTTGGCTATTCGTGGTCTTTGGTGTTTCCATATGAATTTTTGAATTATTTGTTCCAATTAATTGAAGAATGTTGCTGGTAATTTGAGAGGGATTGCATCAAATCTGTATATTGCTTTGGGCAGGATGGCCATTTTAACGATATTAATTCTTCCTAGCCATGAGCATGGCATGAGTTTCCATTTATTAGTGTCCCCTTTAATTTCTCTTAAGAGTGACTTGTAGTTTTCAGAGTATAAGTCTTTCACTTCTTTGGTTAGGTTTATTCTTAGGTATTTTATTCTTTTTGATGCAATGGTGAATGGAATAGTTTTCCTGATTTCTCTTTCTATTGATTCATTGTTAGTGTATAGGAAAGCTACAGATTTCTGTGTGTTAATTTTGTATCCTGCAACTTTGCTGTATTCCGACATCAGTTCTAGTAGTTTTGGAGTGGAGTCTTTAGGGTTTTTTATGTACAGTATCATATCATCTGCAAATAGTGACAGTTTAACTTCTTCTTTACCAATCTGGATTCCTTGTATTTCTTCGTTTTGTCTGATTGCCGTGGCTAGGACCTCCAGTACTATGTTAAATAACAGTGGGGAGAGTGGGCATCCCTGTCTGGTTCCTGAGCTCAGAGGAAATGCTTTCAGCTTCTCGCTGTTCAGTATAATGCTGGCTGTGGGTTTATCATATATGGCCTTTATTATGTTGAGGTACTTGCCCTCTATTCCCATTTTGCTGAGAGTTTTTATCATGAATGGATGTTGAATTTTGTCGAATGCTTTTTCAGCATCTATGGAGATGATCATGTGGTTTTTGTCTTTCTTTTTGTTGATGTGGTGGATGATGTTGATGGATTTTCGAATGTTGTACCATCCTTGCATCCCTGGGATGAACCCCACTTGGTCATGGTGTATGATCCTTTTGATATACTGTCGAATTCTGTTTGCTAATATTTTATTGAGTATTTTTGCATCTACATTCATCAGGGATATTGGTCTGTAATTTTCTATTTTGGTGGGGTCTTTGCCTGATTTTGGTATTAGGGTGATATTGGCTTCATAGAATGAGTTTTGGAGTATTCCCTCTTCTTCTATTTTGTGGAACACTTTAAGGAGAATGGGTATTATGTCTTCTCTGTGTGTCTGATAAAATTCCGAGGTAAATCCGTCCGGCCCTGGGGTTTTGTTCTTGGGTAGTTTTTTGATTACTGTTTCAATTTCTTTGCTCGTAATTGGTTTGTTTAACTTTTGTGTTTCTTCCTTGGTCAGTCTTGGGAGGTTGTATTTTTCTAGGAAGTTGTCCATTTCTTCTAGGTTTTCCAGCTTGTTGGCATATAGGTTTTCATAGTAGTCTTTAATAATTCTTTGTATTTCTGTGGAATCTGTAGTGATTTTTCCATTCTCATTTCTGATTATGTTGATTTGTGTTGATTCTCTTTTTCTCTTAATAAGTTGGGCTAGAGGCTTATCTATTTTGTTTATTTTCTCGAAGAACCAGCTCTTGGTTTCATTGATTTTTGCTACTGTTTTATTCTTCTCAATTTTGTTTATTTCTTCTCTGATATTTATTATGTCCCTCCTTCTGCTGACTTTAGGCCTCATTTGTTCTTCTTTTCGCAGTTTGGATAATTGTGATGTTAGAGTATTCATTTGGAATTGTTCTTCCTTCTTCAATTGTGCCTGGATTGCTATATACTTTCCTCTTAAGACTGCTTTTGCTGTGTCCCACAGAAGTTGGGGCTTAGTGTTGTTGTTGTCATTTGTTTCTATATATTCCTTGATCTCTATTTTGATTTGTTCATTGATCCATTGATTATTTAGTAGCATGTTCTTAAGCCTCCATGTGTTTGTGAGCCTTTTTGTTTTCTTCGTAGAACTTATTTCTACTTTTATACCTTTGTGGTCTGAAAAATTGGTTGGTAGTATTTCAATATTTTGGAGTTTACTGAGGCTCTTTTTGTGAGCTAGTATGTGGTCTATTCTGGAGAATGTTCCATGTGCACTTGAGAAGAATGTATATCCTGTTGCTTTTGGATGTAGAGTTCTATAGATGTCTATTAGGTCCATCTGTTCTAGTGTGTTGTTCAGTGCCTGTGTGTCCTTACTTATTTTCTGCCCAGTAGATCTATCCTTTGGAGTGAGTGGTGTGTTGAAGTCTCCTACAATGAATGCATTGCAGTCTATTTCCCTCTTTAGTTCTGTTAGTATTTGCTTCACATATGCTGGTGCTCCTGTATTGGGTGCATATATATTTAGAATGGTTATATCCTCTTGTTGGACTGAGCCCTTTATCATTATGTAGTGTCCTTGTTTATCTCTTGTTACTTTCTTTGTTTTGAAGTCTATTTTGTCTGATATTAGTACTGCAACCCCTGCTTTCTTCTCACTGTTGTTTGCCTGAAATATGTTTTTCCATCCCTTGCCTTTTAGTCTATGCTTATCTTTGGGTTTAAGGTGAGTTTCTTGTAAGCAGCATATAGATGGGTCTTGCTTTTTTATCCATTGTATTACTCTGTGTCTTTTGATTGGTGCATTAAGTCCATTTACATTTAGGGTGACTATTGAGAGATATGTACTTATTGCCATTTCAGGCTTTAGATTCCTGGTTACCAAAGGTTCAAGGTTAGCTTCTTTAGTATCTTACTGCCTAACTTAGCTCGCTTATTGAGCTGTTATATATACTGTCTAGAGATTCTTTTCTTCTCTCCCTTCTTATTCCTCCTCCTCCATTCTTCATATGTTGTGTGTTTTGTTCTGTGCTCTTTTTAGGGGTGCTCCCATCTAGAGCAGTCCCTGTAGGATGCCCTGTAGAGCTGGTTTGTGGGAAGCAAATTCCCTCAGCTTTTGCTTGTCTGGGAATTGTTTAATCCCACCATCATATTTAAGTGATAGTCGTGCTGGATACAGTATCCTTGGTTCAAGGCCCTTCTGTTTCATTGCATTAAGTATATCATGCCATTCTCTTCTGGCCTGTAGGGTTTCTGTCGAGAAGTCTGATGTTAGCCTGATGGGTTTTCCTTTATAGGTGACCTTTTTCTCTCTAGCTGCCTTTAAAACTCTTTCCTTGTCCTTGATCCTTGCCATTTTGATTACTATGTGTCTTGGTGTTGTCCTCCTTGGATCCTTTCTTTTGGGGGTTCTGTGTAATTCCATGGTCTGTTCGATTATTTCCTCCCCCAGTTTGGGGAAGTTTTCAGCAATTATTTCTTCAAAGAGACTTTCTATCCCTTTTCCTCTTTCTTCTTCTTCTGGTGTCCCTATAATACGAATATTATTCCTTTTGGATTGGTCCCATAGTTCTCTTAGTGTTGTTTCATTCCTGGAGATCCTTTTATCTCTCTCTATGTCAGCTTCTATACGTTCCTGTTCTCTGGCTTCTATTCCTTCAATGGCCTCTTGCATCTTATCCATTCTGCTTATAAATCCTTCCAGGGATTGTTTCACTTCTGTGATCTCCTTCCTGACATCTGTGATCTCCCTCTGGACTTCATCCCACTGCTCTTGCATTTTTCTCTGCATCTCTGTCAGCATCTTCATGATTTTTATTTTGAATTCTTTTTCAGGAGGACTGGTTAGTTCTGTCTCCTTCTCAGGTGTTGTCTCTGTGATCTTTGTCTGCCTGTAGTTTTGCCTTTTCATGGTGATAGAGATAGTCTGCAGAGCTGGTACAAGTGACCGCTGGAAGAGCTTCCCTTCTTGTTGTTTTGTGGCCTTCCTCTCCTGGGAGAATAGCGACCTCTAGTGGCTTGTGCTGGGCAGCTGTGTGCAGACAGGGCTTCTGCTTTCTTCCCGTTGCTATGGGGTTTATCTCTGCTGTTGCTATGGGCGTGGCCTGGCTGGGGCTGCTCCTCCAAAGTAGTGGAGCCCCGCTGGAGAGGGAGCGGCCGGGAGGCTATTTATCTCTGTAAGGGGCCTCTGTGCTCCCTGCTGCCCAGGGGGTTAGAGTGCCCAGAGATCCCCAGATTCCCCGCCTCTGGTCTAAGTGATCTGTCCTGCCCCTCTAAGACTTCCAAAAAGCACTCTCCAAACCAAAACAACAACAGCAACAATGAGAGAGAGAACAGAAAAAAAAAAAAAAAAGGAAAAAAGACACAATTTTTTTTTTTGTCCTCAGACGCCGGTCCCAGGCACCCGCTCACTGGTCCTGCTGCCCTGTCTCCCTAGCCCCAGGGTCCCTGTCCCTTTAACGCTTCCAAAAAGCACCCACCCACCTGTCCCACAGAGAAAAGCGCGAGATATTCTTTGTCCTCAGGCGCCGGTCCCAGGCACCTGCTCACCAGTCCCGCCGCCCTGCCTCCCTAGCACCGGGGTCCCTGTCCCTTTAAGGCTTCCAAAAATCACTCACCAAAAAGAGAAAAAAAAAGTGGAAAAACGCTCAATTTCCTCCGTCCTCAGGTGCCGGTCTCAGGCACCTGCCCACCGGTCCCACAGGGAAAAACACGCGATATTCTTTGTCCTCAGGCGCCCGTCCCAGGCACCCGCTCACCGGTCCTGCTGCTCTGCCTCCCTAGCACCAGGGTCCCTGTCCCTTTAAGGCTTCCAAAAAGCGCTCGCCAAAAAGAGAAAAAAAAAGGGGAAACACGCGCAATTTCCTCCGTCCTCAGGTACCGGTCTCAGGCACCCCCCCACCGGTCCCGCAGGGAAAAATGCAGGATAATCTTTGTCCTCAGGTGCCAGTCCCAGGCACCCGCTCACCAGTCCCGCCACCCTGCCTCCCTAGCACCGAGGTCCCTGTCCCTTTAAGGCTTCCAAAAAGCACTCGCCAAAAAAAAAACCTCTCCGGTTTCTTTCCACCCGCCGGGAGCCTGGGGGAGCGGTGCTCGGGTCCTGCCAGGCTGGGGCTTGTATCTTACCCCCTTCGCAAGGCACTGGGTTCTTGCAGGTGTGGATGTGGTCTGGATGTTGTCCTGTGTCCTGTGGTCTCTATTTTAGGAAGATTTTTCTTTGTTATATTTTCATAGCTCTATGTGTTTTTGGGAGGAGATTTCCACTGCTCTACTTATGCTGCCATCCTGGCTCCGCCCCCACATTTGACTTATTTTTATGCATTTTGTTCACAAGTGAGTCTTTTGTAGACAACATAGATATGGGTAGATTTTAAAATCCATTCTGCTAGTATTTTGCTTTTTATTGGTGAACTTAAGCCATTACACTTAACTTAATTACTGGAAATGAAAGAATTCTGCCTTTTGCTATTTATATTTTATGTATCTTACACCTTTTTTAGTCCTCAGTTCCTCCAGGTCTGCCTTATTTTGTGTTTTGTTTGTATTTTCTAGATTCTCTCTTCTCTTTCTCTGCATATTTTTTAGTCATTTTCTTAGTAGTTACCATGAATATTACAACTAAACCTTAAATTTATAACAATCTAGTTTGAATTGATATCAGTTTGTTCAATTCAATATTCAAGTCCATTTTTAATATATATAACATATATATTAAATAACATATTAACTCTGTTCCTATTGAGCTTTGTCCACTGTCCTTTATTTTGTTATTGTCACAAATTATGTATTTATGTATTGTATTGCCATTGATAGAGATTTATCATAATTGTATGCACTTTCATTTTAAATCATATGTGAAACAAAAAGAGGAATTATAATGTAAAATGCTATAATAGTAACTTTTATACTTACCTATGTAGTCAACTTAGCCAGTGCTCTTGGAGACAACCTAAACATCCATCAGTAGGAAGATTAAAAAAGATTTGTGATGTATATGTATTCAAGGAAGTACCATGTAACAGTTAAACATGAAAAATCAGATGTTGAATAAGAAAATGATTTGGAGAACATGATTATATGTGTATGTAAATTTAAAAATCCCCAGACAACACTAAATGTACCTGTAAACATAATTAAACATGGCATAAAAGTCAAAATAAAAATGGACTTGAATGATTCTTAGAAAATTCATAATAGAAATTGTCTATGTGGAGGGAGGGAAATGAATTAGAGGAAACAGCATAGTTTAACTTTATCTGTAATGTTTAATTTCTTATGAAAAATCTGAAATGAAAATTGATAAATAGTATTTGTTAATTTTTGGTGATAGGCACACAAATGTGTTTCATAATTATCTGCACTTTTTGAATAAAAATATTTTTGAAAATTAAAAAAAATAAAATAAAAATAAAAGACTGGTGTACATATATATGCTGTTATATATGAATCTCACAGTAACCACAATGCAAAAACCTAAAGTGGATACATAAAAAATGGGACAGGAATTTAAATACAGCACTAGAAAAAGTCACCAAACCATAACAACAACAAAAAAAGAGGAAATAAAAAAATCTAGAAAACAATTAAAATGGCAATAAGTACATACCTATCATTAATTATTATTTTAAATGTAAATGTACTAAATCCCCTAATCAAAAGACATAGAATAGTTGAATGGATGAAGAAAAAAACAAGGCCCTTCTATATGCTGCCCACAAGAGACTCACTGCAGATGTAAAATCCCACAAAAAATGAAAGTGAATGGATAGAAAAAGATACTCCATACAAACAGACATGAAAAGAAAGCTGGTGCAGCTATACTTATGTCAGGCAGTTTAGATTTTAAGACACAAATTATAATAAAACACAAAGAAGAGAATTACAAAACAATAAAGGGGTCAACCCAACATATATGAGCATGTAAATATAACTGTAAATATAACAAGAACTAAAAAGAAAAAATGACAACAATACAATAATAGTGGAGCACTTTAATCTGTCACTCACACCGATGCATAGATAGTCCAGACAGAAAGTCAGTAAGGAAACATTGGTTTTAAATAGCATGTTGGACCACGAGGACTCAACTGGTACAGAACATTCCATCCAAAGGCAGAAGACTGTGCATTCTTCTCAAGCGCACATGGAACAGTCTCCAGGACAGGTCACATGTTAGGCCACAGACAAATCTTAGTAAATTTAAAAGAACTGAAATCATACCAAACATCTTTTCTCACCACAATGCTATGAAACTAGAAAATAATTACAGGAAGAAAACTGGAAAAATCACAAATACATTGATATTAAAAATGCTACAGAATATTCAACAGGTCAATGAAGAAATAAAAAAATAATTTGAAATGAAAGCAGAAATACAACACCACAAAATCTGTAGGATGCAGAGAAAGCAGTTCTATGAGGTTAGTTAAAAGGACACTATAAAAGATCAATGACATTAAGAGCTGGCTCTTTGGAAAGTTAAGGCAAACTGATAAACCTCTAGACAGACTCACAGGGAAAGATAGGGCTCAAATCAGACAAAAATGCAGATGCTACAACTGATACCCCAGAAATACAAAAGGTCATAAAAGACAGTTTTTAACAATTATTACCAATAATTTGGACAACCTAGAAGAAATGGATAAATTCGCAGAAACATTAAATCTTATGAAAAAAAAAAGAAAATTTGAACAGGTTGTATACTAGTAAGGAGATTGAATTATTAAGATAAAAAGTTCCCATAAAACAAAAATTCAGAACCAAATGGCTTTATTGGTAAATTCTACCAAACATTCAAAGGGAATTTAAACCTATCCTTCCCAAACTCTTCCTAAAAACTCAAGCGGAGGGGAGTGCCCCTAAACTCATGCCCCCAAAATCATCAACAAAATACTAGCAAACTAACTTTAACAATAAATTAAAAGGTTCATATACCATGATCAAAGGATGTTTCAACATCTGCATATCAATCAACGTGATACATAATATCAACACAGTGGATAAAAATCATATGATTATCTCAATAAAAGCAGAAAAAGCCTCTGATAAAGTTCAACATCCATTTATGAGAAACACTCAACAAAATGGGTGTAGAGGGAAAGTAACTCAGCATAACAAAGGCCACATATAACAAGCCCACAGCTAACATCATACTCAATAGGGAAAGCTGAAAGCTTTTCATCTAAGATAAAGAACAAGGATGACCACTCTTGCTACTTTTATGCAACATAATATTAAAATCCTTGAAACAATTAGGCAATAAAAAGGTATAAATAGCATCCATACATGAAAAGAAGTAAAACTTTCACTATTTACAGATGACATGATATTATATATAAAACACCCTAAAGACTCCACCAAAAAAACTTTTGGAATGAATGAATTCAGTGAAGTAGCAGGAAACAAAAATCTATATACAGAAATCTGTTGCATTTTTTAGATACTACTTATGAACTACCAGAAAGAGAATTTAAGAAAACAATCCCATGTACAATTGCATCAAAAAGAATAAAATAACTATGTACAAATTTAACAAAGGAGTTGAAACACCTGTACACTGAAAATTATAAGAAACTGGTGAAAGAAACTGAGGAAGACACAAATAAATGGAAAGATAGTCTGTGATCATGGATGGGAAGAATTAATATTATTAAAATGTCTGTAACTACTCACACTACAGATTCAATGCAATCCCTATCAAAATCCCAACAGCATTTTTTTTACAGACCTAGAACAAATAGTTGTAAAATTTGTGTCAAGGCACAGAAGACCCAAAAGAGTCAAAGGAATCTTGAGGAAGAACAAGGTTAGAGGTCTCATGCTCTGATTTCAAACTATACTAAAATATATAATAGTCAAACAGCATAGTATAGGCCTAAAAAAACTGATACACAGGTCAGTACAACAGAATGGAAAGCCTAGAAATAAACCCACACATATATGGCAGCTAATTTGTGGCACAGGAGCCAAGAATACATGGTGGGGAAAGGACACACTCCTCAGTAAATGGTGTTAGGAATACTGGACAGTTACACACAAAAACCAAATCAGACCGTTACCTTATACCATAAACAAAATTTACTCAAAATGGGTTAAAGACTTAATGCAAGATGTGAAACCATAAAACTCTTATAAGAAAACAGATGGTAAGCTACTTGACATTAGTCCTGGCATTTAATTTTTGGATCAGACTCCAAAGGCAACAAAAGAAAAAATAAGTAAATGGGACTCCATGAAACTATAAAGGTCTGTACAGCAAGGAAACTGACAACAAAATGAGAATGCAACCTACTGAATGGGTGAAAATATTTGCAAATCATACTTACGGTATGGGGTTAATATCCAAAATGTATGAAGAACTCATACCACTAAAACAAAACAAAACAAAACAAGCCCAAACAACCAATCTCTAAAACATGGGCAGAAGATCTAAATAGATATTTTCCCAAAGAACACATACAGATGGGCAACAGCTACAAGAAGTGATGCTCAACATTTCTAAGTTATCAGAGAGATGCAGATCAAAACCACAATGAGATATCACTGCACACCTTGTGCACTGTTGGTAGGAATATAAATTGGTGCAGCCACTATGGAAAACAGAATGGAAGTTTCTCAAAAAATTAAAACAGAACTACCATATGATCCAGCAATTCTGCTTCTGGATATTTACCTGAAATAAATGAAAACACTTATTTGAAAAGATATATCCACCCCAATGTTCACTGCAGCATTACTTAAAACAGCCAAGATATGGAAACATCTAAAGTGTGCAACAATTGATGATTGGTAAGAAAATGTGGTAGATATATTAAATGCAATACTACTCAGCCATAAAAAAGAAGGAAATAGGCCATTTGTGACAACATGGGTGGACCTTGAGGCTATTATGTGAAGTAAAATTAAAGTCAGACCATGACAAGTACCATGACTTCATTTATGTATGGAATCTAAAAAACCAAACCAAACCAAACCAAACTCATAGATACAGAGAACAGAGCCGTGATTCAAAGTGGAAGGGGACCAAAAGGTCGGGGGAAGATGTAAAGGTGGTCAGTGGAATGGTGATGGTTGCCAACTAGACCTGTGATCACTTTGTAGTGTACAAAAATCAAATTAAGTTTTACACCAGAAATCGATATCATGTTACATAACAATTTTGCTTCAATAACAAGAAAAGTACATCAGTATCAACATCATTCTAACTCTGCCTGGTGAGCAAACTTGAGACCAATTTTATTCCCTCCCTAACCATTTCTGTATTACATCTCAAGTCACAGAGTTATTTTTAGTTTAAAAAGTTATCAGAATTTAATGTAGGTGGTGAGGGCACGGGAAGGGCTGTACAACACAGAGAAGATAAGTAGTGATTCTACAGCATCTTACTACGCTGCTGGACAGTGACTGTAATGGGGTACGTGATGGGGACTTGGTGATGGGGGGAGTCTAGTAAACATAATGTTCCTCATGTAATTGTATAATGATACGAAAATAAAAATTAAAAACAAAAAAGCCTTCATAAGAGTGTATATGAATAATACCTTAATAAAACATTTAAAAAGAAAAGAAAAGAGAATGCTAGTCTCAGAATCTGTGTAGCCAGTAAATCACGGAAATACCCTATCTCATGGCAAATCGTGGATTAAGCAGAAACACTGACAAGCACTTAGCAAAGCATGTCCTGGGTGATTTCCCAGTGCCTGTCTCCTCTGCATTGGCTGGTAGCACTCATCACCATTTTCTTCAGACTGGAAACAAAAGCTAAGGGACAGAACAGCACGTTACCTTTTTATCCACAATGCTCATCAATATGTCTCCTCACAAATCATTACAATAAACATTATTGATTTAGTAGATGGCTATTAACCCAGGTGGTAGGTCCCGAATGTGTCAGAATTTTCTTATTTATCACTGGGCGATTTGTGTCAACATACATATTCCTGCAGGCCTGAGAAGGGTGGGCAGTTATGCAGATTTGTGTGCAGTTTTATGTATAAGTCTTAGTGGAAATTTGATTTGGGAGTGGAATAGTCACTATTGACTTAGAAGCCCCTTCTTGCCTTGCCCTAAAGGCGGGGGTGAAATGTCACCTGGCTAGTGTCTACTGGAGTCCAGTGATGTAATCAGATCTGGCATTTATTTTCTGATTGAGTTCCAGGCCTGTCCTTCGGAAGGTAGGCCGTCACCTCCAGGGACCCCGGTCTCGTCGGGGCGGTCCCGTTACTTCCCAAGGCCCCTCAGTCTCGCCGCCCAGGAAGGCCGGGCGCTGCTGCCCTCGGTGGTCAGCACTGCCGGTGCGGGGGAATGCTGCAGGCAGTGGGCCCCAGGGAGCTCTAGGTAATGGGGACTCCCACCCGCACGTCACTACCCCGGCTTCCCCAGCGGCGGGAGGCACACGAGTTGCCCAGGGGAAGCGGGAGGCTGAGGTGTGGCACCTGCACCGCGGGCCTTGGGTGCGGCGGTGAAGTCATCCTTTCAGGGACACCCTGTCTGCTCTTGTCCTCACCCTGCAGGCCTCGGCCGTTTCCTAATGCCTCCCCTCCCCCAGTGGGCGCACTTTGAGGGAAGCGTGCGGTAAAGGAGGCAAGTCTTTTTCTGCCAACATGGTAACTTACTAGAAGCTTGCTGGTTTAAGAGGCTCTGGCGCATCTCCCCTCGGAGTGATTAATGTCTTGTGCTGCCGAGCGATGCCTGCAGCCTGTGCATCTCACCGCACACTTGCTTCCTCCTCCCGGTCCCTGGGGCGGCTTCGGCTGCAGCCTAATCCTAGTGGGGACGCTCCCAAGCCTCCTCTACACCGACCTGCTCTGCGGGAACGTCCGGGGGCAGAGGTCTGGTTACGTTTGTTCCTGGGACAGTTCCGTGCAAATGCTCCCAGCTGTGAGCAGCTTTGTCCCTGGGGGACTCCGGGGCCCGGGGCTCTTTCATCTCTGGCTCCTCTTTCTTGGAAGGTTGAGGCGCTTTGCCTCCAGGGGCGGGGAAAGAGCCTGCCTTGCCCTGAATGACACACATCACTTGCACTGGGGTTCGCTAGGGGAGAACTAACGCCAAGGCCGTTTCGGGGTGCCACAGGGAGCCCGGAAACACAGCCTCGGGAAGGGCGGCTTCTCTGGAAGGGCAGGAAACTTGGTGAGCAGGCATCTGACTGTGTTCCGGAGAACAGCTCTGCCCCCTTGGGCCCCGCCTTGTCTGCACTTCAGTGAGGGGCTCGCCGCCCCCGGGACCCTGGCGGCAGGGCGGGGCCAGGGAGAGTGGGGCGCGGACTCCCCTTCCCTCTCCGCAGCACCCCGCCTCTCCCCACCCCCGGGGCTCCCTGAGTCTGTCTGCACCTCTCCCTGCCCTGCCCTGAGTCCTGGGCCAAGGGGTCACTTCCAGGACCACCAGCCTTCGGGCTCCGTTTCCCGTGGTCAGCCGCACAGCTGCCCAGGCGAGTGTCCCTGTTGACGACCATTGTCCCCCACCCCTCCAGCCCCGGCAGGGGGGCGGCGGGCGCTCCCTAGGCTACCCCCCCTGGCCTGCACCGGAGGCCCTTCCGCGCCCCTCCCCGCTCCTCAGGGCCCCTCTCCCGCCCTGCGGCCCGCTCCCCGTCCCCCCTCCCAGGGGGCTTCTCCGACCCCTACGGACTCCGCATCCTCACCACGCATGTCATCCGGGGAATCTTCCGTGAAGAAACCCACTTTCCCACAGCTTGCTCTCAATCTTAGAAATGTGTTTCTTTACACCAACACAGCACTTTCCAAATTAAATAAAGATTTATTCGTATCACAGTTGGATGTTTCACTTTATAAAGAACTTTAAAAATTGTGTCTTTTAAAGTCACATTAAAACAGTAATTCAATTTACAGGGATGAGATTTGTGCACGTGTTATCTTTTCTGCTGTTTTAAAAACAAAACTCCCCAGGTGCCTAGCATCTTGCCTCATGCGTAGCTATGCAGTAAACAGTTGCTAAGGGAATGAATGGACAAAAGTCAAAGGGAGGATTAACAGCTTTATAGTTTCTTCAAAGCTGCAGAGCAATGGGCACAGGTGGCCACAAGGAATGCTTCTGGGGAAAACCTAACTAACAGTTCATAAAGGCATACTAAGGGGTGAATTTACTAAGAAACCTCAGTTCCAACCTCATTTCTCTTCCCTCCGTATCTACCCGGTAGACTGAACTCCCGGAGGTTTGCACGTGGCAGCGTATCGCGAGGGGAGCCTGTGTTATGACGATCACCTTGACGGTGGCTAATAACACTGTCAGAGCCTGTCAGTTTTGTTTATGTACCTATTTCTCTGGGGCACATAGTGAAAATAATAAAACGTGACTTTAATTAGAATCCTAAGACAGACTGCTTGTTTGAAGCTTAGAAGGATTTAGGACATTAGGCGAGAGTGTCTTTATTACCTGCGCCCCTTGATTTCCTTTCATTTAATTTAAGTCTCAGTAAATTTACTAAAGCAATTCATGGCAATAATACTGCATTTGAAAACTTGGAGAGATTCTACAATGTATATTTGTGTCTATAAGCAGCTTAAAATAGAGATAATTCCAATTATCTTTATTGAAATGAAAATAACTCTCCCATAATTAGCCTAACATTATTTGTCTATTAACTTGGGAATCCAGGGACACAATGCATTTCTATGTCTTGCAAGTGCAGAAGATATTTCATCCAAGCTAATTAAGTGTAGATGGTCACAGGCGCTGAGAGAAGAATGAACAAGAGCAGTGATCGAGCTGCATCTTACGGACGGCAATACCCAGTACGGTGGTGTGTCCACGACAGGACTCAAGATCCGCAGGCAAGCAGGGACATCTCCCTGGATTCAGGGCATGCTGGGAGGGGTATTGCTGGCATTCAGCCATCCTTTGTGAGCTGCCTCCCTGAGATCTATTTGCTGAGATGTACAACTGGGTTGTCAGTCATCCCTCATGGGTCCCAGGCATCCCTGATCCAGTTGCACTGCCGCAGGGCTGCCAAGTCACAGTGGCCAGGCCTCCCCCACTTCCTGCCTCTTCTTCCACTTCAGTCTCTTCCTAAGCCTTCATGTGAAGGCTCATCTTAAATCCAGAAGCACTGTCTAAATGGGCAAATTTATGGCCAATGTCAGAACTGTTTCTCAGTGTACCCTCAGAGTGGACCTGATGGACATGGGGAAACTAGCACCAGAAAGCACCTTTCAGTCATTCACAGGGATAAATAGAAAAAAGGCTGGTCAACAAGTCAGTAGACAGGTACTAACTATGCCCACAGGGTGCAGATACCACATTAGACTAGAACCAGGGGGAAACAGGCACTTGATTATGCCTGGCTCTTTGAAGGGATTTTACAAATTCTTCAGATGGGACTAGCGCATGAATGAAAAGCAGGAGTACACACACATACATATACAACGCATGCACACAACATATATACACGCCTACATGCATACACATACACACAAGCCTACACACATACACACACATATACATGTGCACACATATTACAATTTTCTTCTTAGTAAAACAAAATATGACCAATGTTCAAAAATTGCACAAACATATATACACTATAAACAAATAAGTATTGTTTCCATTCTGAAACTTCTAGGTTTCCCTGCCTCATAACTCCACCATTGTTTCTTAAATATAATACTATTTTTCATGAATTATGCCGTCTTTTATTTTAAATTAGCTGAAGATGCATTTTTACATAGTCGGCTTACACTAATTTAATTAGATCTAAAAGGGCAGAGCTGTAAACAGATGCAGTGTATGAATGTACATAGATGTAACGTATGACTGTTGCTCATCTTTTCTGTTCTCATTACCCCAGTGTTATATTTTCTTCATCTGCCTGTTTTTAATTCTGTCTGAGGCGAGCTCAGAGCAGTGGGAGAGAAGAGGGAAGGGGCAACGCATCCTCCCTCGTCTGGACTTTCCTTCCCCCTGGACCATCAGCCCTTACGCTCGGCACACAGACTTCAGGAGTCAGCTTCTGCAGTCATAAGGGATGGCTGCTTCCACAGCCCAGTCACTGGGCCACAGAAACCATTGCACAGTTAAGTCTGGTTCAAAGCATCACCCTTCACATATGTCAATTCTTCCTCTGTAGCTGAGTCAGAGAGTAAAGACAGAGCAGAGGCAGATTAACAAGAACAAGGCTTTATATGAATGTATAACGTGTATACATAATCTTGGAAAAAATTAGGGCCATTTATGTAAATGGACAGGAGGAAATTAAACACCTATAATCAGTTAGTTAGTTAGTTATTATTAGTCTTCTTAGTTCCAAGACTAGAGAAACCTGTTGTTACAACATACACACTCTTGAGGTGTGGGCTTCTGGCTTGCTGTAGGAGAGCAGGTTGGGTTTCCATAAGGAGTACATCCTCCTCCTAGTAGATCAAAGTCAATTCATGTTACGCACAGATGGCAGATAAACATCTCTCCAGGAAAACCCATTCATGCTGCATACAGATTGCAGACCAACATCCTCTCCATCATTTGTTGAGGTTCATGATAGGAGGACAGAGTCGGATGGTGGTTCCTGTGAGGCTCTGAGCAGGCACAAAGGGGGCCCTAAAGGCCATGTGCAGCTCGCTGTGCCCAGAGTCCAGGCATGGCTGTGTGACCAGGAGCCCCTCAAGATGCCGCTGCTCCTACAGTCAGAGGGCTCCCTGCTGTGGATCAGGGCAGTGGCGTATGTTTTGGCTGAGAATAGTTTCTCTTTAAAAATGTATGGCACTAACCCCCATTGCATGGACTGCACTGTACTGTCCAGCAAGGCCACAGGTGCCCTGTATTGACAGCGTCCATGTTTCTACCCAGTCACAGCAGGAGTAATGCTCTGGCCGACACCATCACCTGTGCTCTGGGTAGGTGGGTTCTAAGGGCTGGGAAGGCAGGTGTCCTGCTGGGGCAGCCGTGCTGTGGCCATACAGAGCCCCTGGGATCTGAGCAGGAGTAGGACTGTCACGTGGCCTCTACTTGGACCACCTCATTTTCATTTCATGGATGCAGGTGGATGCATGGTGTCTAGGGCAGGCACACTGAGCCTTGGTGTCCCCCCATCCCTGGGGGCTGCAGGGGCTGCGTGCAGGTGTTTGCCTGTTGTCTCTGCTCAGACAGGCTGGAGTGACGCATAGCCTCTATTAATTGATGGTAAGAAATAGAACTGCCACCTTCCCTCTTCTTGGATGACTGTTGGTATATCTTGGATGCCTGTGGATGAAGGAAGGAGGCCTGGGGCAGGCACTCTGAGCCCTCGTGTGGCCCCATACCTACGGGCTGCAGGGGCTGCCATGGAGATGTTTCCCTGTCGTCCTTGGGCAGCCATGCCAAGACCACACATAGCCTCTATTAGTTGATTGTAAGAAATGCGAGTGCCACCTGCCCTCTTCTTGGATGACTTCTTGCATATCTTCGATGCCTGTGCATGAGAGCGCCGTGGGGCAGGCACTCTAATCCTTCATTCATGTGCTCACATATTTGGGGCTGGAGGGGCTGCCATGGAAGGGGATGCCTATCCTCCTGGAGCACTTAGGCTGTGGCCATACAGAGCCTTCCAAGAAGTGCTTGGAACAGGCATTATTGCATTAGAGACGTGGGTGTTAACTGCATTTTTTATGCCAGCTACTTTGGAAGGTACAGGAGTGGAGACACGGGCTGAAGCAATCCTGCCACTGCCTGGTTTGTTCGGAGGAGGTACCACGGAAGCCAGGAAGTGATTTGTCCCAGAGACAGGAGCCGGATGGAAAATGATGGGATAGGACAGTGAAGTCATATTCATGCCCACCTCAGGATGTGAATTAGGTGGGGAGGGCAAGCCTGCAGGGGCCTGGGTGGCCGTGGTGGGTCGGCCTGCAGTGGAAGTGATTGATGCAACGTTGATATCCGAGTTATTGAGGGAAGGCACAGGAAATGGGGGTGGGTAAGAAGCGAGGAGCAGGAGAGTCTGTACCCACGGGTGATGGGGAGTTGATCGGACACGAAGGCTGCTGAAAGGAGGTGGTGGAGGTGCTGGGAGCTGCAGGGAAGTTAGAAGTGAGCCAGGCTGCAGCAGTGGATGAATGACAAAGGCCTTTCTCCTTGGGTGGAATTCCCACTGCAGGGACCTCTGAGGTGTCCGTGGTCAAGGGTGGGCAGCCTGCAGTCTCTGGGGCAAGTGGGGAGGAAGAAGGGGCAGGCTGAGGGGCACTACCAGCAGCCATGTCCTCTGTTTTACCCCCCAAGCGTCTGTCCCTGTGACGGTCGGGGCTGTTTTCCAGGTGGCCCAGGTTTTTGGCAACAGCTAAGCAAGGACACTTGGGAGGTGGGGACAGCTCACCGTGATCCCGGGGTGCTGGTAGTGGCCGGGGCTGCGGCAGCGGGAGCCCTGAGGCGCGGATGCTGTCCTCTTGGGGGGCCTGCTGCTGGCAGGTCGCGGCAGGGAGCTCCTGGATGGCGTGACGGCGGGCTTCGTGCCCTGCATCTCCTTCCCAGGGGCGGTGAGTCTGCGGAGGTCGGCAGGTGGTCTCCACCTGGCCCTTCCTCCGTGGACGGCTCTGGCAGCCGGGAACAGCACGGGCTTGGGTCAGAGGGTACTGCTGCTTTTGGATCAAGCCTCCCAGGGGGTGGAACGTCTCCAGACAGGCTGTGAGAAGCGGTGGTGGCCCTGTGGTCATGGGAGAAGGAGCCCACCCGAGACATCTGGGGGATCTCACTCGAACCGTCTTCTGGGGGCCCAGGGGCCCAGGACTGCACTCCAGGGACATGAGAGCCCTGCTGGTGTCTGGGGGCCTGGATGTAGTTGACATATCCCCACTGCCATGGGGGCCCCTGTTCTCATTGTCCTGCCCTGCGGGCTCTACGTAATCCTCCTCTTCTGGCACCCCTTCTGCAGGCTCTCTGTGGACCTCCACTTCTGGGCGAGGAAGCGGGAGGTGACTGGCCGGCACTGGCTTCCTAGCCTTGGCTCCCTGCTGACATCGTAAACGCAGGAGCCTCCGCATTTGCCCTGCAGGAGAAGGGGTGCTGCTGGCTCCTAAGTGTCCGGATATCTTGTAATTATGCGCGCGCTTCTTCGGCGGGTCTGTCCAGTTGTTGGAGCACAGGACGCCCATAGGGGAGCATCTGGCTTGCTGGAAAGAATACCGCGTCCGCGGCTGGATGGAAAAGGCCACTGATAGCGGCCCACGATCCGGGCAGATCAGCAGGTGACCAGGGCGGTCAGCTGGTGCAGGAACGGTGGGGTGCTCCCTGGCAGGAGGGGGCTCCCGGGGTGGGAAAAGCAGAAGCCGGCGGCGGCGAGGCCAGCGCCAGTGGCGGGCTGGGGCCCAGAGCTTAAACAGGAAATTGCCCATAGGGACAATCAGTTGTGCGCCAAAGGATATGAGACCAGAGTGTGAAGCTGGGAGAGCGTCTCCGTTGCTTCTGACTCCTCTCGTGGCCAAGCACACAGTGAGCTAGTTGGCCTGCAACTGCAGTTGTGATGTCACCTGCGCACGTGTCACAAAGCCCCCTCCACTGGTCAGCACCCCTCCACCATTGGAGACATCACCAAAGGTCAAAGGTCGTGGTAGAATTTCTGGCGCCTGGGACAGCCCACTGACAATTGCAGGTGGTGGGCACCAGGTAGACCACCATGAGGGACTGTTCAGGGCTGGAGTGGGCACATCCATCAGTGCTCACGCCCGGGCATTGGCTCTGCAGGGCCCTCAGCACCTGGTGTGTGGTGGCCAGCCCAGTGCTCCGAGTCCCAGAGGCCAGGGCCTGCTCAAAGCCACTCGCAGCCACCCAGATCCTGCCAGGGGTGTCCCACCCCCCCCCATGTCCTTCCCAGCTTCTTCGGGAAGCCTGCAGCCAGGCCTGCCTTCTCCGCACTAGCCAGCCAGGCAGGTGATTTCACAGGAGGGGACTAGGGGCTGCACCTGACTGGACAAGGCAGCCCACAACATCCTTCCTAACAGGCAGGTCCTTTCTTGGCTTCTCAGAAAATGTAGGTTAGGGACTGCCCATTGTCAGCATAGCACCATTCCCACTTTCTAACTGAGCCTTGCAGCCCAGATTTTCTCTTTGGTCTAGTTTGAAGCATCTGAATGTATAAAAATTATACTCTGTGTAAATTGTGGTCTGTCCTGAAAGAGATTTATCAGCAGATTGTCCTATGTGTATTAAAAGCCAGTTTCTCTGGCCTTCTCGGACTAAGCCACATCTCACTCATGTCTGGAAAGCAAATGCCTCATTTACTGCAAGTTTTAGTGGCGCAGTGTATTGGCTTAAGCAAGATCGGCACAATTTGTTCCTTGTGAGCCTGTCAGCTGGGGGCTGCTGTTCCCTACACAGTATTGGCATGGTGAGAATTGGTGTTGTCTCTAAGGTTTAGCACAGTGTCCAGCATATAGAAAATGCCCCCAAAAGTGTAATTGTGATTATGTTTAGCTCATTCTAACCTGCCCCTCCCCGCCCCGCCCGCGGAGACCCGCCTCTCCCGGCCCCGCCTTCGGCCGCGGAGACCCGCCCGTCCCCGCCCCGCCCTCGGCCACGAAGACCCGCCCCTCTCCCGCCGGCCACTGGAGGAAGGTGATGATGAGCCAGCGGCCGGGAGCGCGGCGAGCTGCGGGTGGGAAGGACCTGCGCACGCGGTGATGGCGCAGCGGGCGCGTGGTCCGGCCGCCCCGGCGCGGGGGTGGAGCGGGACGGGGCGCGGGGGTGGAGCGGGACGGGCGCCGGTCCCGAACGGCGGCGGTCGGTGCTCCCCCTCCGTGCTCCCCGGGGGCGGCGGCGGCGGGGCCGGGCCTGCGGGCGGGGAGACGGAAGGAAGGGGCGCGAGGCCCCCGGGAGACGTGACGCCGCCGAGGACCGACGAGCGGCTCGGGAGCAGCCGCCCAGCCCCCGCGGCGTCTCCGGCCCCCGCGAGCGGCCGCCGCGCGGAGAGCGGAGCGGAGGGCGGAGGGCCCGGCGCGCCGACACCTGCCCCGGCGGTGCGAGGGGGAGGCGGGCAGAGCCGCCGGGGCCGCGGGGCCTGCTGTTAAGGTGCGGGAGGGACTTCTGTGCCTGGGAAGGAGTATCCCGATTTAAATTTTGTTGGGAGAATCCTGGGACCTGGAGGACCTCCTGCTAAACAGCTTGGAGCGGAAACCGGAGGCCAAAGAAGGGTCCCCGGCCCAGGCGCCGTGAGGGATGCAGAGGAGGAGGAGCAGAGCAGAGGCGCGCCCGCCCGGGAGCCCCTCCGCGAAGGGTCCCGCGGGCCGACCGCGGTGGGAGGCGCCCGGAGCAGAGCAGAGACCCCACTGGAAGGGCCTTTTTGTCTTTCTTTTTTATTGCGTGAGTACTGGAATAAGTCTAAAGAAAAGAAAGTGCCTTGTTTTGCTTCATGGTCATTTATCGAGTGTCTGGTAAGATCAGCTCCTCCCTCAGAGTACAAGCTGATGCGTGTCCCTCCGTCGCCCAGCATGTGAGAGAAGACAGGAGGGGAGCCGAATGAATTGATGGTTTGAATTATAGAATTTTTGCCACGTTATCTTGATACAAATTGGCTAAATTTGATATTGTGAAAAAAGTTTGATAACTTTTCTATTGCCAGCCAGGCAGGTGTTTTCAAGGAGGGGACTAGGGGCTGCACCTGACTGGACAAGGCAGCCCACCACATCCTTCCTAACAGGCAGAACAGGCAGGTCCTTTCTTTGCTTCTCAGAAAGTGTTGATTTATTGATCACTTATATTCTTTCCATGACTTTCTTTCTATATGAACATTTTAAAGCTTTTAAAATGTCAACACTTTCTACAGTGTCAATAAAATATTAATAAATTATTTTGAAGTACCCAATCAGGCAGAAGGGCTAACTATTGTATGAACTGGAATTGTCTAAATTTCAGTAGGCCAAATTAATTTTTTAAAATTAGTTTACCTTCTAGGCACAGAATACGAATCCTGAACTTTTTCTCTTATCACATCTCAATTTAAATGGTTATTTGAAAAAAAATAAAAAAGGAAGTATCTCCCTACCTCATAAACCTTAAAACGTTTGTCTGTGATAATCAATGAATTTGAGAACTACCAAAATCACATAGTGCTGCTTGTTTTCCTAAGAACAGTGATTGTTTTTATTTCAAAGTTTGATAAAGAAATCAATGTTAATGTGGCATTTTCTTTTCTGTTTCATTGATGCTTACAATTTACCTTAGCTGGTTGTTCTTTCTCCATGTGGGGATCTTGTTCTTTTTCTTAGTTGGTTGGAAGGGTTTTGAATTGGTATTGCTGAGGTATAGATTTAGTAAATCCAACTGAGTTCCAGTAGAGAAAGCAGCAAACAAGGACTTCAACAACTTTTTTTTATACAATCTTTTTTATTACGGTATCACTGATATACACACTTACGGAAGTTTCACATGAAAAACAACGTGGTCACTACCTTCACCCATATTGAGTCCCCACCCCATACCCCACTGCAGTCACTGTAGGACTTCAACAACTCTTGATGTGAGAAATTGAGTCCTGAAGATCAAAATAATTAAAATAAATCCTATACCAAACATTATTTGTAAGTCTAATGGACATCCATAGTTTACGTAATGGTCTCTCTTTATTATATTAGTGACGAATCCAGATAATTAGCCCAGACCACCATCACTTGTCAGCTGTGACCTAGACTTTCCAAATAAGATTGTTTCCAGAGAGCATGCTTTTTCACAGATAAGTTCTTTTTTAATTGCAAAGATAGTTTTGTAAAAATATAAAGGATTCCTTTTTCCAAATAAACCTATTTTTGCTATTAAATCTGGTGTCTTTAAGCAACTAGTAAAATGATGTAGGTGAGATACATTAGCTATCTAAATATAAGGAAAGGAATGATCTAGAAACCAAGATAATGCAGTTTATAGATGGATCTATGAGTACTTTTAAAATTATTGTTGACTTTTATTAAGGAAAAATAACTAGAATCTACCTTCAGGATTTCAAGAAGTTTTTATAACTTGGAATGAGCTAGGGAAAGAAAATAAAATTGTTGTCCCAAATATAGCTGCAGGTTTTCTTCTTAATTAAATAGGTTGACTTTTCCAGAATTTTGAACTTAAAGAATTGATAAAGTAGAGATGAAGCCTTTAATTAAAGACAGAGTCAGCCCCATTGTGTTCATCTTCTCAGGCAGCTTGGGAATTTTCTATGGAGGTTGTTAGTTGTTTTGATAACTAAGGGTTCACAATTAAAGGCTTAAGAACGCCTTAAATGGGGATCCGTTGGTCAGCCCTGATCTTCTGCAAATAGCTTTTACAGAGATCATCTGAATTTTTTTGAGTAGATGTGTGTTTTTCTTGGGCTATGGAAGCTTATAGGATATCAGTGCAAACAGATAAATGCTGCAAGTGCTGTTTCTTTGCAGCAATAGGTTACATGATCACAGCTGAAACAAAAACAGATACTAAGATGATAAGAAATACATGTAGACTTATAAACACAGACAATGGACTGCTGGTTACCATGGGAGAGGTGGTGGGGGGCATGGCTAAAATAAGTGAAGGGGATAAAAAGGCACTAACTTCAAATTATAAAATAAGATAGCCACAAGAATGGAAGTACAACATAGATAATATAGCCAATAATACTGTAATATCGGTATAGTGACAGAGAGTAACTACACTTACCATGGTAAACATTTGTAATTATATAATGTGTATATAATTGTCGAGTCACCATGTTGGACATCTGAAACCAAAATAATGTATATTATCTATATTCAAAAAATAAAAACGAATACATGTAGAAATATTGTTATAAAACTGTTTTAGTGATTTGATTTCCTTTGCTCCAGAATATCCTGATACTGACACACTTGCCTGTCCCTGATCCAGTAGATGATTTACTACTGAATTCTATACCATAGTTTAGTCCGGAAAGTACCATAGTTTCTCTGAGTTCTAAATCACACCAACAAACAGCAGAGTGAGCCAGTGATACACTTTTGCAAGTGAGATTTTTGCTCAGTTCGACGGTCCAGAAAATTTCTTGGTATGTTGTTTCAGTGGAGAGGAAAGTAGGAATTCTTCATTAAATCACATGCAGGTTGCAATGTTTCCTTTAGTTATTTCTTTTTATATCTACCTATTGTAAGAAGGAGCTGTTGAACCTAGTAACTTAGAAACAGTAAGTATTGCACAGACTTCTGCATTATGTTCCCCCAAAAGCTAGACAATTTTCAGGGACCCCTGAATGGTATGGTTATGGGCACCTATTGTTTGTCCATTCCATATTGAGTCACCATAAATATATTAAGCAGCATTATGCTGTATTTTGGGACATTTGGTAAAATATTTAAAGTTGCCATCAACAAAAACATCATAATCAGGCTTAAGAGGTCCAAGGGCCAGTGTTGGTGTCGCCTGTGTGGTTGGAAGATGCTGTGAGGGCCACACAGTGCCATGACACAATGGAGATGGCAGAGCAGCTACGGCATCTCTAGGTACAACAGGAAGTACTGCAGCTGCGCTCACGGAACAAGCAGTGCCTGTATCTACATGAATCAGAGGACAGGGTGAAACCTCACAAAGAATATGAACAAAAGCTGCTTCAAGGATTTTATAAATTCCAGTTTTCTCCAACTATCCATGGGCTTTAATGTTCAGAGTAAGAACAAAGAGACAGTGCTGCAGGGCCTTTCTGACAAACCTCAGTCTCTCTTATAGGGAAGAATGACGATCCCAAAGGCATCTTAACAGGAGCAGACCTTCTGCACACCTTGCTCTGTCAGAATCCAGCCGTTACCCCTGTCAGGTGGTGCGGCCGCAGGGCACGCCCTCTTTAGAAGGGCATCTGCTGGTTAGCCCTGATCTTCTGCAAATAGCTTTTCCACAGATCATCTGAATTTTGTTGAGTAGATGTTGTGTGTTTCTCCTGGGCCATGGAAGCTTATAGGAAATCAGTGCACACAGGTAACAGTCACAGTTGCTATTCTCACACAACCCAATCCTGTCCCAGTGGGCTTCCTCCCTTCTCCACCTCCCCACGACATCTAGGGACTGGATCTCATGAAAGAAACCGGGCCACCTTCTCCTCTGTCTGCCTGCAAGCAGCTTTGGTTCTGGTCCTTCTCAACCAGATGTCTTGGGCTTTTGCTGTTGATATCACTTGAAAAGCTTCAGCAGCCTGCTTGACAGGACCTGTCAGCCCAAGACCAAGCTTCCCTTTCACGCCACTCCCCTTCCAAACCTGCCTCCCTCTCTCAGCCGCCAACGGCCTGGGCTCTGGATTTGGACACCCTGCAGCAGCCGCCAGGGCCTCCTCTCTCTATAGCGCCTTTCCAGTCTCACCACAGAGGATCCCTCAACTCTAGCAGCTCTGGGGGTTTATAAGTCACCCACTTTCCCAGGCCAGGGAGGCCCCTATCCTTGGCTGGCCTTTCCATGCAATAACATCATGCCCTTGAATACACAGCAAACCCCACCTCAGACAGGAACTTCTTAGACTTGAGTCTCCTGCCATGGCACAACGCAGCTCTGGGTGGGGCGGGGCCCTTGTAGAAGGAAGATTCATTTAAAGTCTTGAGAATCTAAGTCATGCCTTCAGATTGCTGGGTGTTAGGATCAGTCTCAGAAATTTCTCTGGAAAAAACATAAAGGCTTATCACCACCTCAACATTGGATGCCTTCCAAAAGGAGCTTTAAAGGGAAGGTGGAATATTGTGCATGATTATTGGTTAGGACCATTTTACTTAATAGGAGAGTTGCTACGTTTTTACATACATAAATGAAAAACAACAGAAAGAAGAAAAAGAAAACTAGACCCAGAAATTGTGCTGTAGAGTTCAACAGCATGAGAAAAGTCCTGATTTTTCTGTCCTAAAGTAAACTGGCTCAAAAATAAATTTCAAAATGGTAAGTTGTGAGAGCAGGAGAGACGCCACTTAACTAATTTTTTTGGGTACTTTGACTGATACACATACCTGCTCACACCCATCCAAACTGCTCTGTAGATTAATATATTTGAGAATTTCAAATATTAATGTTTCTTTGACATATGTGCAGAAACATACTTTGAAAAATAAATGTTTTAGAGGTATTTTGGCTATCATGCTTTTATTTCTGGGGAAATATATTCCTACAAATTTGATACTGTAATACTTCTGGTTCTGCACAGCTGCCTTTGGTTTCAAAACTTCGGGTTGTAAGATCCCTTAACATTGTCTAGATCAAGTATTTTCTGTATCAAAGGAAATGAAGTGTTCTCATTTGATTTGGACTTTAGAGTTGCCTGTCGAAAAGATATTTAGTTCCTCTTTATTCTCTCAAGTAAAATAGAATAATCTTTCACTCTGCTGCATACTTCATGTAATATAACTATATCCCTTGTCAGGGAATTTAAAGTAGGGCCCAGTGTTATAATAATAATATGCTCCTTAACATGTGAATGTATTTCTACTACTTGTTGACCTGTATCAGCAAGGCATTCTCTGCTGTTTAGCAAGGGGGACAGACAGGGATTTACAGAGCTCCCCCGGAATTCTTGGCCCCATCTCCCTGAGGACCCCCAGCACTGCATTTGAAAGACAAATGGCTGAGTTGAGAGTGACAGTTACATATGGCTGTTGATACATAGGGCTGATGTAGGTACAGCAGCTGATGTGGGCTGTGCACACGCAGAGGACTCACACTCATAATCCACATGGATCTGATGACGATGACAGCACCTAGTCCAGAGTGGCCTTTCCCAGGCTCCTCTTTCTGCTCAACTCCTGGTAATTCCTTTATTTTTCAAGATAACATGTTACATTTGAAAACCTGGCATTTTATTTGTATGCATCTCAAAACTATTACATTAAAAAATGAAAGTTATATATAATCTGAACATTAGAAAAATCAAGAATTTAAAGAATTAAATGAAAAAAGTCTTATTGATGAGCTTTTACAAAAAGTTTTGTATAGATGGCTATATTTATGGTATTTACTGTGTAAGAAAATCAAAACTGAGAACTTAAAGGTGTGTTAATTCATTTAATAATAAACCCATTAAAGTCCACATAGCACATTTTTAAAAATGTGTAAACACATCATTTATTTTTGATTTATTAAAAATATTACAACCGTGTACATTAATACTAGTACAGAAACTACAAGTTTTCAAAGTTAAAATGTACCTCGGGGAGATGATTTGGCCAAAAGAGTGAGACCTGCTTGTGATTCATATATCATGTTGTGAAGCACTTTCTCATCCATTATCAGCTCAGTGCTTGCTTTGCACATAGCATGCGATGGTTAAAACAAATCCCCGGTGTTTTCTGATGTCACTTTATTTTCTGTTCATATGGGGGAATGTTCAGAGAAGGGGTAAATGTCTCTGTTTCTTTTTTTCTTTCTTTAAAGCCTTTCTAGGTCAGCTCTTCTAATTTAGAGTGTTGAAGTAAAAATTCAAACTAAAACACACTAGATTATGTAGTCAACCTGCTTTCAATATTAGTTTCCATGTTTTTGTTATACAGTAACATTTTGAATGTATTTTACATTAGCAGCTCATTTCATATTTCAGAAACATAAAAATGGTTTCAGTTGGTATTCTAAGTCAGATACACAATTAAGCCCTTAAGTAATTTTTAGTAGGAAATGTTAACAAATCAACTCAAAATTATTCCCATTTGCACCAGATGAAATCTGTAGAACACCGTGCAGACAAAATTAAGTCAAATTATTATGTCTACATTCAGAATGACTGTATTTTCAGAAGCTTCTCACAACTGAAGCATTAGCATGAGGTACAATTCTGGTGTCTTCATGTTTCATCATAACAATCTTGCAGTAGCAAAGTTCAGCAAATCTCTTACTACTTCAAATATCAACCTGTTTTCTCATACCAGTTACTTTGATATAATGCTTTTGTTAAAATTTCACAAGAACTAACACGTTATCCAAATTTAAACCTTAAAGCTACCACATGACTTAACATGTGAAATTCCCTTATTAATTCTGGAACTTTAAGATAACATAATTAGTTTGCTTATGTTGGGGATTAAAAAATAATAACCTCTATCCCAGGTATTTTCCAGGGATCAGAGCCCACTGCTAGGATGGTTGGGTGAGCGGGGAGGAGCCCTACGGACGGTGCTGGGGGCGCCTCGGCGAGGGGCGCGGCCCCCTAAAGGACCAGGGCTCAGGCCCCGGCGGGGGCGGCGGCCGGGGGCTGTGCTGGGCGGGGGCGCCCCCCAGCCTCCCAGGCCAGCCGGCCGGCGCCCTGCGCGCCCAGCTCGGGCCGCGGCGAGTCGGGGATGAAAGCGCGGCCCGCAGGGAGGCCCGAGTGTGAGCAGAGGCCCCCCGGGGCGACCGCTCAGGGTGATCCTGGCACGTTAGCAGGGGGCCCGGGGGCGCAGTCCGAGACCGTCCGGGGCGCCCTGCCCGCGGCGACCTCAGCTTTCGTCCTGTGACGGGCTTCCTTGAGGCCCCCAACCCCGAGCGCTCTCCGGGCGACACTCCGCTCGTCCCCCACGGTAGAACCTCACTGCTTACAGCAGGCATACTTGCATCCGGGTATTTCGACCACATAGCACGTTTTTATGGAGTAACTTTTTTAAACAAAATATTTAGTAAGAATGGCACTTTTCTTTTTTACACTTTAAAAGTTTTTTTGAGGTCTGTCTTAAGGAAACTGCACTCTCCTGTCCCCACACCCAATGTACTGTGATATCACACATCACGTACATAGCCTGTGGAAAACTCCAGTTCATGCTGAGAGATGTGAAAAGGCAAATACTACTAGTTTTATTATGAAAATAAACTTTTCCGATTATTTTAAAGTCATTTCATATGAAAAATTGGATGTTGATGTGGATCCTTTAATAAGTTAATTGTAGTAACACAGTAACATAAGGTTACCTACCATGTTAACCGTTTCTAAGTGTATAGTTCAACAGTGTTAAGTATGTTCACTTAGTTGTACAGAGATCCCCAGAGCTTTTTCATCTTACAAAATACAATCTCTGTCCCCATTAAACAACTCCCTCGCCAGCAACTGTTATGAGTTTGATTACTCTAGGGACCTCATATAAGTGAAATCATACATTATTTGTCTTTTTCTGTGTCTGGCTTATTTCACTTAGAATAAATGTTCTCAGGTTCGTCCTTGCTATAGCAGTGTCAGAATTTCCTTCCTTTTTAAGGCTGATTTATATTCCATGGTGTCTATATTTTGTTTATCCAAACATCCATTTTCTTCTAAGAGTTTTATACTTCTGGGTTTTTGGTTCATTTTCAGTTAATTTTTGTATATGGTGTAAGGCAGGGTCCAACCTCATTCTCCCCCTCTCCCCCTGCCCCAGCTTTACTGATACAATTGACATATAACATCTTGCAAGTTTAAGTTGTACAGCATGATGATTTGATGTACACATATATTACAAGATGATTACCTCAATAAGGTTAACACATCCGTCACCTAATTACAATATTTTTGTGCATGCTGCATATGGGTATCCAGTTTACCCAATTCCATTTGCTGAAAATCCTATCCTTTTTCCATTGAATGATCTTAAAACTCCTGTCAAAGTCACTTGACCACACACAGGGTCTGATTCCGACCTCTCTATCCTATCGCCTTGGTCTTTGTGCCCGTAGCACGCTGCCTTGGTCACTGCTACTCTGCACTAAGTTTTGAAATGAGTAAGTGTGAGACCTCCAACTCTGCTCTTCTTTCTCAAGATTTGAAAATTTTGGCGTCCCTTGAGATTCCATATGATGTTTAGGGTGGATTCTACCTCTGCCAAAAATGTCACTGGGATTTCGAAGGGATGTATACTGTGTATCACTTTGGGTAGTACTGACATCTTAACACTATTCAGTCTTCCAATTCATGAACATGAGATGTCTTTCCATTTAATTTTGTTTCTTAATTTCTTTCAGCAACATTTTGTAGTTTTCAGTGTATAGATCTTTCACCTCCTTGGTTAAGTTTATTGCTAAGTATTTTATTCTTTTATTCTTTTTTATTGAGGTAAATACAATAAAGAGCACAAATTTAGTGTACAGCTTCATGAATTTTAATGTGTGTATACACTCATGTAGCCATTGCCAGGTCAAGGTAACAAACATTCTTGCTAATTTTTTCCCCTTCACCAATTTTCCTCTTCCCCCACCCCTCCCCACTAAAACCACCACCAGTCTGTTCTCTGTGTTTATGAGCCTATTCTGTTTGGTTTGTATGTTTCAAATGCAAGTGAAATCACATGGTATTTTTCTTTCTCTTCTCTGTGATTTATTTCACTCAGCATAATACCCTCTAGGTTCATCCATGTTGTCACAAATGGCAATATTTCATTCTTTTTTATGGCTGAGCAATATTCTACTGTATATATGCACCACATCTAAAATAAACAAGTGGAGACTACATCAAACTCAAAAGCTCCTGCACAGCAAAAGAAATAGATTGAATGGGAGAATCTATTGAATGGGAGAATATATTTGCAAATGATACATTCAATAAGGGGCCAATATCTAAAATGTATAAACAACTCAACCAACTCAACCCCACCACCCACAAAACCCCCAAATAATCTGATTAAAATATGGACAGAGTAGACATTTTTCCAAAGAAGACACAGACATACAGATGGCCACCAGACACATGAAAAGATGCTCAACACCACTAATCATCAGGGAAATGCTAATCAAAACACAATGAGATACCACCTCACACCAGTCAGAGTGGCTAATGTCAACAAGACAAGAAACAAGTACCAGTGAGGATATGGTGAAACAGGAACATACACTGTTGGTGGGAAGGAAAATTGGTGAGGCCACTGAAAAGCAGTATGGGGGTTTCTCAAAAAACTAAAAATAGAAATATGACTCAGTAATCCCACTTTTGGGAATTTACCCAAAGTAAACAAAACCACTAATTTAAAAAAATATATGCATTCCTATGCGTATCACATTATTTACAATAGCCAAGGTATTTTATTTTTTTATGCTATTTTAAGTGAAATTGTTTTAATTTCCTTTTCACATGGTTCATTGTTAGCATATAGAAATGGAATTGATTTTTTATTGTAGATTTTGTATCCTGCAACTTTGCTGAATTCATTTATTAATTCTAATAGATTTTTGTGGACTCTTTAGGGTTTTCAGATCATGACATCTATGCAGAGATAATTTTACTTCTTCCTTTCCAATTAGGATGCCTCATTTCTTTTTCTTGCTTAATTGTTTTGGCTAGAACTTGTACTATGTTGAATAGAAATGGCAAGAGAGGGCAATATAGTTGGATTCTGCTTTTTTATCCAGTCATGCGATCTATGTCTTTTGACTGGGAAGTTTAATTCATTTAAATTTAAAGTATTACTGATAGAGAAGGATCTGCTCCTGCCATCTGAAAACAGTTTTGACCTGTAGACCCTCTGTAAGGATCTTAGGGACTTACTAGGTATTCTGGACTTACTAGGTGACCCCTGGCCACACTTTGAGAACTGTTGCTCTAAGGTATTTCACCAGTGTGTTTATGTTGACAAGATGTTTATGACTAAACAAATAATGGTTTTTAGAAACACATGATGGTCCCTTCATAAATACAAAAATAAACCAATATGCACAGTTCAATTTTCCTGAAAAGGTAAAAAATGTAAACACTGAATTAGGTGTGGTGCAAACATAAGGAATCTGATAGGTGTTCCAAATCACTTTGCCATATTTTGTGATTTAACAGTTTGAGAGAAGGACTCAGATAACATACTAAACTGTAATGAGTCAACTTTTTCACAGGGGGCATAACAATCAAGTTATGGAATATCTAAGCTCCTCATAGTGCACTATTAATTAAAATGTCAAAACATTTCTAAAACAAGCTTCTAAAAAGGAAAATCTTCAGACTTTTTATCAGCAGTTTTGCTTTACTTCTCTGGCAGTTTTACTTTATTTCCTACATATTTCAAGTTGGACATAGAGTTTTTTTTGTATTTTACAAATATTTTTTTGGTATCATTAATCTACAATTACATGAGCAACATTATGGTTACTAGACTCCCATCATCAAGTCCCCTGACATAGATTTTTAATAGAGTCCTTACACATAGCTGAAAAAGTTGACATGGTGACTTGAAATATATTTACTTAAGCTATGATCATTCTGAGTGGTTTGTTCTCTACCTAAAATACTACCCTAGAGGCAGGGGCACAGAACATACAGCTAGAAAGCCTGGGCTCAAATCCTAGTTCTGCCTCTGAGACAAGTTACTCAGCTGTTGAATGCCTCTATTTCCTCATCTGCAATTTGGGATAATAACAGTGTATTATCCCACAGGGTTGTTGTGAGGATTAAATGAGTTAAGAGATGAAAACTGTGTCCTACATGTGGTACTGTACATAAACATTAACTATCATTATTGTAATATTCTCAAATTGATTAGAATGTTTACTATTTTAAAATACACAGTCTTACCTATTTCAATAATCGGTATGGTGGGCTATGATTCTGACACCGCGGGTGTCCTGTAATTCAATTCTGACACTACTCATAGTGTACACCCCATGAATTAAAAGCTCGATCCCACAAGCCTGCTTCCACGTCAGATGCCTGTTTCAAGTCCCAGAGACCACCAGTACTTCTGACCTACCAGCTCTAAACCGGGGATTTCTATGATCCCTTGCTCAGATTTGATTATTTGCTAGTATGCTCATAGATTTTAGGAAAACACTTTACTTGCCTCTGTTTTTTATACTGCTGTTGGGAAGGAGTGGTGAAAATGAATGAATTAATTATTATTTAAAATATATTAGTCTTATCTTTTCAACTAGACCTCAAACTCTTCAGAAGCAAAGACCAGGACTGCAATTCCAATTTGTTCTACAGTATCAAGCACTACTGCCAAACAAGTATTCGAGTTGGTAACAGAAACACCTTGTATTCATAGAATGCTTCACAGCTCTCAAAGTTGTTTCAAATGTATTATCTTCTTTGAACTTCACACACTTGTGATGGTCTACATTTTATAGATGCTCAAACTGACCTCGTGTACTTGCTCTGTACACATTATGACGGAAGCAGCAGAGATACAGTACAAACCCAGCTCTTCTGATTTGGATTCCAGCCTCTGTCCACTTTACTACAAAATATATTAGACTGTAAGACATGTGACTTGTTCTCCTTGGCTTGGTTTTATTTCTCTGGGTCTTATCTTCTTCATCTGAAAAACAGGGGATCATTGAAGGGCTTTTCATTTTCAAAATCTTAAGATTCTATGATCTCTAAATTCTCTTCCAGTTTTAAAATGTAATTATTTGGTATCCATAATAGTTGGCTTTCTTCTGCATCAGAGAGTGAGCAGTGGAGATAGTAACTATATTTGTGCTTAACAAATGTTCCCAAAGAGCACCTACTTTAGGAAAAGAGACAAAATTCAGCAAATTTGGCTTACAACAAATCCCAGTGGTTTCTATTAAACTAATTAACTAAACCTATGGTTCTATGGTTTCAAAGACAAAGTATATAGTATACTCAACCACTTTTGGTGAAAAGTAGGAATAATTTTGGAGCCCAAGACAGCATAAGTGTTAAAGGATACCCTAAGTAGAAAGGCTGTATTTGTGAAACGCTCTTCATTTCAGGAATATTTCAACCAGACATCTACTTTTTCTCAGGCCATAAACATTTCTCTCATGTCTAGTGAGTAGTTATTGGAATATACACAACTTTCTTCTTTTTTTATTTCAGAATACGAAGAGCACATGGCTAGGCTGGAATACTCCTCCTTACCCATCCCCAGAAGAGTGTTATTGTTAAATGATAAATTAGGAGGAAAAAGCATTAGGCCTCAGACGGTAGGCCAAACTGGGAGCTAAATTCTAGTGTCTTCCAACATCAAGGTTCTACAACTTCAAAGTTTTACCCTGCCCTAAAATTCATGGCTCTCAGTTATGTACAATTTCTGTAGCCCACTTAAAAAAGCGTCCATTCAAAACACTAAGTAAATCTAAAAGTGAGCATACTCATCCTCACATTTGAGAAAATACTTTTTCTTCTTTTTAAAGAGCGTCTAGATGCAAAGTTCTTATGTAGGTGCACAAAAGAAATGCTTTGGAACACAAGACCCAGTCTGAAGCATTATAAGTCTCAAACATTTATCGTCACAAACCATTTGTTACATTTGTACAGACATAGCATTGATCTGCAGTAATTATTCTTTACAGCAGCTAGAGGCATTTTGTAATCTTTCTGCAGATTGCTATACTTAGTCAAATATTTATTGTCTCCTATATGTCAGGGCCCACACTAACCATTTAGTTTCACACAATTCTTTAAAAAGGCCATTAACTGCATTTTGGCTCACTTTATCTTTATTTAATGAAATAGTACAGGCACTTAGCTTCTCACAAGCAATAACAATCTTGTTAATTAACTTTCTCAACTTCAAGTTGTAGAGATGCCAAACAAGAAACAATCGTGTTTTTCAATGGAGCTAATAATGCGATTTTGTTGCACGGATATATTAGGAAAACTAAACACCTCAAATTTATGGCTTACTTATAGCTAGTGAGAAATTCTAGAGGAAACTTACTAATACGAATTAGACTTTCTGTGTCGCCCCAGGAAGCAGAACAGCACCAAAAGATGCAAGTTATAGCTAAGATGTCAGCTCAAGACAAATAAACCCCCTCTTCCAAGCAACCAATGAAAGCTGGTCTGAATATTTAAATAGATGCTCTGGGCATGATTTGCCTGGATTGTCGTAAGAGCCTGGGGTTCGGAAGTAAAGATGGATTACCAGGCACTCTGTAAAGTACTTTCAACAAGGACTCCACAATTAACATAACTGTTATGAATCCCTTAAGCACGACACAACTGGTGACAGTGAGTTATTACTGAATTCAAGAAGCGAGGTAGTCAAGGTCAGGGCACCTGCCTTTTCTCTCTCCTGTACGAGACAGAACGTGCGAGGAGAAAAGGATGCGTTTTCCTGCGAGGGTCTTGCGGCGATCTTCTGTCCAAGTAACTTTAGACGAATCTCCTCCTGCAGGACCTTTGGTAGAAAAAACGAACCGCGCTATTCTGTAATGGTTCCTTTTCATGGCAGAGCAGCAGCACGCAGAAGAGTGAGGCGCACTCCCGGGAGAGAAAGCGGGGCTCCGAGTCAGGTCCTCCACAGCGGGGAACGCGGGCGGGAGAGGAGCGGCCGGGGCGGCGTGAAGGGCAAGGCCTGAGGGAGAGGGCGGGCGCCGCGGGCACTGTCCTCGGCGGAGGGAACCGCGCGGGCGGCGGGGATGAGGGCGAGATCAAGGCCGGGGCGCCGGCCCGCAAGCCCGGGGTCGCCACAGCCCGGCCCCACCGCCCCGGCTCCGCCGCCCGGCCTGCAGGCGTCCCCGCCCCAGCCTCCCCTCCTCCTCGGCTGCCCAGGATCCGGCGGCCGGCCACACCGGCCCCGCCCACGGCCGCCGCACCGACCCCTGGGATCGCGGGGGGCTCTGGGGTCGCGGCGCGATTGGCCGGCCGCGGTCCCGCTCCCATAATGCAGCGCATGGCGCGTCATTGAAGAGAGACCCTGAGGGCGGCGGCGCTCGGGCCCCCAGAAGTGATCGCTCAGCTGGAGGATGCGGCGCCCCTCGCCCCTCCGCACCCGCGGGCCTCGGGCTGGCTCCGCAGCGCCAGGCCTTGCCTCCCGCTGGGCTGGCGGCCGGCAGGGCCTCTCGGGAGCCTTGCAAGCGGAGGAGGCGGCGGTGGCGTGGCGCAGGATTCTCCGTCCTGCTTTTCTCCTGCCTTCGTTGCCCCCCTTCCCGGCGCTGTCCCCCTTCCCTAGATGTCTGACACCGCGGCAGGTCCACGGAATATGGTGCTGTCGGAAAGAGGGTTTCCTGTACCCCCCTCTTGTCCCTGCCTGCCGCCCTGCAGACTGGTTGGAGAGCGAGGCGCGGGGAGCGGGCCGAGGTCACCCCGCAGGGCTTTGGGGCTGTGGGCTCCCTGCTGGAGAGTCGGTGTCGGGAGGCAAGGGGTGGCCCCGCCCAGGTGCTGATAGCAGCCCTGCCCTCTTCCTGCATTCGTGTCCCCAAGCGCTTTCTCTGACCTGCACCCACCTCTCGGGTGACCGCAGCCGGCAGCACGTGGAAGGACCGGCAGGAGGGAGGGAGGGGAAGCTTTGGGACCAAGGTCATTGGGGCGAAACTGTCTAGTACAGAGCTCCGTGTGGGTTGCGAGTGAAGGAGAACTGAGCCTAAGGTGGTCGTTGACTTCATTTGTACACTGAACAATTTTGATGAGTAGGTTATTTACTCGGGGTTTGAGAAGGCCGAGTCAGAGGATGAAGTATTCCACGCAGGGTTTAGAACTAAGGGTAAACTATCTATCCAGTTACTCAGTAAACTGTGTATTTGCTGGCCCAGTTTTGTTTTTGTAAATTATGATTTACGTGTTAGTGAATGTTCATTGGAAGTTAGAGGATTATTTGATTACTTGAGTTGATTCAACCTTTTTAAGATTTGACAGCAGACAGCTTTGTTATCTTTTTGGCCTTTTTTCATTTCCTTTTGGTTCGGTGTTTGGGTTATGTATTACAGCATAACGTTTAAAAGTGTTTGAACTAAAGTCTAGCACAGTTTTGTTTTCACCACAAATAGCTCATGAAACTGACAAGTCTAATAAAAAGTAGGATTTACTTCGTTATGAACATAGTTAAGTGAATCGTTTTGTCATAAAACTTTGAGTAGATGACATTTTCAGACTATTGCAAGGTAAGTCCAGAAAAAAACTAGTTAGTATTCTCCCTGTTGCACAGTTCTGTATACATAACATAACATAACAACATAACACAACTCAGTGCATAAGGTACTCAGTATTCCTTAAATACCTGAAAGTTCTAGGAGCTAGGCGCCCCATTTCATTACACTCTGTACAAAGTATGTTACCCAAAATACATTTGCTTTAGTTTACACTGATAAGATAAAATTAGTGTCCTTCATCATGGGGCTGAATATTAATTGGAAAGTGCTTTGCAGTACCTTCCCTCTTCCTGGCAAAGCTAGTTTTAGAAGAATAGCAGTAAGTACTGTTTATTGAATGCGTTCTATGTGCCAGATACTGTGCTTCATGCTTTACGTACTTTATTAGTCCTTGGAACAGTTTTACAAGATTGAGGAAGAGTTTAAGTGGCCTGGGTTACCTACCGACTAAGTGGCTGAATTAGGTCTAGAACTCAGACCTTTCGGGCTCTAATGCTGAATGTCTTTCCACTCTGCTTCACTGCCTCTTGTGTATGTGGTGTAGCTATCTGCTTGTATACTTCTAAACTTCGCAGAGGAGAAGAGTATTGAAAAAAATGCTAGGATATTAAAGATAGGAAATTTGTTTTTGGAAATTTCCATTTACTATTAAAAAATGTGTACCAAAAATATGTAAGAGTAGTAGTTACTAAATTATTTCTCAGCATGAAAGCTGCATCCCAATTTATTATGAATAATAGTTCACATTTATTAAGTGCTTACTATGTGAGAGGCATTATGCCAAACACTTTACATATATTACTGATGCTGGGGTTCTTGTTTGCAGAGTCAAAGAATGAACTGAGCAAACACCTGAGGTAGGAGAGCCAGGGAGAGGTTTTTATTTAGAAATAAAGTGAGAGGAAAGAGCTCCTGGCTCATGCCAGGAGGGGTCAAGAGAGCCCGGGGTGGCATGTTATCTAGAGTATTTATAGGCAGTTGAGGATTTTTGGGAATTGAGGGCTTAGGGTGTGGACTTGTACCACCTGCCCTGCCCTCAGGGTGGGCTGGGTTGTTGTCTGTTTGCTAGGGCTGTTTACAGTGAAGTCACTGGTTATGCTGAGATACCCTTGGGGACATTCAAACACTCCAGGCCAAGTTTCTCCTGGCCTTCTGACCTTTAACTGATCTCACTGAAGATGTCTATATTCCTAGTCTAGTATCTTTACCCTAGAGAATTAGTGTGACCTTGACTTTGCATAATGCTGAACACAGAGTTTGGATAGTGACTTTACATTGTTACATTGCTTTGACTGTAAACATCCTGCCTTGCTTTTTCCCTGAGGCCCTCACCCTACTCTGTCTAAGCCCGTGGTCCCTGTCTCAGCCCGTGGTCCCTGTCTCATTACCTTATTTAATCCTCAGTAAATCTATGAAATACTTAACTACTTTAATTTCCATTTTATAGACTAAGATTCAAACATGCAAATGTTAGTAATTTATCCAAATGTTCAAGAAAAGTGGTAGACTGGGGACTCCAACTCAGATCTTATACCACTGGTCTGTGGCTCTTAACCTAGAGAATAGTGGGAAAGTACTACTAGAAACTTACCTACAAAGTAGGTAAGTTCATTCACTTGGGGTTAGTTAAGATCGTTAAATGTCCTTCATTTATTAAACATTAGAATATTTTAAGAAAAGAGTTGGTCATTTTTACCATTTACCCATCTATGGGCCTAAGGACATCTTGCTTATAGAAAATTGCTATTTTAGCTCTTAATATGATCTGAGATTTAAAGAAATTAGTGGTGTTTTACAGTTTTGCTTAGTGTTCCATTTGGTAGCCCATCTGTTTCTTTCAACATAGAGTTTCAGTGTGTAGAGCAATCTCAAGAGATCTTTAATATAGAGGCCTTAGGGAGTGCACAATAGCTATCAGAAGGAAACTGTAAGGCAATTTTTGTGTGCAAACATGTATGTTTGGTAATAGGGTCTATAGCTTTTACCAGCTTTTCTCAAGAAATAGAGATCCTGAGAAATAAGAATCTAGTCTAAGCATTCTCCCTTGCGTGCTACAGATGGGAAAACTGAGGTTCAGAGAGGTAAAAGTGACTTGGCCAAAGGTAGGTGACAGAACAAATTAGTGATAAGAATGTTCCAGACCCCAGATCACCAGTCTCCCATTTCTAGAACTTTACTCAAACACGTTGCTTCTCAAAGCCAACATATTGTATTAGCATAAACGTTACATTTTAATACTTAATTGTAAATTTTAAAATGTGTTTTTGGATACTGCAGTTGCACCTGTGAACGTCTATGGTCACTGCTGTTTTAAGTTCTTGGATAAGCTGCCAAATAAAGTAGTATATTAGACCTTTAGAGTAAAAAGGACACTTGTGGATTTTATAGGACCCAGCATAGAGTGATTTCCCTCCGCTCATTATAGAAACAGGGAGTATTTTCTGTTGATGCTTGTAAATATTGCTTTATCTGCAGATTCAAGACAGTGAGGTTACTTGCTAGAAAATAAATATGCAAGTGAACAAGGAAGAATGAGAAAAGACTTTTGTAAATTAGTAACAGTGTGCAAGTGAAGTTATTCTGAAAACATTGTGCAAATGGAACATTGTTTAAATAGATCTGAAATTTTCTTTTCCATAAAGATTCCAGATGTTGGCTTTTACTTAAGATACCTAACCATAAGTTTTTGAAAGGATATTACATACCAGCATGAGTAAAGTTTGTCACACTCAGTGCTGACATTCTCTTGCGTCTCTCTGGCTGTATGAATTTAGTAGGTTACATGTACAGGCCTGGAAATTTGGCATTGTAGATACAGTCTGTGTTATTTAAAAAATAGCAAGAGTAATACTGGAACATGTTAAAGTTAATCAACAATATACACAAATATACAGAAAGAAAACAAGCCTCCATCCTCTCCCTTTCCCTGGTCTCAGTCTCCCTCCTTAAGTGATTCATATTAAGGTTGGATGTGCAGTTGACCCCTCAACACCACCAGAGTTAGGGGTGCCGACACCCTGTGTAGTCAAGAATCTTTTTATGGCTTGTGACTCCCCCAAACTTAACTAATAATAGCTTGCTGTTGACTGGAAGCTTTACCAATAATATAAATAGTCAACGAACATACATTTTGTATGTTGTGTGTATTATATACTGAATAGAGTTAGCTGGAGAAAAGAAAATGATTTTTCAGATTGTTGCAAATCCCCAAAATGTTTTTCAAATATATTCATTCATTGAAAAAAATCTGTATGTAAGTGGACCTGTGCAGTTCAAATGTGTGTTTTTCAAGCGTCAGCTGTACTTTGACCATTTTCCCCATGCTTTTGCAATACCCATTATATAGTTTTTTCTTTTTCTTTTTTTCTTTTTACACAAATGATATACTATAAATATTACTGTTGGGAGCCGAGGCTATGTCCCTTCCCCCACGTCTGAACGCAGCATGGGAAAGCACAAGCTTGAGAGCAACCGGTGCCGTCCTTGGAAGTTATCTGCTCACAAAAACATAACTTGTCCTTGAAGACGAGCCAAGACTCCACACTCTGAAAATAGGGAGACCTTGAGGATGTGTGAAAACACCATCCCTGCTTCTGGCCTGCCCCCCCAGAGAAGGGAAAGATGAGTATAGCACTTGGCTGAGGTCCAAGAACGGCAGTATAAAAATAAAGGTGCTGCGCCACATCGGGGCTGCAGCAGCCATTGTCTGTCTATCTGTGTGGTCTGTGTTTTTTGTTCTCTCATCAGGCGCCCAAACGTGGGGCGTCCTCTCAGAGTGGGTCGTACATATAATCAGCTCCACGTCTCCCCTTCAGACACTGTTTGACTTTGACGGCAGGCACCATCATATTACCCTTGGTTAAAAAAGAAATCTAATAGTGAGGAATTCAAGCTGTATAGCAAGTTAAATAGGGGAAAGCAAAAGTTCCCTCAACTCCCATTCCCTCTTCAGAGGTGACTGTTTCTTGGGCATCACTATTGCCAATCTCTAAGCAGGTAAGAGCATACATACATCGTTTTTTAAAATGTATTTTTTGTGTAAATGAGATTGTATGCTCCATATCCTCTTGCACTTTTCTTTATTCACCTCATTGTGGATGAATTTTAAAGTTTGTTACCATTTTCTTTTTTTTTCTGTGTGAGTAGATATTAAATGTAGGATGTGTTTTGATTTTAGAGATGCCATAATGGAAAAGGTTAGTATTCTTTTAGTATTAATAATACATTTGTTGGAACCATAAGTAGAGCTTTGTTTATTGTCTTGCATTTCCTTGGTTTTGCTCTCCTGGTTCCCTCGGGATGTTGTCGGTGATCGTCCTGAGTGAGTGTGCGCAGTGACGACCTAAGGCGGGGCAGAGCACGTAGGCCAGCTGATGCTTTATAGAAAAGTAATTCTATGGATTTGTTTTAAAAGTAGAATGGATTTTAATAAACCTATATGCAACTTGAATGAAAGGGATCCCTGACTGGTTTTCGTGGTTTTTATTGTAGTGGGGTTTGGTTACTATTTTGAAAGCATCTGCAAAATTGTAGTGCTATGCTGTACAAAAATTATTACCATTAATTTGATTCTCACATCAGTCCTGTGACGTAAATAGGAGAAGAGATTTCATTAAACTTTATAAATGAGAATATCTGAGAATGAGGGATGATAAGTGATTTGCCTGGTCATATAGCTGGATCTGGAATTCAGTCTCTGGTCATTCATTCCTTCTAGAGCATTTCTTCAGTATGTATATGTGGGCATGATACTATGTATGCTGAGGAGACAGGAGAAAGACCTTGTTTTCAAGGACGGCACAGAAAGGCAAAACTATTAACAGTTGTTAGGTAATGCTACAATAGAAGTCTGTACTCGTGCTCGGTGAGAGTAGAGGAGGGACATCTATCTCAGACTGAGGTGGCGACCTGAAAAGGGCTTCTGGAAACATGTGATCCTTACGCTGACTCATGAAGGACAAATTGAAGCTTTCCAGTTGAATAAGGAGAATCCCAGGTAAAGGGATATATCTGTATGAAGGCTTGAGAGAACCAATTACAGTGTGTTTGGGAAATATTTGAGCATTTATTTAGTAGATATTTCCTGAGTCCTTCCAATGTAAGGTTCAATTCTTTTATTATTTTATAATCAATGTACATGTCATAAAGTTGAGATATTTGATTATAACATATACTTTTCCTATTGGAAAGATAGGAATAAGCATTTTTATTTATTTCAGCCTTGTCTTTTAGGCTTTCCTGTGGCAGTAGATATTAGAAAACTGGCACTAAACTGGCACTAACAGAATACTTTTACTTAGAAACTAGTGGGAAATTTTTGTTTAAAATACAGTTCAATTAAAAACAGCAGCAGACTCATAACCCAAGAATGGACTAACAGTTACCAAAGGGAAAGGGACTGGGGAGGATGGGTGGGAAGGGAGGGATAAGGGGGAAAAAGGGGCATTACGATTAGCACACAATGTAGTGGGGGGCATGGGGGAGGCAGTATAGCACAGAGATAACATGTAGTAACTCTATAGCATCTTACTACGGTGATGGACAGTGACTGTAATGGGGCATGTGGGAACTTGATAATAGGGGGAGTCTAGTAACCATAATGTGGCTCATGTAATTGTACATTAATGATACCGAAAAAGAAAAAAAACACAGTTCAATTAAGCTTGTATTTTGCAGTTGGACTTTTTCAAATGCAACTAATTGTATTATATCCAGTGATCCAGAGAAAAAATGTGGAAAGACCTCTGAAATTGTCCACAGAGACCTAAAAGGCAGTTGATAAAATTCAAAAGCATCTTAATGATTAAAAATTCAATAAATGAGGAATTGATAAAAATGATTCAAAATAGTCCTTTGAAACCACTAGTAAATGGTGATATCCTTAACAGTAAAATAGGGAGTCCCAATATAACTATTATTCAACACCTTCTGCAGGGCTTAGCTGATAAGAAAAAGAAATAAATGCAAATACTGGAAAGAAAAGTAAAAAAGATTATTTGCAGGTGAGATTCAGGAAGAGAAAATTCAAGGATATTAACTAAAAAACTATTAGAAACAATAGTTGTTTGGTAAGGTGACCAGATAGAACACAAACCAATTGTAAGATTTCCTTTCTACCAACAATGATAAGTTTGAAAGTGGAAAAAAGATCTTGTTTCATTACGAATAATAATAACTAGGAATAAATTATAGGACACTAGTAAGAAGAATGCAGCATGTTAGTGAAGAAAATGATAGTTTATTTGAAGAATATAAAAGAAGATGTGAATTAATCTTAATTAATCAAAGTGGGATTCCTCAATCCAAAGAATTCATCTGGTGAATGTGGCAGGTCCTCCTTCGTTAATCTATAAATTGAATATAATGTTGATCAAAGTTCCTTCTTCCTCCTCGCCCTTCTTTGAAGTAGGAGAAAAACTTGACTAATAATTATAACATATCTGGAAGAATAATTGTATGAGGATAACAAAGAACATTTAAAAAAGAAGAATGCGGGGTTTGGGGCATTGATGTACAGCACCGGCATGGGAAAAGAATAGGTAGGTGGGACAGAATAGTCCAAAACCTGAACTGTGATTAAAATGGCATCTCATATTGTAAAGGTATGGGAAAACAGATGGTGCTACTGGCAGTATAAAAAGCTACACGTTTTTGGTAGACAGTTTAGTAGCATGTTACAAAATCTGCATATCTTCTGACCCCACCTGTTTCACTTCTAGTCATTTATTCAACCTCTGGGAATACTAGCACATACACAAAAAAATGTTTACTGTAGCAAATATACCTTTCTGCAGTAAAGTACTGAAACAATGTGAATATCTAGTTGGAAGAAATTGGTTAAATTAACTGTGGTATTCTATATAACAGCATTTTATGGAACTCTCAAGAAATGTGTATCTAATATATGGTAGTATTTTTTTTTAAGACGGATCTGAATGGATGTTGAAAGATGTTCAAACTAAGTGAGAAAAATGTGCAGAACAATATATGATCCTATTTTTGTTTTTAAATAAAAAACTTTATTTGTAGATGCATTAAAAACAATTGAAAGATAGATATTAAACTTTAGGAATGGCTATATAGGAGTGGGATTGGAAGTGCTAAGAGTCCTGAATTTCTGTTGTAATGTAGTTTGAAATTTTTTACAATGTGAAATGTTGTTTTGATAAATTTGAATGTTGCATGTGCTTTTAAAATCCATAACAACTTTCTTGAATGTTTTATAATTTTTATGTCAGAAAATTAAAAAATATATCATGGCTCATGCTGAGTAAAGACTATATTTGTGGTTTTTGCACTTATAAATCAAGTCATCCCATTTGTGCAGATTTCTTTAATCACTGCTAGTTAAGTAACTTACTAACAAATAAAAGGGGAAAAAGTCTTGAGAACAAGTTATTAGAAAACAAACCTTATTCTTGAGAAGAGGTGTGGATTTACTCTCAGGCAAGCTCTATTCACTTGCAAATGTGGGAAAAATTAGGCACACTATAACATGACAACAGAATATTCTAGAGTAGGGGCTTTCAAAGTTAAGAAGGTACATAATCAGTTTTAGGATGATTATTAAAAATGCCTTTTACTATACTTTTACTCTGTGTTTACTATGAAGGTTCTGGTTTACTAGGCCATGTCTCACTCCATTCCCTTACTTTTAATGGCTTTTTTAGTAGGGTTGTCAGAAAGTACAGCATAATTCTTAGCCCCTGGTTTATATTCCAACCATGAGACTGTTACCATCTACAGTTTTTGTTTTCCAGTCAACGCTGGATACATAATTTTCAAGGCCCCATGTAAAATGAAAATGTGGGGCCCCTTGTTAAAAAATCAGGAAAGAAGTGCCAATAGTGGTCCTAAAGTATAAAGTTTTTTCCTTTAAAAATATTTTCTTATCTATAAAACATAGGAGTAATAGTGTTTTCTGCAAACATAAGTTGAAAAAGAATATTTTGGTGTCATACTTTTATTTAATACAATAAGTAATACACATGTGATACTTTGGTCATAATATATTTTTGGCTTGCTTTTCTACAAATTTATTAGGTGCCAGAATTTTTACTTAAGTTCATTCTCAGTGTGATTGAAAGTGATGTCAGTTGCTCTTGACAAATGCAAGGTTGCAGATAATTTTTGATAATTTTTGGTTTGAGTAGGGTCTTTATCCTGAAACAACAAGTACTAACTAGAGCTTTTATGTTTTATAGGCTGTGACAACCTTGGGATAAATTTTTGATTAATTATTTACAAATATAAATTTTAGTACATTTAGAGTGGGTAATTCTTGTAGAACCTTTTTTTGGAAAAGATTTAAATCCTCACATAATTCAGTTTTATGTAAGTCCAAATTCATTTTCATGTGAACATTTTTTTTGGAAAAGATTTAACTCTTCACAAGATGACTGGTTAGCCAGAGACGGGTAAGATTCCTCAAGGGAGGAGCAAGCTAAGACAGGCACAGTCGCAGGGGGGCCATCAGGTGAGAAATTGGGGATCAACAGAGGTGAGGCTCAGAACCTCACCCCACCTGTTTTGAGAGAAATCTGCATCCGTGGATGTTTTGTTGCCTTTGTCTAGCCTGGATTAATACTTAGTCCATAGGCACACACCTGATCATCTACATTTGCCCTCTTACAGTACTAAACTATGTTTTCTACTTTTATCTTGCATCTACCTACCACTTCAGCATTTTATTAAAAATAAGGGAGAAATGTGGGATTCACATATAAATCAAGTATAAAAATAAAATGAATATTCATATCTGACCTGATTGTTTATAGTTCATGATGCGTGATCAAAACTGAAAGTTTCTGTGATGACTGCCCTTGTACTGTTCTCCATGTAAGAACTTATTCACTATGTAAGAATTTGTTCTGTTGGATCTCCCCAAAGGAGGACGCCACCCTAATTCACTCACAGAAGACGTCTCTTGATACAACAAGCAAGAGGACTTTATTCAGGAGCCAGCTAGCTGGGGTCCAAGTGTCTGCCCGGCACAGCAGGTTTCAACAAGGACCCCGAGCACTCAAAGCCAAGGGTTTATATAGCATTTTCAAAACACTTAACTCATAGTAATTTTCCACAGCTGCACATTATTTTTGCTAGTCATACATCCTGGGGTTAAGCGAGAGCAAGATTAAGACCACTCCTCAATTGTCAGGGAGGTTCTGCACGATAAGCTTGGTATGTAAGATTTACTGACCAAGGTTAGCTGACCCACGTTCACAGCTACCCACCACCTGGTGTTCATGATTAACTTGTTTTTCAAGGCCTTACCCAGGCCCAGTTTTTTCTTTCTAAATAAAATGGCTTCTAGGCCCCTAAGATGGCTACTCTTATGCTAACCTATTCCCATTCTTACAGTTCACCATGTAAGAACTTGTTCGTTACGCTTCAGAAGATTGGAGACTGTTGAGAATTAGGCTTGGGGTTGATTAATGATTGTGCATTGAGTCCCCTATACAGAATTTTATTGTTGTTAACAACCGTTTGATCAATAAATATGAGAGATGCCCTCTCAAAAAAAAAAAAGATTTAACTCTTCACATAATTCAGTTTTATATAAGTCCAAATTTATTTTCATGTGTAAATTTATACAATATTATAATGTTTCCTCTGACAATTCTTGTTACTTGCAGATATTGTACTAGAAACCACAAGTGGCTTAATGATTTGTATGTAATTAAAAATGCCTGTTTATGCATCCTGCCACTGTATATTCAAATATAAAAAGAGTAAAGTTAGTCTTCCTCATTAATAAATGGCTCATACAGAATTTTTTATTAAAATAGCATTTTCAATCACATATGATGATCCTTAAATTTAATTTCTACTAAGCCTGTAGATAATTTACTTTACTGTAGCAGTTTTGAAGACTAGAGTATTTAAAAGTTTTAAGGAATTCTAATAATGCCCTGAAATGTGTATTGCAGTGTCCATATGGACATTTTTGTTTTGTAATTTTACTGATGCAGTTTGCTGCTTGGGTTCCTGTTGCAGTGCAGGCTGGAGAGCTGCTGTTCATGCAGGCGTTTCCGGGACCAGCTCTGGGGATGAGCGGGCAGGCTGGCTGAGCGGGTAGGTTCTGGCACTGTTGTCAGTTTGGGCCCAGCTACACCACAGCCAGCTTGGGGGCCTCTGGCACCCCAGATTGCCTCAAGGGATGTGTATGTGTGTCTGGCCCCCTGCCTGTCTTCATTACTCCCAGACATGCTCCATTGTCCAAAAACAAGTTCAAGGATGAAATCTTTAGGAATTTCAGGATGACAACAGCAGAGTATCGTATTAAGCATGGGACCCTTCTGAGAGATGGGCCCTGTGTTGTCACACAGGTCACATGTTAATGAAGCCAGCCTTGGGCTCCAGCGTCCTGGGCTTCAGTGCATCACCTGTGATCTGCTCGCTCCTTTCAGAACCTGACGTGTCTGTGTGTGTATTCTTTTGGCTTGAAACGCCCTTTTTCCTCTTTTGCCTAGTTTACATTTAATTCTTCAGATCTTGGTGTAGTTGTTTACTTTGGCAAAACGAGCCTGACCACTCTGAACTAGATTAAATTCTCTCTTCATAACACCATTTGCTTTAGTAACATTTATTACAAGTACAGCTCTATGCTGTCTATTTGGTTACATGATTGCCTCCTGCTGGACTGAAAGCTCCATGAGGACAGGGATTCTGTTTGTTTTTGCTGCTCGCGACTGACTGTTGTATCCGAAGCGTCTAGCACATTGCCTGCACGTAACATTTGATAGTAATTCATGGACTGAAATATAAGAACAAACGGCTTTAAGGGAAGACAGGTAGTGTAGTGGCGAGTTTAGACCAATTACCCAAGTTTGAATTCAGGTTTTATGACCCTCGCTCTTTGTGAGGCTTTGGGTGAGTTTCTGTCTTTCCAGCTTCTTCGAACCCTTCTCTCGTTGCTTTCTTTGCATCACCCCACCAGCTCTCTTTCAGCCCCCGTCTCTGCTAGCCTCCATAGCACCACAGGACATTTTGTATCCTAGTCCCTCTGCCTAGAATGTTCTTCACTTTCACCTAATCCTTTAGGTCTCTTCATAGTCACTTTCTCAGGAAAGCCTCTCTTAGCTTCCCTGAAAGGTGAAATTCACCTGTCCTCTACTTGGTAACTACGTAATTCTTTCTTGACACCTGCCAAATTTGGATTTTTACATTTATTTGTGTTATTAGGTAATGAATGTTGGTCCCCCTTGCTAGACTCTAAAATGTATTAGTTTAGGGACCTTGTTTGCGTGTAGTAGTTGCTCAGAGTAATGTCTGTTGAATGAAAAAAAGTGAATGAAGAAAGGAGGAACGGCCTAATGTGAGATGAGCCTAGGGAAATACATGGAGGCTGGCTTATTTTTAAGGCCTTATTTGCCCTAATAAGTCACCTTGAGTTCACCCAGTAGTTTGACTTGTCATGTCTGTGGGTTTGATATGTCACAGGCAGCAGTGGGAACCAAGAGAAGCAAGATGTGAGGCAGGAAGACCAGTTAGGAAGCTGTTGAAGTTCAACAAAGACATGATGAGATTCTGAACAAAGCTGGGGCAGGAGAGGAATTGTAACATTTCCAGAATATCTTGCCTGGCTTTGGTGCAGTTTTTATCTGGGATTATCTTCACTTATTCTTTGTTTTTTAAGGGTACTTTTGGTGGCTATCCCATTCTTGGTTAATTGTCTTTTTCTTTCAGCAGTTCAAATATGTCATGCCCCTATCTTCTGGTTCCCAGATTTGTGATGAGAAGTCAGCTGTTAATTTTTATTTATTTATTTATTTATTTTGCAATTATTAATGTACAATTACATGAGCAATATTATGGTTACTACATTCCCCCTATTATCAAGTCCCCAGCACATACCTCATTACAGTCACTGTCCATCAGCATAGTAAGATGCAATAGAGCCACTACTTCTCTTCTCTGTGTTATACTGCCTTCCCCATATCATGCCCTGGCTACATTGTGTATGCTAATTATAATACCCCTTTCCCCCCCCTTATCCCTCCCTTCCCACCCATCTTCCCCAGTCCCTTTCCCTTTGGTAACTCTTAGTCCATTCTTGGGTTCTGTGAGTCTGCTACTGTTTTGTTCCTTCAGTTTTTTTTTATTCTTATACTCCACAGATGAGTGAAATCATTTGATACTTGTCTTTCTCTGCCTGGCTTATTTCACTGAGCATAATACCCTCTAGCTCCATCCACGTTGTTGCAAATGGTAGGATGTTTTCTTCTTATGGCTGAATAATATTCCATTGTGTATATGTACCACATCTTCTTTATCCATTCATCTACTGATGGACACTTAGGTTGCTTTTATTTCTTGGCTATTGTAAATACTGCTGCGATAAACATAAGGGTCCATATGTCTTTTTCAACCTGGGCTCCTGCATTCTTAGGGTAAATTCCTGAGACCGGAATTCCTGAGTCCTGCTATTTCTATTTTGAGTTTTCTGAGGAACCTCCGTACTGCATTCCTCAATGGTTGAACTAGTTTATATTCCCACCGGCAGTGTAAGAGGGTTCTCCTTTCTTCACAACCTCGCCAACATTTGTTGTTTGTCTTTTGGATGTTGGCCATCCTGACTGGTGTGAGGTGATATCTCCTTGTGGTTTTAATTTGCATTTCTCTGATGATTAGTGATGTGGAGCATCTTTTCATGTGCCTGTTGGCCATCTGAATTTCTTCTTTAGAGAAGTATCTGTTCAGCTCCTCTGACCATTTTTTATATGGCTTATTTGCTTTTTTGTTTGTTGAAGTGCGTGAGCTCTTTCTATAATTTGGATGTCAACCCCTTCTTGGATATGTCATGTATGAATATATTCTCCCATACTGTAGGATGTCTTTTTGTTCTATTGATGGTGTCCTTTGCTGTACAGAAGCTTTTCAGTTTGATATAGTCCCACTTGTTCAGTTTTGCTCTTGTTTCCCTTGCCCGGAGAGATATGTTCATGAAGATGCTCATGTTTATGTCCAAGAGATTTTTGCCTATGTTTTTTTCTAAGAGTTTTATGGTTTCATAACTTACATTCAGGTCTTTGATCCATTTTGAGTTTACTTTTATGTGTGGAGTTAGACAATAATCCAGTTTCATTCTCTTACATGTAGCTGTCCGATTTTGCCAACACCAGTTGTTGAAGAGACTGTCATTTCCCCATTGTATGTTCATGGCTCCTTTATCATATATTAATTGACCATATATGCTTGGGTTTATATCTGGGCTCTCTAGTCTCTTCCACTGCTCTGTGGGTCTGTTCTTGTGCCAGTACCAAATTGTCTTGATTACTGTGGCTCTGTAGTAGAGCTTGAAGTCAAGGGGTATAATTCCCCCCAGTTTATTCTTCCTTATCAAGATTGCTTTGGCTATTCGGGGTCTTTGGTGTTTCCATATGAATTTTAGAACTATTTTCTCTAGTTCATTGAAGAATGCTGTTGGTATTTTGATAGGGATTGCATTGATTCTGTAGATTGCTTTAGGCAGGATGGCCATTTTGACAATATTAATTCTTCCTATCCATGAGCACGGGATGTGTTTCCATTTACTTGTCTTCTTTAATTTCTCTCATGAGTGTCTTGTAGTTTTCAGAGTATAAGTCTTTCACTTCCTTGGTTAGGTTTATTCCTAGGTATTTTATTCTTTTTGCTGCAATTGTGAATGAAATTGTTTTCCTGATTTCTCTTTCTGCTAGTTCATCATTAGTGTATAGGAATGCAACAGATTTCTGTGTATTAATTTTGTATCCCACAACTTTACTGAATTCAGATATTAGATATAGTAGTTTTGGAGTGGATTCTTTAGGGTTTTTTTCTGTACAATATCATGTCATCTGCAAACAGGGAGAGTTTAACTTCTTCCTTGCCAATTTTGATGCTTTTTATTTCTTTGTGTTGTCTGATTGCCGTGGCTAGGACCTCCAGTACTATATTGAATAGAAGTGGGGAGAGTGGGCATCCTTGTCTTGTTCCCAATCTTAAAGGAAAAGCTTCCTACTTGGGGTTTATTAAGCATGGATGTGTAAATTAGTGGTTTTAAAATCAGACTTGGAAAGCTTTTGGTCATTTTTTCTTCAAATACCCTTCTGCCCTTTTTCTCATTCTGCTGTCCTTATGGCACTGCCATTACATGTACATTTTTACACGAGATGGGGTCACAAGATCTCTGAGACACTGTTTATTTCTCTTCATTTTTTTTTCCTTCTGGTTGCCAAACTGAATAATTTCAATTGATCAGTCTATGAAGTCTTTGATTCTTTCTTCTGCCAGTTCAAATCTGCTATCAAGGCCCTTCTAGTGCATTTTTCATTTCAGTCTGCACTTTTCAACCCAGAATTTCTATTTGGTTCTTTATAAATAGTTTCTCTATCATTACTCATAGTCTGTATTTAGGGAAACATCACACTCTTACTTTCTTTTAATGCTTTAGATGTTCTTTCCTTAAGCGATTTGAACATATTTGTAAAATAATTAAAGTCCTTGTTCAGTAAGTCAAACAATAGGCCTCCTCCAGGACAGTTTCTATTAATTCTTTTTTTTCCTGCTCATCGATGATACTTCCCTATTTCTTTTCAGAATCCACAATTTTTTTATGAAAACTGGATGTTCTAAGTATTAAATGTTCAGCCTCTGTGGGACCATGCTCCCTGATTCAAAGAAATTTTAAACTGTCAAGATGAAGCTATGGTGTCTGTTAATGGATGTTTGGATGAAAAAGGTACAAAGAAATGCAATAAATGATTACTATAAAAATCAGGATAATGGTTGCGGAGGGTGGTAGGGCTGTGACTGACGCAGGGCGCAGGGACGGCACCCGGTGTGGTCAGCAAAGTTCAATTTGTTGAGCTGAGTGCTGATTACAAGTGTTCACCTTATAATAATTCATTAAGCCATATTTCTTAAGGCTGTCTCTATCAATGTTTTATTTTATAATATAGAAGTTTAAAGAAAAAAAGAAACCTAGGAACACCTCATGAGAGCACTATGCCTCTGACAAGATAATTTCCTGTGGTTTATGATCCTTCAATTTCCTTACCCAACCTTTTTACTAAGTGGCATATGTATTCCCCATTAACATTTAAGGAGGTTGCACTCTGTTCACTGTAGGGTACCAACCAGCTCTCTGAGAGAAAAAAATAACTTTCCGCTTTCTCCTGCTGTCAGCTTGTGCGTTTGCGTTTCAGACAGATTCACTTTTCTGCAGCTCACGTGTCTTGAAATGTGTTTGCTGAGACCTTGTTCTCAGCCCCCTCTCCCTCTCAACTATTTCCAACAGAGCATGCCACTTTTTACATTTATTTGTCTTCTAACGATAGAATGTTCTGCCAGAAGACATGTGAAGATGATTGCTTCTAGTCAGGCCTCTTGATATTCACTTATGAGACCTGGGTCCCAGGGCAACATGGAACTACTTGTCAAAAAACACAGAACAAATCTGGTGCAACACTGAGCCTAGAATTCTGATTTTCTAATCCCCCAGTTTTGTTTCTCTTCAAAAATCTGTATCCAGACGAGGGCAGATTCTGTTTTTACCTGAGTCCTTACCTCTGTGCTGCTCAGGATTTTGACCTTTGTAGGGTAAGGTCATCCCACAGCTCGCTTCATCCCAGTCTCCCAGCGTTTTTCCCATGAACTCTTGACTTTGATCAGATGTTTGATAGTGACTTCAACCGGCCATTCATGCATTATTTTGATACAAATTTCCATTGGATTTTACAGCCTTGACAAGAGACAACATCTATTTTGTGGGACGGACAGTTTCACAGCATTATTAGTGAGAAATATGACCCCCCTATGTAACAGAGTCCCCCTTTCAGAGGGACCTGCACATGTATTTGGGGACCCAGGTGGAACTGCAGCAGGTCAAGTGTGACCCTCAGAGCCTCCGCTCCTTTCAGTAGCCTGGGCCGCTGTGACCCTGCCCCTCGCACCTGCCCCTGGGCTTCTGTTCACATCTCCTGTGGCCGGCGCCCCACAATGACAGTGGCTTCCATCCCAGAGTGTCCTATTTTCCTGAGGAGTTAATTTCATGTAATACTTAGTTTTGAGAGCCTTTTGGGAGGGCTGACAAGTTACATGCCTATTATAAAATCTTGAAAAATACCAAGACCCACCATTATTAGCCAACATACTTGTGCTCACTGATGAATCCCTTTGCTTTTCTCTTCTCTCTTCCCCACTCTCTCCATGCCTTTTCTCATCTATTCCCTTCTTTCTCCCCTCCCCTCTCTCTGCTCACACTCACACACACAGATATTTTCCAAAAACGCTCTTGTGGTATAACACGGTGACATAATAATAAATGTACACTAGGTCTCTGCCCACCCTCCTTTCCTGGCACACTGCTCCTAAAACCCTTGAAATCTCCAAAGTGCTACGTGACATTTTGTATGCCAGGGAGATGACTGGGGCTGTGAGCTCCAGGTAGCACAGGATGGGGCTGGTTGCTAGGAAATCAAAGGCGTGATTAGAGGGTTAGAACCTTCAGCCCCACACCCTGACTACCCAGAGGGAGGAGAATGGGGCTGGAGGTTGAGTCAATCACCAATAGTCATTGATTTAATCAGCTTTGCCTAGTTAATGAAGCCTCCATAAAAACCTGAAGTATGGGGTTTGGAGACCTTCCAGGTTGGTGCAGGTGCTGGGAGGGGGGCAGGGGCCATGCCCAGTGAGGACATAGAAACTCCATGCCCCTTGCCACATACTTGCCCCATGCATCTCTTCCATCTATTTCTGATCCTTTTCTAAAACAAACAAATACAACTGGTAATTAGTGAGTAAACTATATTTCCCTGAGTTCTGTGTGTCATTCTAGCAAATTTTAAACCTGAGGAGGGGGTTGCAGAAACCTCCAATTTATATACAATTAATTGGTCAGAAGCATGGAGACAACCTGGACTTGTAATTGGCATCTAAAGTTAGGGGATGTGGTCTTATGGGACAGACCCTGAATCTGTAGGGTCTCTGCTAATTCCTGGTACATAGTGTCAGAATTGAATTGAGTTGGGCACCAGCTGGTGATGGAAAACTGGTCCTTCTGGGAAAAAATCTGCACATTCAGTAGCCAGAAGTGAAGAAGTATGTGTGATAGTAGTAGAGAACAAAGAAAAAAGTAGTTTTTTTATACATACCATTTCATCATACAGATGTGGCTTAAACATTCTGTACATCTGATAAGCAGTTTATTCTCAACTTGAGATACTACAAGTGCTAAACTCTGTTTTTATGCTAACATATGTTTTAATGCTAACCCATGGTTTATTATTTACCATAAAACTTAGATTTTCTTGTTCCTTTACCCCTGTTTAGTACTGCTCTATAATCAGTTCTGTTTTTTTTACCATGGTTATGGAACAGATTCCAAGACTGTTTTCATCTTGTGAAACTGAACCTCTATAACCATTGAACAACCCCCATTTGCCCCCCAGCCCCTGGACACTATATTCTACTTTTGGTTTCTATAAGTGTCTAGATACCTCACAGGAGTGGAATCATACCATATTTGCCTCTCTGTGACTGGCTTATTCCACTTACTATAATGGCCTGAAGATAACATCCATGTGTAGCATAAACAGATTTTCCTCCTTTTATAAGGCAGAATCATATTCCATTGTATGCATATACCACATTTTGTTGGTCCAGTCATCTGCTGATAGACAGATTGCTTCCACTTCTTAGTTACTGTGAATAATGTTGCTGTGTACATGGGAGCAGATGTATCTCTGTGAAATCCCATTTTTTATTCCTTAGGATATATACCAAGAAGTGGGATTGCTGGATCATATGGGAATTCTGTTTTTAATTTTTTGAGGAATCCACACTGTTTTCCATAGTGACTGCACCATTTTACATTCCTCCTAAGAGTATGCAAGGGCTTCATTTTCCCCACATCCTTACCAGCATTTGTTACCTATCATCTTTTTTATGATAGCCAGTCTAATAGCTGTGAGATGACATCTATTGTGGTTTTGATTTCCACTGCCCTTATGATTAGTGATGTTGAGCACTTTTTCATACACCAGGTGATGATTTGTCTATCTTCTTTGGAAAACTACCTATTCCAGTCCTTTGCTCATTATTTTTTTTGAGAGGGCATCTCTCATATTTATTGATCAAATGGTTGTTAACAACAATAAAATTCTGCGTAGGGGAGTCAATGCTCAATGCACAATCATTAATCCATCTCAAGCCTAGTTCTCGTCAGTCTCCAATCTTCTGAAGCATAACGAACAAGTTCTTACATGGTGAACGAATTCTTACATAGTGAATAAGTTCTTACATGGTGAACAGTACAAGGGCAGTCATCACAGAAACTTTCGGTTTTGATCACACATTATGAACTATAAACAATCAGGTCAAATATGAATATTCGTTTAATTTTTATACTTGATTTATATGTGGATCCCACATTTCTCCCTTTATTATTATTATTATTTTTATTTTTAATAAAATGCTGAAGTGGTAGGTAGATGCAAGATAAAGGTAGAAAACATAGTTTAGTGTTGTAAGAGAGCAATTGTAGATGATCAGGTGTGTGCCTGTAGACTATGTGCTAATCCGAGCTAGACAAGGGCAATAAAACATCCATGGATGCAGAAGCTTTCTCTCAAAACAGGGGGGGGGTGAGGTTCTAAGCTTCACCACTGTTGTTCCCCAATTTCTCACCTGATGGCCCCCCTGCGACTGTGCCTGTCTTAGGTTGTTCCTCCCTTGAGGAATCTTACCCATCTCTGGCTAACCAGTCATCTTCCGGGGCCATACAGGGAAATGTAAAGTTGGTAAGTGAGAGAGAAGACATATTGTTTGAAAAGGTTAGCTTTTTACTTCTTTGCAGATTTATGCCCTGTGGCTTCTATGCCCAGCACTTGTCTCAAGGTATCTTTACCACCTGGAGGAATTATGATACTTGGTAAATTCGATATGAGGCACGAATTCTATTTAAGGGTTGTAATTAGGAAGGAAGAAGAAAAGCTATAGAGGTAGCGTATGGAAGAAAACATGGGAGGATTGATTATTTCTTAGACATATCTTCTTGTAGAGTACCTTAAGTATGTATAGGTTTTAAACTACTAACTAACTTGCACACATATTAACATAATAGGAATATGGTGACATAAACAAAGCAAATCTATAATTACCATCCATCTCCAGTGAAGCCAAGAAAACCGTTTAGGCACCCTAGGCATTTGTGAAAATTTGTCTATGATATGATGGATATTGTCCAACTGTACTTGAACAGTCTGAGAGAAATCAGACAAATTAAAGCAACCCATTTCTGGGATCTGTTCACATCCCATATGTTCTTTTAACCGTAGATAGTCTATAGTCGTAAGATTTTTGGAGTGCTACAACTTGCAACCCTCCCAACTCCTGATTGAGTTCCAACAGTACAGATCCAGTCAAATTCGTTGTCTCACTGTATGCACATGCCAGCCTAGACATCTCCCTCCTCATTCCAATGGCAAGTCCAGGAAACAGTGGGGTGGAAGCAGCCACAACTGCAGCATCGCCCGGATCCCTGTGGAGGCTTTTTGATGATCATCCCCTGGCACGAGTCCTCCAGAGAGTGCTGATGCCGGAAGCTCCTCCTCATATAGTATCTTAGTTCACTTTCTGGGTAGCCAAGCTAGGCCTTGATCTTCTGCATAGAAACAAACAGACCGTTTGCCCACACTTTGACATGCCCTCTATACCACTGTGTAGAACTCATTGGAGGTCAGCATACAGGAGCTGCATTTTTTTTTTTATTAAGAGAAAGGCATGTTATCAGAAAAGAGTACCTCCATAGCCGATCATCTGACACCCTTTAAGTGATCAACATTAAGGATATTTAAAGCATGTGTTAATGTTTGATTTACCAATACTTTTATCCTGTCAAGGAGTAATCCCCCTTTTCCTTCTTTCTTTCTTTTTTTTTTAATCTTTAATCTACACTTACAAGAAGATTACTATGTTTACTATGCTCTCCCCTATATCAGGTCCCCCCTAAAAGCCACATTATGGTCACTGTCCATCAGCATAGCAAAATGGAGAATCACTACTTGTCCTCTTTGTGTTGTACAGCCCACCCTCCCCTTTCTCCCTCCCCCCCATGCATGCTAATCTTAATACCCCCCTTCTTCTTCCCCCCCCTTATCCCCCCTGCCCACCCATCCTCCCCAGTTCCTTTCCCTTTGGTACCTGTTAGTCCATTTTTGGGTTCTGTAATTCTGCTGCTGTTTTGTTCCTTCAGTTTTTCCTTTGTTCTTATTCTCCTCAGATGAGTGAAATCATTTGGTATTTCTCTTTCTCCGCTTGGCTTATTTCACTCAGCATAATACTCTCCAGCTCCATCCATGTTGCTGCAAATGGTTGGATTTTTCCACTTCTTATGGCTGAGTAGAAATCCATTGTGTGTATGTACCACATCTTCTTTATCCATTCATCTACTGATGGACATTTAGGTTGCTTCCAATTCTTGGCTACTGTAAATAGTGCTGCGATAAACATAGGGGTACATCTGTCTTTCTCAAACTTGATTGCTGCATTCCTGGGTAAATTCCTAGGAGTGGAATTTCTGGGTCAAATGATAGGTCTGTTTTGAGCATTTTGATGAACCTCCATACTGCTTTCCACAATGGTTGAACTAATTTACATTCCCACCAGCAGTGTAGGAGGGTTCCCCTTTCTCCACAGCCTCGCCAACATTTGTTGTTGTTTGTCTTTTGGATGGCAGCTATCCTTACTGGTGTGAGGTGATACCTCGTAGTTTTAATTTTCATTTCTCTGATAATTAGCGATGTGGAGCATATTTTCATGTGTCTCTTGGCCATCTCTATTTCTTTTGTAGAGAACTGTCTGTTCAGTTCGTCTGCCCATTTTTTAATTGGGTTATTTGTTTGTTTGTTGAGGCATATGAGCTCTTTATCTATTCTGGACATCAAGCCTTTATCGGATATGTCATTTTCAAATATATTCTCCCATACTTTAGGGTTCCTTTTTGTTCTATTGATGGTGTCTTTCACTGTACAGAAGCTTTTCAGCTTAATGTAGTCCCACTTGCTCATTTTTGCTGTGGTTTTTCTCGCCCGGGGAGATATGTTCAAGAAGAGGTCACTCATGTTTATGTCTAAGAGGTTTTTGCCTAGGTTTTTTTCCAGGAGTTTTATGGTTTCATGACTTACATTCAGGTCTTTGATCCATTTTGAGTTTACCTTTGTATATGGGGTTAGACAAAGGTCCAGTTTCATTCTCCTACATGTAGCTGTCCAGTTTTGCCAGCACCATCTGTTGAAGAGACTGTCATTTTGCCATTGTATGTCCATGGCTCCTTTATCAAATATTAATTGACCATATATGTTTGGGTTAATTTCTGGAGTCTCTAATCTGTTCCACTGGTCTGTGGCTCTGTTCTCGTGCCAGTACCAAATTGTCTTGATTACTAAGGCTTTGTAATAGAGTTTGAAGTTGGGGAGTGAGATTCCCCCCTACTTTATTCTTCTTTTTCAGGATTGCTTTGGCTATTCGGGGTCTTTGGTGTTTCCATATGAATTTTTGAATTATTTGTTCCAATTCATTGAAGAATGTTGCTGGTAATTTGAGAGGGATTTCATCAAATCTGTATATTACTTTGGGCAGGATGGCCATTTTGATGATATTAATTCTTCTTAGCCATCAGCATGGGATGAGCTTCCATTTGTTAGTGTCCCCTTTAATTTCTCTTAAGAGTGACATGTCGTTTTCAGAGTATAAGTCTTTCACTTCTTTGGTTAGGTTTATTCCTAGGTATTTTATTCTTTTTGATGCAATGGTGAATGGAATTGTTTTCCTGATTTCTCTTTCTATTGGTTCATTGTTAGTGTATAGGAAAGCTACAGATTTCTGTGTGTTAATTTTGTATCCTGCAACTTTGCTGTATTCCGATATCAGTTCTAGTAGTTTTGGAGTGGAGTCTTTAGGGTGTTTTATGTACAGTATCATATCATCTGCAAATAGTGACAGTTTAACTTCTTCTTTACCAATCTGGATTCCTTGTATTTCTTTGTTTTGTCTGATTGCCGTGGCTAGGACCTCCAGTACTATGTTAAATAACAGTGGGGAGAGTGGGCTTCCCTGTCTGCTTCCCGATCTCAGAGGAAATGCTTTCAGCTTCTCGCTGTTCAGTATAATGCTAGCTGTGGGTTTATCATATATGGCCTTTATTATGTTGAGGTACTTGCCCTCTATTCCCATTTTGCTGAGAGTTTTTATCATGAATGCATGTTGAATTGTCAAATGCTTTTTCAGCATCTATGGAGATGATCATGTGGTTTTTGTCTTTCTTTTTGTTGATGTGGTGGATGATGTTGATGGATTTTCGAATGTTGTACCATCCTTGCATCCCTGGGATGAATCCCACTTGGTCATGGTGTATGATCCTTTTGATACACTGTTGAATTCTGTTTGCTAATATTTTATTGAGTATTTGTGCATCTACATTCATCAGGGATATTGGTCTGTAATTTTCTTTTTTGATGGGGTCTTTGCCTGGTTTTGGTATTAGGATGATGTTGGCTTCATAGAATGAGTTTGGGAGTATTCCCTCCTCTTCTATTTTTTGGAACACTTTAAGGAGAATGGGTATTATGTTGTCTTCTCTGTGTGTCTGATAAAATTCCGAGGTAAATCCGTCTGGCCCCGGGGTTTTGTTCCTGGGTAGTTTTTTGATTACCGTTTCAATTTCTTTGCTCGTAATTGGTTTGTTTAACTTTTGTGTTTCTTCCTTGGTCAGTCTTGGGAGGATGTATTTTTCTAGGAAGTTGTCCATTTCTTCTAGGTTTTCCAGCTTGGTTGGCATATAGGTTTTCATAGCAGTCTTTAATAATTCTTTGTATTTCTGTGGGGTCTGTCGTGATTTTTCCATTCTCATTTCTGATTATGTTGATTTGTGTTGATTCTCTTTTTCTCTTAATAAGTTTGGCTAGAGGCTTATCTATTTTGTTTATTTTCTCAAAGAACCAGTTCTTGGTTTCGTTGATTTTTGCTATTGTTTTATTCTTCTCAATTTTGTTTATTTCTTCTCTGATCTTTATTATGTCCCTCCTTCTGCTGACTTTAGGCCTCATTTGTTCTTCTTTTTCCAGTTTTGATAGTTGTGATGTTAGACTATTCATTTGCGATTGTTCTTCCTTCTTCAGGTGTGCCTGGATTGCTATATACTTTCCTCTTAAGACTGCTTTCGCTGTGTCCCACAGAAGTTGGGGCTTTGTGTTGTTGTTGTCATTTGTTTCTATATATTCATTGATCTCTATTTTGATTTGTTCATTGATCTATTGATTATTTAGAAGCATGTTGTTAAGCCTCCATGTGTTTGTGAGCCTTTTTGTTTTCTTCGTAGAATTTATTTCTAGTTATACTCCTTTGTGGTCTGAAAAATTGGTTGGTAGAATTTCAATATTTTGGAATTTACTGAGGCTCTTTTTGTGAGCTAGTATGTGGTCTATTCTGGAGAATGTTCCATGTGCACTTGAGAAGAATGTATATCCTGTTGCTTTTGGATGTAGAGTTCTATAGATATCTGTTAGGTCCATCTGTTCTAGTGTGTTGTTCAATGCCTGTGTGTCCTTATTTATTTTCTGCCCGGTAAATCTATCCTTTGGGGTGAGTGGTGTGTTGAAGTCTCCTAAGATGAATGCATTGCAGTCTATTTCCCTCTTTATTTCTGTTAGTATTTGTTTCACAAATGCTCCTGTTTTGGGTGCATATATATTTAGAATGGTTATATCCTCTTGTTGGACTGAGCCCTTTATCATTATGTAGTGTCCTTCTTTATCTCTTGTTACTTTCTTTGTTTTGAAGTCTATTTTGTCTGATATTAGTACTGCAACCCCTGCTTTCTTCTCACTGTTGTTTGCCTGAAATATGTTTTTCCATCCCTTGACTTTTAGTCTGTACTTGTCTTTGGGTTTGAGGTGAGTTTCTTGTAAGCAGCATATAGATGGGTCTTGCTTTTTTATCCTTTCTATTACTCTGTGTCTTTTGATTGGTGGTGCATTAAGTCCATTTACATTTAGGGTGAGTATTGAGAGATAAGTACTTATTGCCATTACAGGCTTTAGATTCGTGGTTACCAAAGGTTCAAGGTTAGCTTCTTTAGTATCTTACTGCCTAACTTAGCTCGCTTATTGAGCTGTTATATACACTGTCTGGAGAGTCTTTTCTTCTCTCCCTTCTTATTCCTCCTCCTCCATTCTTCATATGTTGTGTGTTTTGTTCTGTGCTCTTTTTAGGGGTGCTCCCATCTAGAGCAGTCCCTGTAAGATGCCCTGTAAAGGTGGTTTGTGGGAAGCAAATTCCCTCAGCTTGTGCTTGTCTGGAAATTGTTTAATCCCGCCATCATATTTAAATGATAGTCATGCTGGATACAGTATCCTTGGTTCAAGGCCCTTCTGTTTCATTGCATTAAATATATCTATCCATTCTCTTCTGGCCTGTAGGGTTTCTGTCGAGAAGTCTGATGTTAGCCTGATGGGTTTTCCTTTATAGGTGACCTTTTTCTCTCTAGCTGCCTTTAAAACTCTTTCCTTGTCCTTGATCCTTTGCCATTTTAATTATTATGTGTCTTGGTGTTGTCCTCTTGGATCCTTTCTGTTGGGGGTTCTGTGTATTTCCATGGTGTGTTCGATTATTTCCTCCCCCAGTTTGGAGACGTTTTCAGCAATCATTTCTTCAAAGAGACTTTCTATCCCTTTTCCTCTTTCTTCTTCTTCTGGTACCCCTATAATACGAATATTATTCCTTTTGGATTGGTCACATAGTTCTCTTAGTGTTGTTTCATTCCTGGAGATCCTTTTATCTCTCTCTATGTCAGCTTCTATACGTTCCTGTTCTCTGGTTTCTATTCCTTCAATGGCCTCTTGCATTTTATCCATTCTGCTTATAAATCCTTCCAGGGATTGTTTCACTTCTGTGATCTCCTTCCTGACATCTGTGATCTCCCTCCGGACTTCATCCCACTGCTCTTGCATTTTTCTCTGCATCTCTGTCAGCATGTTCATAATTTTTATTTTGAATTCTTTTTCAGGAGGACTGGTTAGGTCTGTCTCCTTCTCAGGTGTTGTCTCTGTGATCTTTGTCTGCCTGTAGTTTTGCCTTTTCATGGTGATAGAGATAGTTTGCAGAGGTGGTACGAGTGACAGCTGGGAGAGCTTTCCTTCTTGTTGGTTTGTGGTCTTCCTCTCCTGTGAGAATAGCTACCTCTTGTGGCTTATGCTTGGGAGCTGTGTGCAGACAGGGCTTCAGCTACCTGCACATTTGGTTTGGAGTTTATCTTAGCTGTTGCTGTGGGCGTCGCCTGGCTGGGGCTGCTACTCCAAAATGGTGGAGCCCCGTTGGAGGGGGAGCAGCCTGGAGGCTATTTATCTCCATAAGGGGCCTCTGTGCTCCCTGTTGCTCAAGGGTTAGAGTGCCCAGAGATCCCCAGATTCCCTGCCTCTGGGCTAAGTGTCCTGTCCTGCCCCTTTACGACTTCCAAAAAGCACTCTCCAAACCAAAACAACAACAGCAACAACGAAAGAGGAAACAAAAACAAAGGAAAAAATGCACGATTTTCTTTGTCCTCAGGCGCCAATCTCAGGGACCTGCTCACCGGTCTTGCTGCCCTGTTTCCCTAGTATTGGGGTCCCTGTCCCTTTAAGGCTTCCAAAAAAGCACTCTCCAAAGAAAAAGGGAAAAACGCGCGATTTTCTTTGTCCTCAGGCTTCGGTCTCAGGCACCCACTCACCAGTCTTACTGCCCTTTTTCCCTGGTATTGGGGTCCCTGTCCGTTTAAGGCTTCCAAAAAGCACTCGCCAAAAAAAAAACCACTCCGGTTTTTTTCCACCCACCGGGAGCTGGGGGGAGGAGCACTCAGGTCCCGCCGGGCTGGGGCTTGTATCTTACCCCCTTCGTGAGGCGCTGGGTTCTCCTAGGTGTGGATGTGGTCTGGATGTTGTCCTGTGTCCTCTGGTCTATTTTAGGAAGAGTTGTCTTTGTTATATTTTCATCACTCTATATGGTTTTGGGAGGAGAGTTCCGCTGCTCTACTCACGCCGCCATGCTGGCTCCGCCTCCTGCTCATTTTTTAATCAGATTTTTTTCCTATTGAGTGACATAAGTTCCTTATATATCATGGATATTAACCCCTTATCAGATGTATGGTTTGCAAATATTTTCTCCCATTCTGTAAGTTGCTTTCTCATGTTGCTGATAATTACTTTTGCTGTGCAGAGGCTTTTCAGTTCAACAGTCCCACTTGTTAATTTTTGCTTTTTTTGTTTGTGCTTTTGGTGTCAGATCCAGAAAATCACTGTCAAGACCAATGTCAAGGAGCTTTTTCTCTCTTTCTTCTAGAAGTTTTATGGCTTGAAGTCTTACATTTAAATCTTCATCCCAGTTCATGTTAACTTCTGCGAGTGGTACAAGATAGAAGTCCAGTTTTATTCTTTTGCCTGTGGATATCCAGTTTTCCAGCACCATTTATCAAATACACTGTCTCTTCCTCAATGAGCAGTCCTGGCTGCCTAGCCCAGTATTAGTTGACTGTATATACAGGGTTTATTTCTGGGCTCTTCATTCTGTTCCACTCGTCTATGTGTTTATGTTTATGCTAGAACCATAATAATTTTGATTAGTATGGTTTTGTAATATAGTTTGCAATCAGAAGCATGATGCTACCAGCTTTGGTTATTTTTCACAAGATTTCTTTGGTTATTCAGAGTCTTTTGTGATTCCATACTGATTTTTGGATTGTCTTTTCTATTTCTATAAAATATGTCATTGGAATTTTGATGGCGATTGTGTTGAATCTGTAGATGACTTTGGGTTGTATGGACATTTTAACAATATTGATTATTCTGATTCATAAATATGGGATATCTTTCTATTTATTTGTGTCATTCTCAATTTCTTTCATCCATGTCTTATGGTTCTCAGGGTACAGCTCTTTCACCTCAGTTAAATTTATTCCTAAGTGTTTTATTGTTTGTGATGTTATTACGAATGGCATTGTTTTCATTTTTTTCAGATAATTCATTTTTAGTGTAAAGAAACACAATTGTTGGTTGTATTTGGTTACTTTGTTTATAGCAACTGATTATTAGTTCTAATAAAATTAATTTTGGTGGAGTTTTTAGGATTTTCTGTACATGCGATCATGTCGTCCGCAGAGACATCCTATGGTGCACACCTCAGAGAAACAAGCTCATCCGTTCTCCACATGGGACCGAGCTGTCCCGTGTCGGGGGAAGGGACGGAGGGGAAGAGGAAGCGTGAGATAAGGTCTCCCCGTGGAGAAGCCGCCCAAGCGTCTGGGCCCCTCTACAGGGAATTCTCCCCACCTCACAGCTGCAGCGTAGCCGCGGAGCTGCCGTTCCTGCTCCTGTGGGCAAAACCAGGGGTGGTGGCGCCCGCCCCTTTGTGCTGACCTATGTCCAGTATGTCCCTTCTGGTGATTAGCTGAGTGGGGGTGACTCTAAGGAGGGTTGATTTCAGCACATTTCAGTGATTACTTAGTTTGTTTCCTCCAGCCTTTCTAATTTCATGGGCCTTAAATAATCCTGCTATGTTAAGAACAGCACACTGGAAGCGGACTTGCCTCTCAGCTACCGTCTGTATCAGCAGACCTGCTACCAATATTTTTCTCCTGCAACATCACTTCGCCACCTCCCTTTCATAATGACCAGCCAGTCACTTAAAGAATCTTTATTTTACAGTGTAACCAGATTTGATACAATCAGATATGATTAACCTAATTGGATAAAATATAAAATTTCAGTTTTCCCAAAAAGGGCATCCATACACTTATTGTACTTAACACTTTCAGAAAGGTATAAGGCATTAAATAAAGTTGCAACAGCTTTTGAGAGCCACTTATGTCCTATGTTTACAACACAAAAAGCACAACACTAATAGTGGGAGGAGCCGTGTGACAGTCCTCTTCCCTGTGCCCTCCCAGGTCACCTGCACACACAACCTTGAGCAAGTAGGACTGGAGGAAGGGCTCTGGCATGGGTCTCATCAAAGCACAGACTGGGTTGGGATCGGGGGCAACATGCTTTATGAAATGTATGTTTTCCTATAGAGGATTTCAAACAAATCACTTTTGGTAAATTGAATTTACGTTTAAATTAGCTGCTGAAGTCCAAATTAAATATGAGCTGGTTGGGTTAACAACTTTTCTGATTGTGCTTACAAAAAGCTCTGCTGATAGCATCTGACGCTCCAGAAGAATCTGAAGGCATTTCGATGGGGTAGTAAATGTAGATGCAAAGAGCTGGGCTCCTCCAGGTGCTGGAAGTGTCCCCAATGAGATGCGGGGACCCAGTGAGCTATAAAAATGTGTCCCTTTCTGTTTGTTTTTGTTTTATCTGTACCCTCATTTAAAATTTGTATTATTTATTTTTTCTGGATTATTTTAAGTTAGACATCTTACTGTTTCACTGTAAACACCTTAATTAGATATCTCTAAGAGAGAAGGATCTAAGAGAAAATATATAACCGACATTAGTTCATCGCAAGCAAAATTAGCGATGAGAACAAAAAGTGCTGTTGGCGGTAGCATGAGGTGCCGGTAAGTTGTGGCCACGCCTGCGGGAGCCCGGCGTCCGCAGCGGCCGCGCCCGGCAGGCCTCCTCCCTGGCCCGGCCACGTCCTGGGCCCACCTGCGGGCCTCGCGGAGGCCTCCGCTTGGCCGGGCCGCTCGGGGCGAGGGCGGGGCAGGGCACCTGCATCCCCCAGCGAGGCCCGTCCGCGCGGCGTGGATCGCGGCTAGGGTGCGGGAGGCCGCCGGGGGACACCGGGGCCCTGGGCCGGGGGAAGCACGGACGGAACCCGCCGTCAGGTTCCCACCTTCGGGTGGAGCGGACATGTGCGCGCGTGGAGGGGGTACGGGTCGCGCCGAGAGGGGCCGCTTGAGGACAGACTTTCCCCGGTGGCCACCTGGGCCCGGCCTTGGTATGTAAGAGATAATGGCATCTGAAACTCTCAGTGTTAAAGAACGGAACTTTTGTAGTAATATTGAGGGTCATTCCACTGATCTTCCCAGGAGGATCTCTAATTTCACCAATAAGACCATGAAGGAGGTTAGGAAACCTCCAAAGCAGTTGGCTGCTGACCGCAGAGAACAGCTGGACAAGCTGTGGGAAGCCCCAGTAAACTACCTAAGGTGATTATCGCAGGAAGCCCATCATTCTGTCCCAAACCCTTGTCACAGAAGAAAACAGCCCCGGAAAAGTGGGGGCCGTGACCTGGCAGGTTAAGAAAATGAAGTGGCTTGTGCAGGCCGCTTGCCTGGAAGGCTCCGCTGTGATACGCGGACACCCTTGGTTACCTCAGTGATTCTGGTTCTTCAGACAAAAAGCCCATCATCAAAATACAGTGATGGCTTTTTTTCTGAGGCTTCTCAGGACCATGAAACAATGGCACAAGTTTTGTTCAGCAGGAATTTGAGATTGAATGTAGCTTTAACTTTCTGGAGAAAAAGAAATGTAAGTGAGCTTGTAGCTTATTTGGTGAGCTTACAGGAAGAAAACAATACATCTCACTTGGCTGCTGTGTAGACTTGTTGCCTCTAGTAAAGTCTCTACTGAAAAGCAAATTTGAAGAATACATAATAGTTGGTTTAAACTGGCTTCAAGTGATAGGGAAAGATTTATGAAGGCAGCAGTCTAGCCCGGGTGGCTCCCTCCCCTCTGTCGCCCCCCTCCTCAACACAAACAAAAAAAGCACCGGGCCCAAGATTCGCGCCCTAAACTCCCTCCCCCTCGCCTGCCTGCTTGCACATAGAAAGGTTACAGATAAGGGAAGCAGAAAGATAGATATTGGTCCCGTTGCCTTTGTTCGGGGCTCGGACTTTTTGGGCTATTACTCCCCTCTGAGCCTGCACGGGTGAAATAAAGCCTCAACACTCCAAGACCTCCAAGTGCCGCTTGGTTTTTCCATCGGTGATCCAATCCAGGTTTTTTTCAGTATTTTCCGTAACACAAGCAGTCATAAAAAGGTGGTGGTCAGAACTATCATCCCAAACAGAAATTATAAACGATGGAAATATTCCGATTTTAAAACAACAATTAAGTGGATTGTGGGAACAGGAAAACCATCTTCCTTTGGTTCCAGGATATACTAGCAATATAGCTAAGAATGTAGATGCTTATTTATTACAGTTGCATAGAGACTTCATCTACTAAAGAGCATTTTCTTCAAAACATCCCTGGACCATATGATTTCCCCCAAATGTCTCCCCTGAGAACTGTGAACTGTGGAAGAAATCAAAACCATTTTTTTTCTTTAAAAAGCCACATAAGGAAACCACTAATGAAACCCTGTAATCTACTTCACATTGAAGTGGGAAAATATCCAAAAAGAGCAACTTCAAAGAGGAGAAAGTGCACCGTGAAGATTGTTCATCTTTGCTGCCTTGGGATTGATACGGTTATGTGGTCACATTGTTTAAGAACTACTGGGTCTTAATACAATCCTGTATAAAAATATAATTTATACTATGTGAAAAAAAAGACAGGACTTATTACTAGGAATCACAAAGACCAATCATTACTTTTTTAAAGATTGTGTTTTATAAGAAAACACTTAAATGTATGCAGCTGTTTTCTTATGTTGAAAAGACTTTGAAAGTTTAAAACATCATAGCAATTAATCTATACTTAAAGTTTCTTGTCTGCACTGAGATACTGTGTATACAAATGCCTCAATTATTAATAAGCCAATGTGTATTATACCAATATCTGTTTTAAAAAATTTAAAACCAACCATGCTTCTGGCATGATAAAATCATTGAATTAAATCAGGAGTTTCCATTCATGTAGAATGTTGTTAAAACTTACTCCACAGCATTTTAAGAACTTGAGACTATTTTTAGAATCTCTGATTTTTTTTTCCAGAGTCGTCATGTCATATATGTGTGTGTTATTCCTATATAAAAGGAAAAGGTGTACATGTATGGAATGCTTAACTGGAAATGACCATGGGGTTGGCTAATTTATATTCACTTTTTATTGTATGTATATTTCTAATACTTTCAGTTCTGTATCATTTACACTTTCATTTGAATAAATTCACTAAATATTTCCAAAAAAAAGGAAGTGTTGTTGTTTGTGTGTCCCTTATGGTTCAATTTATAAGAGAGAAAAACAAATAGGGTCCAAAGTGGGAGGGGTGAAGGGAAGGGGACAAACAGAGGTGGGGAGGGAGAGGGAGAGGGGAAAAAAGGGGGAGGGTCAGGGTTCTGCTGTGTGCAACCGCTCAGCCCCATTTTCCTGTTTCTAAGCGGGAGATGGGGTCCTAATACTTAGTGGTTCTGGGGGGGATTAAATGAGACACGCAATAAAGCACCTGGCCCAATGCCTGCCATATATCAAGGGTTCAAAAAGTGGCAGCTATTATCATTATTAATGATTATCCTTCATAGTTTTAAAAAAATTTAGAACTTAATTATAATCACCATGCTCATTTTATATTCTCTTTGAGCGGTATTTGTCACAACAAAAGCCTTTTGGCTATGTAGCTGCTGATGCATCAGGAGAAGAAAGCACAGCCTTGTCTATTCCCCCGCATCCGCCAGCCACACAGACAGGCCTGCTGGCCTTGTACAGCTGTGCTGGAGGGACAGCACCGTGCACGTGGGGGGTGGGGGGTGGGAGGCACTGCCAGGCACTGTCCCGGGAGCTCAGCACTTTGCTGCCTTCTTATCCAGCAGCTGACCTTAGTGAGGATTCCAGTCCTACCAACAGTCTATGGGCTCAGATGATATACTAATTAATAAACCAATATTTATGAACACTTCTTAGCTAGCAGTGTAACAGTGATTAAGACCTCAGACTCTAAAGCTCAAATCCCACCTGCCAATTACCCATCGTGGCTCTTTGCATAAGATGCTTGAACAATTTTTGCAATCGGTTTTTATATCTTTAAAATAAAGAACCTACCTGGTGGATTATTATAAGGATTAAATGAGTTTAATTATACGTGAAGTATTTGGCACATACACTGTGATAGCCATCATTATTTTCTGTATGCCAGGCACTGAGGGTGATGGGGAGATACGAATAGCATGCTTCTAATGGTTTATAATGGAAATTACTTCTATGAAGCTATTAGACAGCTATATATATATAACAAATTTGAGAATGTCCATTGTAGATGTAAAAGCTGAGAAAAGCCCAGTAAAGGAAGGTCACTAGAGGGTGAACAGTTTTCTTATGTTGAATCCTATAAAGATCAAACGGGACCTTTTTAAGGAAAGAGTGTTTGGTGTTTGACAAAAAGGATTGGTTGATGTCACTTCATGTGCAAGGGATCCTCTAACGGGATCTTGGCCCATCAGCCTTTAAAACAAGGAAGTGGGTTAGCCTACCTGACTTTTAAATAGGTTTTGACTTGAAAAATTCTTAAAGCAGACATAAATCCACCAGTCCTTACAAAACTTCCCATAAATAAACATGTAAGAGAAAGTGTTTGATCTATGTCTACATATACTAGTGTCTTTATCTTCATGGAAAGATAGCAGATACAGAAGCAATATTTTCTTAGAAAGAAAAGGGTTCCTTTCCGTCTGCTCATTCATTTACTCACAGTGGCGATGGTAGGGCCGTATGGGAGGCAAGTAAAGCATCAGAGAGCAGTCCTGCCATCGAGGAGCCCAGAGTCTGGTCGGCAAGGCAAAATTAAGTGAGGATGATCTAAAAACCATAAGCAAGGTGCTTTGCACATAGGTGTTCAGAAGTCTAGATTTAACTATATTTAATATTTTAAAATATCAATTGGCTTGCTCTGGCTACAGCCCTCATTTCTTAGCCTGGCTCCAACGTACATCTCCAGATTCAGTCCTGTTCATTCCCCATCACTGGCTCCCAGCTTACAACCAGAGACTGTGCCACACCTTTTCGTGCTTCTGTACTTTTACTTTTGTTCCTCTTTTCTACAATGATGTTCCCCCCTTTTCTCTTCCTGATGAACTCGTATCCTTCATTTCAATGGCTTTTGTCATCTCTGCTCAGAATGGCCCCTAGGCAGGAGCCTCTTGGCCTTCTGAACACCCACAAAGCCTTACTCACAGGTCTGTTACAGTCCTTACTGGCCTGTGGCAGTTTTCTTAACATGTCACTTTCTTTTCAGGGGCAGGAGTCATCCTGGGACCCCCAGCCGGGGTAGCACAGTGTCAGGGAGCATTATGGAAACTCAGTAAGCACATGTTGGAGTGGGAAAAGCAAAGGGTAGAAAGGGTGGTATGTGAATTATGATCTAAAAATAAGCCTGCAGAGGATAGAAATGGACGGAAGGCTGGAACTGTAAGGAACATGAAAGTTCTCTGTTATAGGCCACATTGTGTCCCCTAAAATTCATGTGTTGAAATTCAACCCCCAATGCCTCAGAAAGGGACTGTGTTTGGAGACAGGGCCCTTAAAGAGATGATTAAGTTAAATGATGCCATTAGGATGGGCCCTGATCCAATATAATTTGTGTCCTTAAAAGAAGAGATTAGGGCACAGACACACACAGAGGGAGGACCATGTAAAGACGTGTGTGGTCTTAGGTGCCACAAGAAGGCAGCCATCTATGCCCCACAGAGAGAGGCCTCAGAAGAAACCAGCCCTGCTGAGCCCTTGATCTTGGGTTTCTAGCCTCCAGAACTGTGAGAGAATGAATTGTTGGGTAAGCCACCCAGTTTGTGGTTAATATGAATTAACCTTCCCCAGCTTCCGTCTCTCATTTGCTGGAAACCAAGCATGATGTTTTCTCCACCCTCAGCTTTTCCTTGCACTTGAAAATGTAAACTGTCCCACCCCTGGTGTTGGCGGGAGTCATGACGGATTGCTGGGTTTCCTGTCTGGCCTCTCCCTTTGGCTGAGCCGCTGTGCAGCAGCGACCCAGCCCCTTGGATCACCGAGCAGTCGGTGAGCTAGTGGTGCTCACAGAACAGTAGCTGCTTGGGTTTCAAGGGGCCTGAGCACCAACAATCCTTGTTTCCAGGCGGAATCCCCTGGTGCCGGGGCCCACAGTTGGCTCTTGCTCCAGAGCAAACCTCACAAACAAGTTCAGGGTGAGGGCCAGGTCCACTTTACAGAGATGCCACATTGCAGGTATAAAACCAAGGATCTGCTAAAAGAAATGGGGATAATAGGTGATCTTGTAGAGAAAGACACAACAAAAGAAAAATCTTGTTCCTGAATTCATTAGAGATTCCAGATAAAGGAGATCAGATGCATTTCAACAAATAGGGAACATGAATTCAAAAGTTAACCATGTGCTTCTGAACATTTGAGGAATTTACTGATAGGATTTTAGTTTCGTTTCCTCTCTGAAAACCATATTTCTGGGAACCTTCAGATTAGGCACAAAAGTGTAGGGAAGATAAAGGCAGAAAAAGTGGGGGTGGGGTTGGGGAGGAATTCTTGCTTGCTAGAATAGTGAAGGGAATAAATAAAGCTTTTACAAATATATCAGGGGAAGGAAACACTAGAAATGGAAACAGATGTATCAAGTCAAGGAGAGTGAAACACGAGATGATTACAAAATGTCTGGGTGCTTTAGTGCCCTTTTGAAATCTCCCTTTCACACAAAAAGTTGTGAGGCCCCGGCTCTCCATTCAGTCCCAGCTACCCCGGTAATGCTGCTGAAAATGCCCTGTACACGGAGGAGCGACGAAAGCTGTGTCCAGATTGAGGGGAGCGTTTGTAGTCAGAACCACACTGTGTGGTCCCCAGAAGCCAGGAAGAGTGCTTGCCTAACTTAAAAATAAAAAACAACAACCCCGGGGCCCTAATAAGGAACAACATTCGAAGCAAACTCACTAGCTCTTGATTTAAATAAGCTGGTTCTTGGAAAATGTTAAAAATAAGTGGTGTCAGACAACATTGCTCATGTGAAACCTTCATAAGACTGTATATCAATGACACCTAATGAAAAATAAGTCAGTGGTGTCAGTTCTGTGTTTACGGAAAGTCAGAGAAAAATCATCCTCTTGCCAAAGGTAGCTGAACGTGGACTCGAGCATTTTTATAGCCGTGTTTCTCTGAATTGCACCTGGGAAATAGAAAAGCACAACGCTACCTCTGTATATGTTTTCTTCCCTTTATTTTTATAATTTTACTGAAGCTATACATGTACACGGTAAACAAAAAAAATCGGTGTAGAGAACAAGCAACCTTTCGTAATCATGTCTGATTTTAGGTTTTAGACCTTTCGGTTGTGACTCCCGTAAGTCTAAGTACGAAGCTGGTGCTGTTCACTACTGATGTATCAGTAACCAGTTGGAGAGATACCTTCTGAGTCCCTGGCATGGAGGGCGCCCACCTGTGCTGCCCTGGGCCCTTCTCCCGGTGTGCATGATCCCCGCCTAAGGGTCTCCTCTTAGCTCCCGTGGCGCCTTGGCACCTAGACTGCAGCCTCTCATTCTCATTCCTTCAACACTGGACGTGACCCCTCCCTGTAACCTATCAGAATATGGGCCTCAGTTCCTCACTCCGGGGGCTCGGGGGTGGCGGCGGTGAAGTGCTGCCCTGCCTGCAGGCCTCACTCCCCAATGGGGAGCTGCCTGGGACTCCCCCGCGGTGAGCGGCAGGGCTTGCGTGCTATAGGGACTTGCTTGGGGGACAGTCTGCAGAGTCACACGCCCCCTGAACGGGGCTTCTCCCTGGGCAGAACTCCCTGTAAAAGGACCATCAGGCTGGGTGCTGGGAGTCGGGGGAGCAGGCGCCCGGATACTCGCAGGCAGGGCTGGGGAGCCCGCGCGCTGTCCTAGACAGGCTTTCCATGTGGTCCTAGTGTCCAGCCACTTTTCTTCTGACTTTTTAAGCCCAAGCCCAGAGCTTCCCTGGGGTTTTGCCAGAAAGACCGGTGCCCCTGCCCCTCCCATGCCTCCCCAGCTCCCAGCTGGGGGTGTTCTGGGCTGCTAAGTTTACTCCACTCATTTTCACCAACACACTTGCTTTTGCTTTGTTTTCCGAAAATGTTTAAAATCTCTCTTTCCGCTGTTAATAGTCCCCCATACAGTATAAGCTAAAGCCCGTGGGAACTTTAACAACAAAAAAAGAGATCTTACTGCACTTACTCTTTTGGTCTTAGTCTCTTTCTCTTCTCACTTAGCCCTATGTTTTGAGTATTACCTACATCATTATTTTTTTTTTAAATGTGTGCCTAGTATTCCATTATATTGATAGACTGTAATTCACTTAACCAGCCCATTACTGGGCATTTAGTTTGTAAATTTTACTCTAGTAAATTAACCTGCAATGAATACCTTTGTTATTAGGATCTGTGCACATCATGGACTCTTTCCTGGGAATAGATTTCTAGAAGTGAAATCACTGAGTCAAAGGGTTGCACATTTTTATGGCTTTTGATACACATTGCTAAATTGCCTTACAGAAAATTTGTATTATTATTTTACTTTCTTCTTCCTATGCTAATATTAATTTTCTTCCAACCCTGGATGCTATTATACTTTTAAACTTGCAAATTCAGCAGGCAAAATTGCCATCTCATTTTAATTGTTGCAGACTTTATTATTAACTATAATTCCAGCTCTGGGGGGAATAACAGCACTTGGTTTCTTTACCTTTCCTGGCCACCCACGGCGGAGGTGGGGAGGAGTCCGTGGAGTCAGTGCGGCCGGGTGCTCCTGAGGACGGAGCTGCCTCTCCTGGAAGCTGCTCAGTCCTGCCAGCTATAAGATAAATTCTAACCAAAATAAGCAGGCGATGAGAGGCAACAAAGGGCCAGGCAGTTTATTTGAGTGCAATCCTGGGCGAGGTTCACCAGTCTGAAACACAGACTGGAGAAGTCAAGCCCAGCAGGTAAGGCGAGGGATTTTAAGAGAACAGGGGAAGGAGGGGGAAGTGGGCCAGGCCAGGGGTGTGTGGGGAAATTTTTATTGGCTCAGGTTTGGGTAATGGACAGCCAGAGGTCTCCTCCTTCCGGATGGAGGGGTTCTGCATCCCGGTTTGTCTGCACGTCATGGGACTGGAATCCAGGAAGAGCTGTTTGTTCCTTCCCCATACCACACAGAGCTATTTGGTGCTCTCTGCTCTGCCTGCACTGTCCTCGCCCTTCTCCCTCTGGTACCTCCACCCTTAAACTAGCCTTGAGAGCATTGCTTCAAGGAGGGAAAAGGGAAAGAGGAAGATACGTCTAAATCAGACCTCATTCCCCTTTGTCCTGTGGATCCTACAGGGAGTAAGGGAAAGTGAGAACAAACCTGAGGAGTGGACTGCATTTTAGGGCCAGGATTGGTGTGACTACAGTCAAACTCACTTTATACTGAAAGAAGCCCCTGGGTCAGCTCCAAACCTCTTGACCCTCCTGAGCTGCTCTGGAGACCAGTTGCTTCCCTTGAATTTCCATCAGATCTGAAGACTTGTTAGCCCCTGATCTGGGCCTAAGCTCCACTCACATCCTGGGGAAGTGGCAGGGGGCAGAGAAGCATGGTTTGGGGGGTATGTGACCATTTATTATTCATGTCTCAAGGTTTTATTGTGCTCCCACAGTGTGCCAAGTGTAAGGTAAATTCTAGCCGAAATAAGCAGGCGAGGAGAGGCAACAAAGGGCCAGGCAGGTTACTTGAGCGCAATTCCCGGGTGATATTCCTGGGTCTGAACTACAGGCCGGGGAAGTCACACCCGGTCAGGGAGGTGCGGGCTTATAACGGGTTAGGAGGGGGAGGAGTGGGCAAGCTATCTTAAGGGGCGTGGAGAGGTATGATTGGCTAAAGGTGACATAATAGCTAGAAACTTTTTTTCCTTTCAAGAGGGACGAGGCTGACATCAAGGTCTTAGTTGGCACATCAGAAGGATGGAATTCAGGAAGAGCTGTCCCCTTTCCATATAAGGCACAGACCTTGGGGTCTGGTCTGTTCCCCTTTTATGGTATCTCTCTGTTCTGTTTGCATGTCCTTGTTTTTCCTTCCTCCAGCCTAACACCAAGCACTGCACTTGCTCCTAGAGAGACAGAAAGGAAATATGTCCTGGCTGGTGAGGTACTTGAAAGCTATTTAGGGGCTAAATATTAACCTATGATAATAGAGTGATAATTTTATAGCCCATAAAGCAGATTACACACAGGAGGGTTAAATCTTCCCCATCAGTAACCCACTTCAGGTTGGGGTGTGAAAAATTGGGTAAACTAACATCAAGGCTTTGGGACCTTTGCTAAAGACTGAAATATGTTTGTATTGTCTGAAAGTGGAGTATGTTTGTGAATGTAACATTCTTGACTCATTTATCAATAAAAATAATAAAAGACACTAGGGAAAAAGCATTACTAATTCTAACAAAATAAACTATAATGTTTTCCATCTTTTTGATACCGGGGTTCTTGTTTGCAGAGCTGAAGAATGAGCTTCACAAACAGTCAAGGTAGGAGAGCAAGGTACAGGCTTTTCTTTAGAGATAAAGTGAAAAAGGACAGAGCTCCCAGCTCACGCCAGGAGGGGACAAAAGAGTCTGTGGTGGTGCATTGTCTAAGGGTTTTATAGGCAGTTGAGGATTTTTCTAGAACATGAAAAAAACTTAGGGGTGTGGACCAGCATCTTGGTCTGGGAGCATACGAAACAAGGCCGCCTGCTCAGACCCCAAGGTGGGCTGAGGTATTGTTTGCAAAAGAGTAAGTTAAGAATTTCTAACCTCTTAACTTCTTGGATATTAAAATGCAATCTTATCTTTAAGGTGGAATCCTTCCTGCCCTTTACCTTGTTGTTATGCCAGGGGTCACTTGCTAAATTAGTTGCCCAGTTTGCAAAATCACTTCATCAGATCTGAAGAAGGAAAGACAGCACAGAGGCCTGGGCCTTCTAGTATGCTAAAGTAAATTTATTAGCATAATAAAACTTTGCTACTCTTCTTTATCTGGGGAACATTAAGTGATCTCACTGGATAATGATTCTAGAGAGTAATGTTTAACATAGAGTTTTAGTAGAGGGGTTTCCTTGCCTGCAGTTACATTGCTCTGCAAATATCCAGCTCTGCCCCTTCCGGAGGCCCTCCCCCTACTCTGACTACATCCACTGTCCCTGTCTCACTTTCAGTCTCTATTGCTAGTGTATTAATTCAGATACCCATTATTCTGTCTCTGTAACATGGATTTTGTCCCCTGGAATCCATCCATACGTGGGGGCTTTTATTGCCTCCATATTTTTTATGTAATCAAATTTATCACTCTCCTTTATTGTTTTGCTTTGTCTACTTAAAAAAACCCTAACTCTACCCTTCTGTCATATATATTCTGCTTTCTTCTAAAAGTTTTAAAGTTTTATCTTTGTACATTTAATTATGTTTTCATTTGGCTAGAATTACTTTTGTTTATGCTGTGAGATGGGGGTACCATTTTCCCTGTGTAGTAGCTAATTTTCCCAGCACAATGAGCTACTGATACGGTCCATTAGTTCTTTTACTTTCCAGGGCCACCTTGTCATATACTAACTTATCATATAAACATGGGTCCACTTGGGGTTCTCTATTCTGTTGGTCTGATTGACTCTGTTTCTATTACCAAGCTGTTTTAATTACTACTGCTTTACTATAAGTCTTCATTTCAAATAAGATAGGTCAGATTCACTTCTTTTACAAAATTCTATTTGATCCTTTATTTTCTACATGAATTTTAAGAGCTTGTCAACTTTCTCAAAGTATCCTGCTGGACTGTGGATTGCAATTGTGCTACTTTCAGATTATTTGAGAGAAAATTGTCATCTGTATGATATTGAGTTGTTCTAGCCAGGAACACCATCAATCTCACCAATACAAAAATATCTTCTTTAATTTCGATAAAGCTTTAACATTTTCTATAAAATATTTTACGTGTCTTTGTTAGAATTGTTTCTAGGTACCCATAAATATTGTGAATGGGATTTCTTAGCGACCGGCTTGTCGCTGATGCATGGAAATGCTATGGCTTTGGTAAATTGATTTTGTAGCCAGCAACCTTGCAGAGCCCTCTTACTAGACTTAATAGTTTATGAATCCTATTTTTTTGTCATATTTAATTTAGATAATTTCCTGTGAGTAATGGCAGCTTTCTCTTCCTTTCAATCCCAGTGCCTCTTTTTTCTTTTCTTGATATTCTGCTGGCTTGACCCACTTAGTACCATTTTGAATAGAAGCCACAATAGCAGGTACCTTTGGCCTCTATTTTCTTTAAAGGGAAAGCTCCTAATGTTTTATCTTTAAATTCAATATTTGCACTACATTTTTGATATATGCCCTATGTAAAATTAGTAAATATTGCTTGTGTCCCTGACAGTTTCAGGGGGAAATAGACGTTGCACTGAAATATTTTTGCTGCATGTCATGAACAAAGCTTTTTTTTACTCTTTTTCATACCCTATGAGAGAGATTGCTTAGGAAGTTTCTCATGTGAAGCCGTTATTGCAATTTTTACTTGGTGTTGGTCCGGGGAGAGGAAATCTCGGGGCAAAATACCTTTAAAACTAAAATCAGTCCAAGGGAGAAATAAAGTTTAAAACCCGTTTATTTCCCACAAACTGCAGTCCCAGTCCATCTTTCTTTGCTCCAGCAGTAACCACACCGACCCTCCACCTCACCTCTCAGGTACAGATAAGCCCTCTGTTGCCCAGGGAATCACCCATTGATATTGGAGATGAACTTCTCCACCCCTGAGGAAAGATGCAAATGCACTAAAGCCATACTTCTTTCCACCTCTGAATGCCTATTGATATGCAGATATAACAAAGCCAGGCGAGATATTCTGGAAATGTTACAATTTTACCACACTTGGTCATGGTAACATTTTTATTTTTTTCTTATATGTACATCCCAGCGGTTAGACAGTCCCCCACCCCCTCCCCCTGCCTCCGCCCACTCCCTGCACCTTGGGGAAACAGACAAGGTTTAAAAATTTTCACTTCATATTTATTACCTCTGCTCAAAAAAGCGCATCCACAGTGCCTCAGCCTAGAGCTTGCCCCGGAGACGCGATTACTCCTCCCTCCCAGGGCACAGCAGGGGATTGAAGGGGGTCTGGGGAGAGCCGGGTTCAGGGGGATGCCGCCGAGGGTGGTTGTAGGAGGAGATGTTGGGCTGTGCAGCCAGAGGCAAGAAGACTTGCGGGATGGGGGCTTGGCCGGCGGGGGCGTCTTCCGATGGGGGAGGGGTGGGAGGAGTGGCCGTTGGAAGGGCGGGTAGCCGCGCGGGGCGTGGCCTGGAGAGGTAGGCGGTTAGGGGCGTGTTCTGGGAGGTAGGCGGACAGGGGCGTGGCCTGCGGGGCAAGGCATTGGCGGCGGCGGCGGCGCGGGCGGCTATGGAGCGCCGCGCTTTCTCCCGCGCGCCGTGCGTCGCTCGCCGGCCCCCAGACCGCGCCCCCGAGCGGAGGCTCCTGCGACAGCCTGGCGTGCTCGGAGCCCGCGGGACCGGGACCGGCCGTGTGTCGCAGGAACGTCTTGGGTCCGCCGACCTTGCGGCTCTGGCGAGTGCGGTCCGAGCGAGGTGAGGCTGCGTCGGGGGCGCGGGGCGGGTAGTCGAGGCCGCCGGGAGCGGAAGATGCCTCGAGCGACGGCTCCGTGGCCCGCGGTCGCGCTACCCCCTTCTCCTGCCGGGTCTCCAGCCGCGCGGCTGCGCACCTGTTGGTGGCCCGCAGTGGGACTCGCTGCCGCCGGGGCGGGTGTGCGGGCGGCGCTCTCGGGAAAGGCCGCCTCCAGCCCCGCGGGGCCAGGGATTACCCAGAAACCTTACCCCGCGCTCGCGGCCGCCGGGCCCGCTGCCTGCCGCGCCCGAGGCGGATAAGGTGCGGGAGCCGGGGGCGGCCAGCACTGGCCCAGCTCCCCTGCAACGGCGAGTGCGGTTGGAGAACTAGCTTCCAAAGCGAGTTTCCCCCCAGGTCCCAGCTGGGTCTTCACTGCCCGAGAAAGACTGGCGGATGTGGGGTCTGTAGTCTCTGAATTGGAGCGAGTTGCTCGAGTTGGTTTGCTTCCATCTGGTTGCCGCGGTGAGGAGTTGGCGCACCAGCCCTAGGAAGGTGCAAACCCGCTCTGCTGCCCACGTCAGAGGGACCTCAGGCGACCTGTGCTGGCGGGCGGTCCGTCTGACTGCGGGGAGTCTCGCCTCGTCCAAGTGCTGAAAACAAAGCAAACCAAAGCTAGTAAAATTCTTGGTTACTTGCTGCCCAGCCTTGGATAGTAAGTGTGTGAATAGAAGAACTACTTGAATTCATTTAGCGCTCGCCACCAAGCCTGTGCAGATTCGTCCCACCCGCGCTCTCCTCCCAAGCTTCTCTTGCCCCCCGCCGCCTCTTCTGCTCAATTGGTGTTTCCCTTCCCTAATCGCCCCTCCGCTGCTCCCAGTTCGTGGCTCTCCTTTGCCAACAGGCACAGAAATCTTCAACCCCATTTTATGTTTGCACCGTTCCTAACAAATAACTCCTTTTCTCTTCAGTCCCACATCTTCCCATCGTCCTTCCTGCATTTTCTCCGGCTGCTGTTTGTGCACCTCTCCATGTGCTGCTGAGTCTTGTTCTCTGCCGCCAGCCCCATCCTTCAGTTTCTTGTTACTATTTCGTATTATCCAGTAGTCTAATTTTCATTACCTGCTTTGATTCTCCCGTCCGCCGTCTTCCTTTCCCCCTGTGGTTTACCCGCCTTTTCATTTATATGCTTTGTGGGTGTGGGACTTCCTTCTTCCTCCAGTTCCTCCCGCAAGAGCCCTCTGGCCTCTTACCTGCCTCCTCCCTGCAGGTGCTCTTCCCAGCCGCCGCCTGCAGCCGCCTTCACAGCACACCTTGTTTCACGGCCTTTGGTTGTGAATTTCCCACCCCGTCGCCATCCCGAGGTTCCTCTTCCTCAGTACCAATCAGCCCTCCATTCCCGTGCAGGTGCCTGTATTTCGGAATGTTGGACAGTGTCAGGGTGAGGCAGTGAGCAGCTGCATTTCCCCAGGAGTGCTCCGGACTTCAGGGCCTCCCCACCTGCTCCTGTTGCTGTTTGTTTTCTTACTGAAGTAATATGTGAAATAAACATAGTTCTTGAGTTATGTTAATATTGATTTTAATGTGAGCATTAGGTAGCATGTATCAGACACTTAGTATGTGCCATGCTCTTCTCCGAGGGATTCGCATGCAGTAATGATTCATTGCTCCTCCTCGTATCTATGTAATGTAGACACTATTACTATCCCCAGTTTACAGATGAGAAGAGGGAGGCTCAGAGAAGTTAAGTCACAGGCCCAACTGCTCATGGCTGTAGAGCCTTCTCACCAGGCAGCTGAGCCTCCATGCCAGGGGAATTTTGAACTCAGACATGGGCTGGGATTTGCTTTGGAATTGAGGTCATTATTTACACATTTTGTTTAGTCTGCAGTTTATACCAGTTGAGGGTATAATATCTATACCTGTAGAACAGTTTATGGGGAAAATCTAATGTCCAGTGTCCCTAAGAAAGACTGGGAACACCACCTATGGGCGGCCTGTCTTTTTCAAGTTCACTTCCAACCTGCTTTACTGAAAGAAACTTCTGGGCTTAGCTCCTGGAAGGCTAGCAGCAAGCTTCACCCAAAAGACCACTGCCAGCCATCTGCTGTGCACAGAGAATCCAGTTTCACCCTAGCTGGCCAGACCTCTAGTGTCCCCGACAGCCTGTGTTTTCTCTTTTTTTTTCCTCTTTTATTATATGATCTTAAAGGCTTGTTCAAGTGTTTCCTTGTCATTTATCTTCCTGAAAGTTGGAGGCAAGGATTTCTACTTTTGTAGATACTAAAGTGGAGTGTAAGTAGTTTTACACTTTTGTTAGATGGAAGGCCCTTACACTGGACAAATGAGGAAACTGGCCCAGAGAAATGACGTGTCCAAAGGAAAGCCGCGGAGCAGCAGAGCTGGCCTTGATCTTGGATCTGCCCGCTCCTGGCCCAGGGCTCTCGGTGCCCGGCCCTGCGGCTTGGTGGGTTGACCTCCCTGCGGGCTGCCGAGAGCATTGAGCCTTCCTTCCCTTTCCTTTCCTGAGCTAAAGGGAAAGATTCCTTTAGAATGGAAATAGTCAGTGGTTTTATTATTACTACTTTGTCTGAAAGCTAAATATTGAAAAAAATGCTTGCTTTTGAGATATGTAATGGCATAAAGGGGATCATAAAATCACAGAAGTGTATATTCAAATGGTTTAGAAACTGTTTTGTTATTTCCAAAACACCTGGAAGGAACAGCAAATGTACATTGCTTTCTAGAGGCAAATCATATAATACATGGCAATTTGGAAATCAGTAACTAGAATGTTTAATTGTATTTTCCATTTGTAGTGAGACTTGCATTATGTACAAAGTGCTCACAGGATTTTCTTCCCCTCTGCATCTCAAATAAGACAGAGAAGGGAGAGAGCATGTCAGGTTACTTGCTGCTTCTATGTTGGTTCTGCTGGGCCCACCCTCTTCTCTCGGACTGGGCTCTCACCCGTGCCCTCCTGATTCCCAGCTCTGTCCTTCCCATCTGTTTAATCCCTTTCTCCAGGAACCCTCAGAGGACCTGAGGGTACTGTTTATCCATGATGCTCAGCTCATTCCACATCAGCCTTTCTTTACAGAATTAAGCCCTAATGCCCTAAGGTATACGGTGTATTGGATTAGCTTCTAGGATGAGGGGAGTGGTTCTGTACCATCCTTGGGAGAACTGAGGAAACATTTGCTCAAATTGTTGTCTGTTCTGTGGTGCCCATGAGGTTCGTTCTAACTGAAGAACAGGTTAGGTTTTACTGCTCCGCCTTCACAGTTGAAAAAATGAAGTGCAACAGTGTTGTTGTGGCCATAGCCCTGTAGTGAGTGACAAGACTGAGAGATGAACCCAGGCCTGCCCGGCTCGGAGAGGCGCACGCACGCTTCCACGTGGCTGGCTCCTCTGCAGCCTGCAACATGCCTGGACGTCAGTGTCCCGATGTGGAGCCTTCTACAAACTGGATGGTTCCTGCTTGCTGAACTGAGGTGATACAGGGGAGCAGGGGCAGGGCGCTTGAGCATGGGGCCTCACAGAAGCTCCAGGGCCAGACCTCAGAGGGGATGGTCCCTTCTCCCTGGCCGTGAGAGAACACCAGAGCTGTGGCAGTGGCGGCACCAGGAAGAGATGGTGTGTCTCTCTGATACACGGGCGTCAGCATCCATGGACGTGGGTAGCACCCCATCCTGTGCTCATGATGCTCACATGTCCTAGACCCAGGACCGTTGCCTCTTCTAGCCAGGACCTTAAGGGATCTGAGTTCTGGGTCAGAAATAACCTCTGCCTGTTGCCCTGGTTTTGGCCTGGTTGGATTGTGGAAGATTTCCCTCAAGTGAACAGTCACGCACATGGCTTGTTCTTCATGCCCAGTGTACCTCCTTCACGATTTCAGTTGCCATCCTGCTTCAATTCATTGCATCCAGTAATTTCTTTCTATGACTTTATAGGGAAGTGTCTTGGTGTTTGGCAACAGTCAGATAAACTGGGTTCAGATCCCACTCGGCTGCTTGCCAGCTGTGTGGCCTTGGCCAGGCATTAACCTCTCTGTGTCTCAGTTCCTGTATCTGAAAAACGTAGATGGTAATGGTACCCATCTCTCAGGTAAGGGTCCCAAGCTTTGTTGCGCAGTGGAATTACTGGGAGTTCTTTAAATGGAATTGATGCATACTCCCACTCCCAAATATTGTGATTGGTTTTGGGTATGACCTGGGTGTTGGGAATTTTAGGAGCTTCCCGTGGGCTGAAATATTTGGGAACCATTGTCATGCTTGTTGGGAGATGAGATGAATGCATTCTTGCAAAGTGCACAGAAGAGTGCCTGGCACATACTGAGTGCTTAGTGTACACTCAGCAGTGGCTCTCAGGTGGTTCAGTTGTTTGTTGAGTACTTGCTGAATGCTGAAAGTGCGTTGGCCTGGAGATCTCCTGTTGTCCTGTATTTTGTTCTGAGGGATGGAAGGGGAACCAGCCCTGCAGCAGTGGACCTCCTGTCCTCATAATTGCTGTGGGCACCCTTTCTGCAAGGATCCAGTCGGCATGCTGTGAACAGAGCCCACAGGACCCCCAGGCCGGCCTGCCCAGCACTGGGCACCATTCCCTACCTCCATGCAGAAAAACTTGATGTCGGGAGCCAGTCCGAACAGCTTGTCTGATGGCACTGCCCAGACGCCCAGAAAGAAGAAAGTGCAAAGCAAACTTCTGAAAGGAACATCCCTGCTGTCTCTCCTTATTATTATGTTATTTGGAAATGTTGTTATTGGTCACTTACACACCTAAATTAGAAAACTAAATTTAAAATACTTCAAGAGAAATGTTAGAGGCCAGACCCCCCTAATTCTTCCAGGTGGTAAAGATACTTCAAGATAACTGTTGGGCATAGAAGCCATGGGGTATAAATCTGCAGAGAAATGAAAAGCCAACCTTTTCAAAGAACATTGCTTCTGTCTCACTTACCAACTGTACATCTCCCTGTATGGCCCTGGAAGATGGCTGGTTAGCCAGAAACGGGCAAGATTCCTCAAGGGAGGAACAACCTAAGACAGTCACAGTCTCAGGGGGGCCATCAGGTGAACAACAGGGGGTCAACAGAGGTGATCTCAGAACCTCACCCCCCCAGTTTTTAATCTTTTTTGCATTCCCTGTAGCTGCTGGACACTAGTGGGCACCACACAGACATATGAAACATCAAAAGAACATGGCCCAGACCAAAATCTCACAAACCCCAGAACAAGGGCAAAATGAAACTGAACTCACCAATCATCCTGAAAGAGAGTTCAAAATAAAGATCATAAACATGTTTATGGAGGCACAGAAAAATATTCAAGAACTCAGGAATAAATTTAAGTCAGAGATTCAATCATTAAGAAATTCGATATCTGAAATGAAACATACAATGGAGGGATTTAAAAGAAGATTAGATGTAGTAGAAGAGACAGTAAATGAAATAGAAATTAAAGAAGAGGAATACAAAGAAGCTGAGGCAGAGAGAAAAAAGAATCTCTAAGAATGTAAGAATATTGAGAGGATTGTGTGACCAATCCAAACAGAACAATATTCACATTATAGGGGTACCAGAAGAAGAGAGAGAAAGGGATAGAAAGTGTCACTGAGGAGGTAATTGCTGAAAAGTTCCCCAATCTGGGGAAGGAGATAATTACTCAAGCCATGGAGGTACACAGATCTCCCAACACAAGGGACCCAAGGAAGACAATGTCAAGACATGTAGTAATTGGCAAAAATCAAGGATAAAGACAAACTTCTTTACAATGAGGTTTACACAATGGAATATTATTCAGCCATAGGAAGAAAACAAATCCTACCTTTTGCAACAACATGGATGGAGCTAGAGGGTATTATGCTCAGTGAAATAAGCCAGGCAGAGAAAGACAAGTATCAAATGATTTCACTCATCTGTGAAGTATAAGAACAAAGAAAAAATTGAAGGAACAAAACAGCAGCAGACTCACAGAACCCAAGAATGGACTAACAGTTACCAAAGGGAAAGGGACTGGGGAGGATGGGTGGGAAGGGAGGAATAAGGGAGAAAAGGGGCCTTAGAATTAGCACACATAATGTAGCAGGGGGGGACATGGGAAAGGCAGTATATACAGGAAGACAAGTAATGATTCTATAGCATCTTACTATGCTGATTGACAGTGACTCTAGTGGGGTATGTGAGGGGGACTTGATAATAGGCGGAGTCTAATAACAATAATGTTCAAGTAATTGTACATTTAATGGTACAAAAAAAAAACACACTACTATCCCACATTGCATCCCCTGCATTATTGTCCAGCAGGTTCACAAGTACTCTGTATTGATGGCAGGCATGTTTATATCCAGTCACAGCAGGAGTAATGCTCTGGCCGACACCACCCCGTCCGTGCTCTGGGTAGGTGGGTTCTAAGGGCTGGAATGGCAGGTGTCCTCCTGGGGCAGCCATGCTGTGGGCATGTGTGAGAGGAGCCTGGGGTAGGCACACTGAACTCTGGTGTCTCCCAGTCCTTGGGGGCTATAGGGGCTGCCATGTTGGTGTATGACTCTGTTGATTGATTGTTAGAAGTAGGGGTGCCACCTTCCCTCATCTTGGATCACTTTATGTCTTGGATGCCTGTGGATGAGAGGGGACTTGAACAGGCACAGTGAGCCCTGGTGTCTCCCAGTCCCTGGGGGCTGGAGGGGCTGGCATGGAGGTGTTTGCATCTATTAATTGGTTATAAGAAGTAGGAGTGCCACCTTCCCTTTTCTTTGATGACTTCTCATATATCTTGGATGCCTGTGGATGAGAGGGTCCTAGGGCAGGGACACTGAGCCCTGGTGTCCCCCCATCACTGTGGACTGGAGCAGCTACTATGGAGGTGTTTGCCTCTATTAATTGACTGAAAGCAGTAGGAGTGCCACCTTCCCTTTTCTTGGATGACAGCTTGCATAACTTGGAAGCCTGTGGATGAAGGGGGCTTGGGGCTGGCACACTAAGCCCTGGTGTCCCCCCATCCCTGGGGACTAAAGGGGCTTCCATGGAGGTGTTTGCCTTTTCTCCCTGCTCAGCTAGGCTGAGGCAACACATAGCCTCTATTAATTGATAGAAATAGGAGTGCCACCTTCCCTCTTCTTGGATGACTTCTTGTGTATCTTGGTGACTGTGGATGAAGGGGGCCTGGGGCAGGCACTCTAATGAGCCCTCGTGTCCCCCCATCCCTAAGGGTTGCAGGGGCTGCCATGGAGGGGTTTCCCTGTCATCTTCGGGCAGCCGTGCCAAGACCACACATAGCCTCTATTAGTTGATTGTAAGAAATGCGAGTGCCACCTGCCCTCTTCTTGGATGACTTCTTGCATATCTTCGATGCCTGTGCATGAGAGCGCCATGGGGCAGCCCCTCTAATCCTTCATGTGCTCACATACCTAGGGGCTGGAGGGGCTGCCATGGAGGGGGTTGCCTGTCCTCCTGGGGCACTTACGCTATGGCCATACAGAGCCTTCCAAGAAGTGCTTGGAACAGGCATTATTGCATTAGAGACGTGGGTGTTAACTGCATTTTTTATGCCAGCTACTTTGGAAGGTACAGGAGTGGAGACACGGGCTGAAGCAATCCTGCCACTGCCTGGTTTGTGCAGAGGAGGTACCGCGGAAGCCAGGAAGTGATTTGTCCCAGAGACAGGAGGCAGATGGAAAATGACAGCATAGGATGGTGGAGTCATGTCCATGCCCACCTCAGGATGTGAATTAGGTGGGGAGGGCAAGCCTGCAGGTGCCTGGGTGGCCGTGGTGGGTCAGCCTGCAGTGGAAGTGATTGATGCGATGATGATATCCGAGTTATTGAGGGAAGGCACGGGAACAGGGGTGGGTAAGAAGCGAGGAGCAGGAGAGTCTGTACCCACGGGTGATGGGGAGTTGATCGGACACGAAGGCTGCTGAAAGGAGGTGGTGGAGGTGCTGGGAGCTGCAGGGAAGTTAGAAGTGAGCCAGGCTGCAACAGAGGATGAAGACAAAGGCCCTTCTCCTTGGGTGGAATTCCCACTGCAGGGACCTCTAAGGTGTCCGTGGTCAAGGGTGGGCAGCCTGCAGTCTCTGGGGCAGGTGGGGAGGAGGAAGGGACAGGCTGAGGGGCACTACCAGCAGCCATGTCCTCTGTTTTACCCCCCCAAGCATCTGTACCTGTGATGGTCGGGGCTGTTTTCCAGGTTGACCAGGTTTTTGGCAACAGCTAAGCAAGGACACGTAGGAGGTGGGGGCACCTCACCGTGATCCCGGGGTGCTGGTAGTGGCCGAGGCTGCAGCAATGGGAGCCCTGGAGGAGTGGATGCTGTCCTTTTGGGGGGCCTGCTGCTGGCAGGTTGTGGCAGAGAGCTCTTGGATGACGTGACTGCAGGCTTCTTGCCTTGGAGTTTCAAAAGAGCGCGATGGCATTGGGAATGGCAGGGTGGGGCAGTGGCATTTAGGAATGGACGGGAGGATGTCCAGGAGTGTGACAAATGGAGATGGGCAAGTATGTGCAGAGCACAGCATAAAAAAGGGAGTTTGGAGAACTGTGAAGAATCCAGTTTGCTTGAAGGATAGAGGTTGTATACAAATGATTGAGAGACTATCAGGCAGGAAAGGTAGTTGATTCAGGCTGCACTGTGGTCCTGCCTGTGTCAGAGGACTTAATTGTCCCTGATTACTTAATGTCAAAATGTGACTAAATGAACACTTGGTGTGAGTAGGAAGCATGTTCTATACTATCTGCGGTTCTCTTTATCACCTCAGATAATAGTGTCAAGCCTCAAACTCATAGGACCATCCTAGTGGTGTTTAGGTCACTGGGACTGGATTTAGGTAACATGCTATAACAGCATGTACTGTTTATTACATATTATTCACTGAATAGTTAATGAATACATACATGGCCTAAGTTCTCAGAAAATTTTGGTATATCTTGATTACATTATCCTGAATTCTGATTAAGCACATATAAAATTTTCATAAGTAGCTGAAAAGTGATCTTTTTAACATGAGTATATATTAAGACAGCAATGACTCCTTCTTAGCCTGCTTAAGGCAACTTTAAAAATCCAATTGAACAATTTTTTAAGAGGCAAAACAAAACAAACTATTGAATAGGAAGTGCTTCTGTTTGGTGCTCCAATTTAATTTCTCTTCCTGGCAGATAAGAATGTATATGAAACTAAGCATGTGACTCTGGGCATTTATTAGGTAACAAATATTGATTGGTGGACCAACAGCCTGGACAACTGATGAAATTCTAGCACTGTCCTATTTAGCAGGTAGCTAATTGTGCTTAGTATATTTTTACAGACTGTAATCTTTAGAGCAGTTCTCAAGCTCACAGGAAAAACTGAATTGAAAGCATAGTGATTTCCCATATACCTGCTTTCTCCATTATGTATACCCGCCAGCAGAGTAGGACATTTGTTACCACCAATAAACCTACACTGATGCATCTCATATCACCCAAAGTCAACATTAGGGGTCACTCCTGGGGTCACACAGTCTATGGCTTTGGACGAATATATAATGATGCGTCTCCACTGTCCAAGTACAGTCAGAACAGTTTTGCTGCCCTAGAACTCCTCTGCGGGGTTTTCTCACCCGGCAGTGCCAGTGTGGTTGTGGGAGCAGGGGGCCGGCCACACAGCTGAAGCGCGGATGCCACGGGCTGCCGGGGCTGCTCCGGCTTCTGGATGCTGAGCCCGGGGCTGATGGCCAGTGGGCGGTGGAAGCTGAGGGGGGCAGGTGGGGGGCCCATCCTTCCTCAGACCCAGGCTCCCTGGCGCTGTGGGCTTCCAGGTGCGTGGGAGGAAGCAGCCCCCCAGGCCGGCCAACTGCAAGCTGCAGGCCGTCATTGGCTCCCACAGTGAGCGCAGGACCCGCCGCATGGAGTGCTTCACCGACACCTCCGTGGGTGTTGATTTGAAACTCAAAACTGTAGAGCTGAGAGGAAAGAAAATCAGGTTATAAATCTGGGGCGGAGCAGGTCAGGAGAGATTCGGCAGCATGACCCCAGCCTATTAGGGAAGTGCCAGGGGGGTCATATTAGTCCATCACATCACAGAGGAGATGTTTGATGATGTGCCAGAATGGGTGAAGGTGACTGATAAGTGTGCTTCAGAAGATTCAGAACTTCTCTTAGTTGGAAATGAGTTGGACGGTGAAACTGACAAGGTGGAGAGTTTACACAGAAAGTAACTAGGATGCGGTTCTGCGAAGTGAGCGCCGAGGATGATTTCAACGCGGACGAGATATTTCTGAAACTTGTTGATGACCTTCTGAAAAAGGTGCCTCTGGATATCTGAAGGCTTGAGCTGCCCAATAGCATCTTCTCGTTACAACCAGAGCCTGGGGTTCCTCCAGAACTGCCTCCACCGAGACTGCACGTCCGACGCTGCTGACTGGCTACTTGAGAGACAAAGTGGAACTGGAGCCTGGAGAGGGGAAAACGTTCTGTTCTGCACCACAATCATTTTGACAATTTCCTTTTGCACTTTGTAATCCAAGTCAGAGCTATACACTGACTTATAAATATGCAAATATGCACTCCTGGGTAAGTTTTGGTTACAAATTACTTATTTTCCTCCAGATTATTATATTTCCCTCATGATCCCAGTGTCTCGTGTGCACACACTGGAAGACAAAGTACTTCTAATATGAAGAGTGAGAGAAATGAAAGGTATAATGTTTCTTGAAATAAATAATATAATTGTCCTTAATTATATCATGAGGACAGAAGATACTAATAAAAAATGTGCTGTTTTGCTTGCCATTTATAGAAAATATGTAAAACTAAAGATTTTTCAGGGGGAAAAAGCTATCTTAAGTGCTTTTTCTTTATTTGTAAGACATTTCCCCTAATGTAGCATCTCTGAAGTATTAGGGTGTTTCTTCCACAAAGCAAAGCTCCATTCATACTCTCATTGAAGGCTATTTACTAACGTTACGTAATGGTAGAATATTACTAGTTAGAGGGAAGTATTTTGCCTTAGTTCTGAGGCCACAGAATCTCTCTTACGGTTTCCTAATAGACTGATAAGTGTGCTTCAGATACCCTATGCTTTTAAAAGTACAAAGATTCAATAAAGAGTGTTTTTGAAACTATAGATGTGGGCTCAAAATATGTTTTCTTCATGATTTGCCTGTTTTCCTTACAGTCAGTGATGCGTGCCTTAAGAAACCCATATCTTAACCAAGGTCAGTTTCTGCGACAGTTATCTCCCCCATTGTGTTGGGCTGGGAAACGTTGTGGAGGTGGTTGTGCACTGAGGATGGAGTGAACCAGTGGTTGTATGTGTGAAGATCACTGACCTTGGTGTGCATTTCTGTGATTAATAAATATGAGAGGTGCCCTCTCAGCACCACTCCTGCGCTATTACGCCTCGAGTACCCTGGCTGGTCCTTTCAGACCTTCGATTAGACGTCGTGTTCTCCTGTCTGCTGGTCAGAGGCTGAGTTAACCAACATGTGGTGCCCAACGTGGGGCTTGAAAGTCAGAGCAGGGAAGCTCCGAAGATCATCAATACAGTAAGACTCCTGGGAAAGCGTAGGTAAGGACAGGATTGAGTCGTCAGGGACACTATAATGGGCCAAAACAAATCCAAAGCTGCAAAGCTGAAGGATTATTTAAAATTGCTCCATGCCCTCCTAAAAACATTTGGAGTGAAAACATCTAAAAGAGATTTGACTCAGCTTTATAAATACATTAAGAAACATTGTTACTGGTTGCCACCACAGGGAACCCTCAAACAGACTGATTGGGCTAATGTTGTGGGAGATTTTAAAAAAGACTCACAGACAGGGAAACATTATCCCTGTGCCTGTTTGGGAGGATGAGGCGCCCCTTAATAAAGAAAAATTGGCATCCTTACACAAGTTAAAGAAAAGCTTCAGCTAGATAGATTAGAATTTCCACAAGCCCATGGAATTCCCCTGTATTTGTGATAAAGAAGAAATCAGGAAAGTTGGAGACTCTTGCATGATTTAAGACACATTAATGCAGTTCTTAAACCTATGGGACCTTTGCAACAAGGTCTCCCTTCTCCAACTATGATTTCAAGAAATTGGAACATGGCTATTATTGATCTTAAAGATTGCTTTTTTACTATTCCTGTAGCCACCACAGATAGGGAGAAATTTGCTCTTATTGTTCCTTCCCTGAACTTACAGGCCCCATCAGAAAGATTCCAGTGGAAAGTGCTTCCTCAGGGAATGCTAAAAAGCCCACAATTTGCCAAAATTATGTACACAGAGCACCTTCAGCCTATACGTGAAAAATGGCCCTCCGCTTATATCATTCATAATATGGATGATATTCTCCTATCTCTGCATAAACATCTATCTCTTACTACTATTCTTAATGAGACCGAAGCTGAATTAAAACAATGGGGCCTATAAATAGTTACTGATAAAATACAAATACAATACCCAATGAATTATTTAGAGAATAAAATTCAAGAAAATTCAATAATTCCTCAGAAAATTCAGATGAGAGATCATCTTAAAGGGTTAAATGATTTTCAAAAATTATTAGGAGATAACAATTAGACTCGACTGTAACTAAATATTCCTACTTAAAAACTGCAACATCTCTTCAATACTTCGAAAAGACCCTCAGATCTTTATAGTCCTAGAGGCTTAACCTTAAAAGCTGAAGAAGAAGAACTCACAGAATTAGAACAAATTTAAAACTCAGTTATGAAAAGTTGATTTACACAAATCTTTACAAACTCCTTTTTAGGGGCTCACCCAGGATAACTTCAGAGGTGAGTATCAGCATCTAAATCTGCCTTTTGTTTCACTGTCCTTATAGAAGGAAGCCATCTATGGCACACAACATCGGGCGCTCATCAGCCACTTAAATGGGACTAGCCTGGCTGCCAATCTCAAAGTCTCGAGCGACAGGCTCTCCTGCGACCCCCTCAGTGGATCCCCCGTCTCCCTTGGGAGCCGGGAAAGTCAGCTGAGTGGAGGCCAGGATTCCCTTTTGGAGGCCTCTCCTTGGATGTGAGGGACTGAGGAAGGCTGTGGGCAACTGCGAGAGTCTAGGCTGAGGCTGCACTTCAGCGGCTTCTCAAAGGCCCTCATGTCTTGAATCGGACCCCGACAGCCCAACTGGGTATCCACGAGGAGCGTCTCTCTGTCTCTGTCTCTGACTTACAGCCTGCTTCTTCAGCCTGCCCTGGCCTCTCAGTGAGGCAGGGGGTGTTCCTAACTCTCCTAACTTCATCAATTTCACGGAACCTGATGCTCATCCCCACAATGTCAGAGATCTACCTCGCTTTTATTCCTGACTTAATGTTGCATTCTTTATCCCATAAAATGCATCTGAGCACCCGTTAGCCACTTAAAAGATGATTAGCCACCTAAAAGATGATTAGTGCCAGCTACCAGTCTTAAGTCTCTGGTGAAAGGTTTCCCTGTGTCTGCTGCTCCTTGATCCCCCGCTTCCAGATGGGCGGGAATGTCGGGGAGTGGCTTAGCCGATTTCCTACTTTTCTATCCTAATCTGTGGACTCCAAGGGCAGACTGGATCAGTACACCATGGTCCTTAGATCTCATCTCCGGCTGATTGATCCTATGGCGCTGAGTGAACCTCCGGCTAGGCTAGGCTAGGCTAGGCTAGGCTGCTGCCTGTGCGAAAGATGCAGATGATCCCCGACCTCATCTCACAGATCAGATTTCTTACAGTAGGGGATTAGCAGGATAGTTCCCAAGCAGTGAGAGAAACTGGTGTTTAAGGCTATAAACCCCACCATAAATGCCCGTAATAGTCTCTGAATTTTATCTCTGCCTTAGCAAAGGTTCCTCTGCTCCCTTTCAAAGCAGTCCTTTTAGGCCTGCACCACTTTTTCCGGTGTAATGTAATGTAAATGGAGTCTAAAGTCATCAAGCTGAAACATCAAACCAACATGTAAATAGCTCTATTCTATTAACTCCTTCCTTAAAGGCAGTCGTCCTGGAGCTAAGCATTTCCTTGTCTGCAGCCCCAGGGAAGCAAAACAAGCCTGTGACTCAGATCAAAACTCTAGCAGCGAAAAGTCACACAGTCTGTGTACTTATCAGACAGGCAAGGGCCTCTCAAAGAATAACTAAAACTCAGGCAGAAAAAACTAGGAAAACTAACAGAGTAATTCAGTCCCTAAACTCTAAAAAAGAAGTGTCTTGTCTTCTGCACACACAAACCTGACCTTAATACAAACACTGATTAATGAGGCGTGGCCCCTGAAAGAAGTATGTAATATTTTACAGCTAAATATATTTTGCCACAAGGAAAATAGTCAAAAGTCCTGTGAACTACTACAATATGGAACTAGTTTTCTAAATTCTTTTAATGAAAATCTATTCTACTTACTAAGTTCATCATTGTCTTTGAAAATGGGATGTTTTAAACTAGAGTCCCTGAGATAGAAGAAATTTATCTTTTACAATACAGCCTGGCTTTAAATAACTGGTGTTAGAATTGTACTTGGATTTCATTTCTAGCCTCCTGGACGCACACAGTCCCTATCAGTTCAGAGCCTTCATCGGCCCTTTTAGTCGGGCACCATCTAAACCTTAACCCAGTTATGTAAACTGCTCACCCTTAGAGTGTATTGTTGAAAACTGAAGTACTTTAATCAAGTGAGCTAAAAAGAAAGAAGGCAATTGAATATTAGTAACTCAAATCTTTATATCAGTTTGTGTGTGTTTTTATATGAAAAGTGTTGCTAACTGTAGTCATTATGTCTCAGTCTATGTGAGTCTAAGTGTGTAAATGAAAAATATTTCCTACCTCCAGATGGTATTAATAAAAATTGATTTAAAGACAAGCACTTGTAAACATTGGGCATTCTAAAACTTCCAGAAAATCTAATAAAAAATATTAAGCATTAATGCTAATTTAAGTTTAAGTGAAATGGACATGTCCTTATAGTTATCAGCTGCCAAAGTTTACTTAAAGCCATTTAAGTTAATATTACCTGTTAAATATTTCAAGAAGATGTTTAAAGAAAAGCTTGACTTTGTCTAATGTTTAGTAAAAGTTTTATAAGTAATCTGGCATGGTTGCTAAAAATAAACAAGTGTAGCAAATGAACATCTTAATAATAATGTATTTAATGTATAACAGTGTATATATCTGCAGACAGCCTGAGAATTTTTGCAGTAAGCAAAATTCTTAAAGTTTGCTAGGTTATACAGACATATTTTGTGCTTAATTAGAAATTGCACTGTAAGGCACATTTTCAAAAATGATAAAATATGTTCATAAATGTATCAATCTGAAGAATGCTGGTGTAACAGTTTACAGTAGCCTATTTTTCAGTGTTCACTGAAGGTGAAAGTTACCAAATAGTTTTAAGTTCTAATTAAAACTACTTAATATAATAAGGAAAACTTTTCTGTGTGCTAAAGAATGTATATTTTAATAAGAGAAGGTATAAGGAATAAAAATGCATTGTGTTGAAAGTAAAAAGATAACTATTAAAAAGTACAGCTGTTTGTTCAAAGAAAACACTGAATGTAAGAGGAAAGTTGTGAAAGGTTTATAAGAGATTGATATAGTCATGCTGTGTAATTAAAGTAATCTTGATATCAAGTACATACCAAGACCAGAATTTTTGTTTGTTAAAAGTTTATTAGTCTACCTTTAATGTTGAAAGATTGCTAAAAGTTTTCTAATTGTTTATTAAAACAGTTTCTTATGCTTAAAGTCTTAATGAATTGTTAGAGTATTTAAGAAAATGAGATCTTAATATTAAAAAGACTAAGTGTTAACTATGTAGCCTTCTGCATTTGCTTTTAAACTTTCTTATTATCATTCTGGTTAAATAATAGGTGTTATTTAATAATTATAATTCTACTTAGGCAAGTGCCTTAAAAACTTTTGACAACTTCCTAAGACCAAATTTTAAAAAAGTATTTTTTACCTCTAATTAACTCTGATATTTTCCAGAGGGCCCCTGGAAGATGTCAGAGGAATTTCTTCTCCTCATCAAGGAAAATATTTGACTTGATTTGGCTTATTTACCTGATACACATTTACCTGGAAAGCACTGTCAAAAGAAATTATGCTAAACTTCATTACTGAATGTTTTATGTTACAGAAATATCACTCTTCCCCCTAAGATGCTTACTCCTAATGCCCAATTAAATTTACCTGTTAGTACTACTATAATTACTGACTGTGTATGTATTGATTGTATTCAGGTACCTTCTTACTGTAATTCTACAATCAATGTAAAATGGTCTTCTAGATATAGACTTCCAAATGATTGGGTATTTTTGTATAATGACAAAACATATCAAGCCCTTTCTTTACACTATCAAGGTGTTTGTTGTGTGGGACACATTCTTCCTGCTCTGAAAGACCATCTGGATATAAGTATAAGAGACTTCTTCGAGCTCTGCCATCTGATTGTGATGAAAACTTGAAACTTTGAGATCCTGCCACTGTTGCAGTTACAGCTGCATTCCTCCTGCCGGTTCCTGGACTTGTCACTGGAATGCAGAAAGAAATATCGAAGCTGGACTGTGCATACAGTGAGATGACAAATTTAACTGTTTCTTTATTACCTGAATTTCAACCAGAAACTGGGAGAAGAGTGAGCTGCAGTGCTGCAGAATCACGCTGCTATAGACTATTTGCTGGTAAAAGAGCATGTAAGATGTGAACAGTTTCCAAGAATGTGTTGTTTGAATTTGTCTGCTTTTTCTCAAACTATTCAAAACCAGCTGGATGATATTCATCATGTCATTGACAAGTTTTCTCAACTGCCTGGGTTACCTGATTGGTTTTCTTGGTTTCATTGATTATGGCCTATGCTTGTGGGCCTACTTCTTTTATGTATTTGTCTCCCTATCTTAGTGTCTTGGGTCCATTGCTTGGTTACTGGCTTAATTGAAGCCGATACACGCATATGCTACCTTTCAAGAAGTAATGTCTGAAAAATGACTGCCTTTTACCCCCTGCAAGAGTCCGCATAATGAATTATTATAAAGTTGTGATTCTTTAAATGATTTCTATAGCTGTTGCTAAGTGTCAAAGCAGAGAAGGGTGTGCCAACCTCTCCTAAATCCAACTCCTTGCATGGCCTTGAAAGATGACTGGCTAGCCAGAGACGGGTAAGATTCCTCACGGGAGGAACAACCTAAGACAGGCACAGTTGCAGGGGCCCTGCAAGTGAAAGAAAAGGGGGCCAACTGAGGCAAGGCAAAGAACCTTGCCCCCCCATCTGTGTGAGGCATCCTCTGCTGTTTTTAATCAGCTATTATGCTAACATGATAATATAAAAGCGGAACTCTCACTCTTTACTAAAAAAGTAAGGGGGTAATGTGGGCTCAAAATGTTTTCTTCATGATTTGCCTGTTTTCCTTACAGTCAGTGATGTGTGCCCTAAGAACGCGGTATCTTAACCAAGGTCAGTTTCTGCGACATAGTTATCTCCCCCATTGTATGGTGCTGAGAAACACTGCGGAAGCGGTTGTGCACTGAGGATGGAACGAGCCAATGGTTGTATGCATGAGATCACTAACTGACCTTGGTGTGCATTTGTGTGATTGATAAATACGAGAGGTGCCCTCTCAGCACCACTCCTGTGCTGTTATGCCTCGAGTCCCCTGGCTGGTCCTTTCAGACCTTCAAGCAGCTATTGTGTTCTCTCTCCCTTCTGGTCAGAGGATGAGTTAACAGACAAAAAGATTTTTAAAACGCTGCTGCTGTCCTAAACCCTGTTTAAAGGAATCTTAAAGAGATACGTTTTACTACATCAAAGAACATATGTGTATTTATTTGCCTAAATATCCTACACCTCTGTAATGATAAAACTCTGTCCCTTAAAAGTGAAGCTTATTCATATCAAACCTAGACTGTGTTTTTTTGTTTTTGTTTTTGTTTTTTGGTCTTGATAATTTGTGAACTCTGTCTATGGTATATATTTTATTAAACTGCACTGTTATTAGTCAATGTATATAAATAATTATGTATTTGAATAACTCGGTGTGTCTTTTCAGTGTTGTGGTATGAAAAGCATTGTGATCTAATGAAGTACAAATAAAATTTTATATTTATGAATGGAAAATAAATTCCTCTGATCTTCATCTGTTGTAGGTCATTTGGAAGTAAGAGATTCAGAGCTTATTCATCTCTCTCCCCACCACCTCATGGCAACCAGTAATTTTTTACCATTTCCATAGTTTTGCCTTATTCTAAAATGACATGGCTGGAATCATACAGTTTGTAGTCTTTTCAGATTGTCTTCTTTCACTTAGTAATATGTATTTTAGTTTCCTCCGTGTCTTTTCATTCCTTATCAGCTTATTTCCTCTTTTTCTTTGCTGAATAATATTCCATTGCTGGATATACCACAGCTTGTTGACCCATTCACCTACTAAAGGACATCTTCGTTACTCCTAAGTTCTAAAATTATGAAAACAGCTGCTATAATCATCCACATGCATGTTTTTGTGTGAACATGTTTTCAACTCCTTTGCATAGATACCAAGGAGTGTGACTGCCAAATGGCAGAGTAAGAGTATACTTAGTTTTGTAAGAAACTGCCAAACTGTCTTCCAAAGTGGCTGTGCCATTTTGCATTCTTAGCAGATACAAGGGAGAGTTGCTCCACCTTGTCAGCATTTAGTGTTGTCAGTGTTTTGGATTTTAGTCATTCTGATAGGTAGGTCTCAGTAACGTTTTAATTTGCAGTTCCTAAAGACATATGATGTGGAGCATCTTTTCATTCATATACTTGCCCATCTGTGTGTCCTCTGTGCTGAGGTATCCAGAGATTTTCCCCATTTTTCAATCAAATTGTTCATTTTCTTATTGTTGAGTTTTTAAAGTTATTTTTATTTCTGATCATGGCAAAATACAGCATAAAATTTACCATCTTAACCACTGAAGGATACAGTTCAGTTAAGTATATTCATGTGTTGTACAACCCATCTCCAGAACTTTTTCAACTTCCAAAACTGAAACTGTCCCACAAAAAAGGACAATTCCCCACTCCTGCCCCCAGGCCCCGGAGTGCCTGCAACTACCATTCTAGTTGTATCTCTATGAATCTGACTGCTCTCCACTGTATTTCTAAAAGAATTTAATAAATCTACTTTTCTAACATCAACTTTTCCTTCCCAAAATGGAATTTAAAAAATCACAGCCCTGATTTTCTTCCCTCCAAATGATGTGCTGTGGCGATACAGTGGTGTCCAGGGTCCGCCTCACCAAGTGCCATGACCCCCGCCCCCACTTGGCCGGGATCTGCAGTTCTCCCGTGCTGCTTGCTGGGCCTGCCAAGGAGCAAGTGGACAAGGTGGCAGTGGGTAGAACACCAGCGAGGGCTCCTGAGTTCCTCGCTGTGTACAAAGAAGAGTGCAAAGGAGAGGAAATGATACCCGTCCCTAGTCAGGATGTTGTCATGGGCTACTTGCTAGGTTCTGCCAAACAGAAACCTGAGCAAATACCGATGAGGGTGGGAAATCTGCACGGATGGTTTCGGAAGCTGCCTCAGGACAGTACACGGGGCCTCTTCACAGGTGAGGCCATCCGGAGGCGGGGGAACTGTGGTGCCCATGAAGCGCCTCTAACACCGCCCTTGTTCCTCTCACTTTATATTTCACGTTACGTTTTGATATTCTGGCTCAGTGTTTATTAAATCACACCGACTCCCCTGAAACAGTATGCTGTTCTTGAAGTAACAGCTTAGTAACCGGGTGGTAACATTTACCCCAGTTCACCCAGAGGGCGTTCACGTCTGTGTGGGAGGCCCAGGTGCATTACGGGCCTGGTTCCGCAGCAGCTCCCGGTGGGGAGAAGAGCAGGCGGCAGTGTTTCCATTCTCACTGCCCTGAACTCCAAGGGCGCAGGGAGCCTGGCCTGGCTGGCTGTGTGTAGTTAGGTGGGGGGAGAGCTCAGACCCAAAGGCAGGTCTCTGGGCTCCAGACCTGGCAGGTTTCCCACATAAGCATACTTATAGAACCCCTCAGGCCAGGGTAATAATTTTAGTGTTATACTCAAATTTGTATAATATAAATGTGCCTTTTATGAAATAACCACAAATCATCAGAAAGCCAAATAATTTTTAACATAAGTATGGCTCATGCAATATTGGGAATATACTTCAAAAAGACTTTTTTATCTGAATTTCAAATTTAACTGGACATTATTTTTTTCTAAACGGGGCAATTGTAATTTTTATGACATGGGTCGGATTCCTACCCAGTTGTATGTATGTGTACAGCCCCGACTGGACCTGCATCTGTTTCCCACAATAAACCCATGCCCGGTGGCCACCTTGCTGTATTCCCGCCGGGTCTGCTGCCTGCCTGCTTTGTGAACGGTGTTTGGTGTTGACGGAGTGTCTGCTTTGGGCTCCAGCCTGCATCTGACCCGGTCACCAGATCTGCATATCCCACCGCTTACTTGACATCTCCACCTGCCTGTTCCAGAAACACCTCAGACTCAACGGTCTACAGTGAGCCTGTCTCCCCGTGACCAGGAGCTCGTGCTGCCCCCATCAGTGACTGCTGTCACTACCTGAGGCCCGACCTGGACGTCTCCTCCGTTCTACCACCCCAATCAGCGTCCACGTCCAGCCGACTCTCTGCACTGCACGTGGGCCTCCGCATTCCGTTTCAGCAGTGCCCCAGTCAGACTCACCTCCCCTCCTGCCTGGGTGGCCCCCAAAGCCTCCCCTGATGCCCCGTGCCCTCACTGCCCCTTTCCACATCACTGTACAGCAGTCAGGCGGGGAGAGCATTTCAAAATACAAATCTGATCGTGCCATTGCTGGGCAACAAACTTCCATTTCCCTCGCTACAAAGTGCAAAATCCATCGTGCCATCTTCAAGGGCCTGAATAACATGGCTCCATGCTGGGCTTTTGGGGTGAAAATGAACCAGACTGCAGGAGCCCTGCCCTCGTGCACCTCCCAATCTAGAAAGGGGACCCAAAAATAAAATATGATTGACACTCAGTTGTCATTTGTACTGGGAAGGAAGGAGGGGAGTGTCTTTATTGGGAAGGGCTGGAGGTGTGGATGGGCAGGCAGGGAGGCTCCTCTGGGGAGGCATGTGCTGCCAAGACCTAAGGTGTGAGACGGGGGCGAGTTCTGAGCAGAGGACCAGCGTGCGTGAAGGCCTGCGGGTGGAAAGCAGGCTGGAGTCGGAGCGATGGAAAAGACAGTGGCAGCGGAGCACGCAGAGGAAGGGAAGGCGGTGCGGGATGGCTGGGAAGCGAGGCAAGTGTGGGGAGCAGGCTGGTCCCTGCATGCGCAGGCCGGGCGGCAGAGGAGCGTGGGGCAGCCGGGGAGGCCTGTCGGAGGCAGTGTGGGTCGGAGAGCCGGTGCCACTCTGAGGCCGAGAGTAGCGTGGTCACTGGCGCAGTGCAGCTGGACGGAGCTGGTGGTCCGAGCAGCGAGGTCACCTGCCCGGGGCCCAGAGGACACCAGAGTCCAGATTCTCGGCTTGGGTCCTTGGCACGACTCAACAATGAACAAGGCGGTGAGTTTAAGGGTCTCCTGGCTTTTCTTGCTTCTGACAGCAATGGATGTTAGACGTGATCTAAAGCCTGCGTGCCAGCTGGCCCATTCTGCGTGGTATCACGTGGCGGGCGGGCTCCTAAAGGTCCTTGTCTTTGTCCAGGGGCGGTTGTTTTCCTACTGGAAATCCGAAACTACGGCGCTGGCGTGAAGGGGGCTGTGCGAGGAATGGCCGCTTCGCAGTGAGCTGTCCCCCGAGCTCTCCCCCCAGTCCAGGAACGGGGCACGCCTGATTGACTCAGAGATCCCACCCAATTTAGCACAGATGTGAAGTGTGGCCTGCGTCCTGCACTGCCCCACCCCTTCCTCTCTGGATCCGGGCTTGCTAGCTGTGTCTCTGAGCAGTAAATTCCTTGTCTCTGTATTGGTTAATTTAGCCTCTGACTGAATCTGCTTGTCTTTATATAGAACTGAGGTCTGTGGCAGGCAGTGGGGAGCGCTAGCAAAGGAAGTGAAGGAGCAAATCAGAAGCTTGAGATTCAAGATTTTTCAGTACATTGATGAATGAATAGATAAAGAAGAGGTGGTACATGTATACAATGGAATAATACCCAGCCATAAGAAAGAATGAAATCTTGCCTTTTGCAACAATACAGATGTTCCTAGGAGGTACTGTGAAAAGTTAAATAAGTCAAAGACAAATATATTACTTTGCCTACATGTAGAATCTAAAAAACAAAACAAATGAACCAACAAAACAGAAATAGACTCAATAAACATAGATAACAGATGTAGTGCCTGCCATGGAGGAGAGGGCATGCACAAAATAGATAAAGGGGATAAAAAGATACAAACAATTATAAAATATATTTGTCTTATAGATGAAAGTACAGAATAGGGAATATAATCAATAATACTGTAATATCTTTGTATGTTGACTACACCTATCATAGTGAACATTTAGTGACATATATTACTGTCAAATCACTCTATTAAACACCTAAAACCAATATAATACTGCATGTCAACTATATTTCAATAAAATGTTTCTATTACTCAGAAAAACAACAGCAAAGACATTTCAGTCCAGGACTTTCAGGCAGTTTACTGAGGATCCCACAGCCACAGTTCTGTGCACAGACCACCTCTGTTCTCAAGTGGAAAGTGTCTAAGGTGGGCACTTCTATTTGTCCAACTTTGGAAATAGTTTGAAACAGTAGAAGTTAATGAGGCAGATGTCCTTGGGCAATAATCTACTCATTCTTAATATTTAAAATTCACCTAATTTTCTTGTCTGCAACCTGCCCTAAGGCCTTAGGTGCAGCTGTGTACCTGTCTATCAAGAAGCCTGCTTGCATCTGAAAATTTAAAGGAAGGGAAAGCTGTGGTCATTAGGAACAAAGGGCCTTATGTTAGGGGAATCATTTAAGAGGCTTCCAGATTCTCAGGGAAGGCTGTATCAAGGGTCAGAGGGTGGGGCCAGTCTTCTGCAAACTCTGTGACCCATTTTTTTAAAATTGAAATATAATTGACATATCATGTTAGTTTCAGGTGTACAACATGATTTGGTATTTACATGTATTCAAAATGATCACCCCAGTAAGTCTAACAAGTATCAACCACCACACAGGTGTGAATTTTTTTCTTGTGATGAGAACATTTTAAGATTTACGCTCTTAGCAACTATGCTGTACATTACATCCCCAGGATTTATTTATATTATAACTGGAAGTTTGTACTTTTCTACCACCTCTACCCGATTCAGCCATCCCCACCCCTGCCTCTGGCAATCACCAGTCTGTTCCTTGTACCCATGAGTTTGCGGTTGGGGGTTTGTTTTCTATATTCCACGTGAGATTATACAGTGTTTGCCTTTTGCCTCCACTTGTTACTTCTTATCTTTTTAATAATAGTCATTCCAACAGGTGTGAGGTGATATCCACTGTGGTTTTGATTTGCATTTCCCTGATGATTAGTGATGTTGAAAGGTACCTGTTGGTCATTTGTATATCTTCTTTGGAAAAATGTCTATTTAGATCCTCTGTCCATTTTTTTCATGAGACTGGGTGTTTTTGCTCTTCAGTTGTTAGAGTTCTTCATATAGTTTGGACATGAGCCCCTTATCAGATACACGATTTGCAAGTATTTCCTCCTACTTGGTAGTTTGCCTTTTCATTCTGTCCATGGTTTCCTTGGCTGTGTGTGATGCCTTCTTGAGTTCATTGTTGTACATGGTGTGAGGTAGGGTGTCAGTTCTTTCACACAGGGTTACACAGTTGTTCCAGCACCATTTGATGAAAAGACTACTATTTCTTCATTGAATCATCTTGGCACCCTTGTCAAAACTCAGTTGACCATAAATGTAAGGGTTTGTCTCTGGAATCCCAGGCCTATTCCATTGACCTGCGTCTACACTCATGCGGGACCACACTGGCTTGCTGCTGGTAACTTTGTAGGAAGTTTTGAAATTGGGAAATGTGAGAACTCCGACTTTGTTCTTCTACTCCAAGATTTGTTTTTTGGCTGTCTAGGTCTCTGAATGTCCATGTTAACTTTAGGATGGGCCTGTCACTCACTGTCTGAAAAAGACTGTTGAGATTTTGATAGAGATTACGATGAATGTGTAGCTCAGTTTCAAAGGTTGCCATCTTGACATTTTTAAGTCTTCTGATCCAAAAGAGCATGGGTTGTCTTTCCATTTATTTAGGTCTTCTTTAATTTATTTTTTTTTTTACAATGTTAAATGTGACCTGTATTTGATTTTTTTTTGCTATCATTAATCTACAATTACATGAAGAACAGCATGTTTACTAGGCTCTCCCCTACCCCAAGTCCCCCCAACAAACCCCATTACAGTCACTGTCCATCAGCATAGTAAGATGTTGTAGAATCACTACTTGTCTTCTCTGTGTTGCACAGCCCTCCCCTTTCCCCCACCACCACATTATACATGCTAATCATAATACCCCCTTTATGATTCCCCACCCTTATCCCCCCTACCCTCCCATTCTCCCCAGTCTCTTTCCCTTTGGTAACTGTTAGTCCATTCTTGGGTTCTGTGATTCTGCTGCTGTTTTGTTCCTTCAGTTTTTCTTTTGTTCTTATACTCCACAGACAAGTGAAATCATTTGGCATTTGTCTTTCTCTGCCTGGTTTATTTCACTGAGCATAATACCCTCTAGCTCCATCCATGTTGTTGCAAATGGTAGGATTTGTTTTCTTCTTAAGGCTGAATAATATTCCATTGTGTATATGTACCACATCTTCTTTATCCATTCATCTACTGATGGACACTTAGGTTGCTTCCATATCTTGGCTATTGTAAACAGTACAGCGATAAACATAGGGGTGCATCTGTCTTTTTCAAACTGGAATGCTGCATCCTTAGGGTAAATTCCTAGAAGTGGAATTATTGTGTCAAATGGTAAGTCTATTTTGAGCATTTTGAGGAACCTCCATATTGCTTTCCACAATGGTTGAACTAATTTACATTCCCACCGGCAGTGTAGGAGGGTTCCCCTTTCTCCACAACCTTGCCAACGTTTGTTGTCATTTGTCTTTTGGATGGTAGCCATCTTTACTGGTGTGAGGTGATATCTCATTGTGGTTTTAATTTGCATTTCTCTGATAACCAGTGATGTGGAGCATCTTTTCATGTGTCTGTTGGCCACCTGAATTTCTTCTTTGGAGAACTGTCTGTACAGCTCCTCTGCCCATTTTTTAATTGGATTATTTGCTTTTTGTTTGTTGAGGTGCGTGAGCTCTTTATATATTTTGGATGTTAAGGCTTTATCGGATCTGTCATTTACGAATATATTCTCCCATACTGTAGGGTACCTTTTTGTTCTATTGATGGTGTCCTTTGCTGTACGGAAGCTTTTCAACTTGCTATAGTCCCACTTGTTCATTTTTGCTTTTGTTTTCCTTGCCTGGAGAGATACGTTCATGAAGAAGTAACTAATGTTTATGTCCAAGAGATTTTTGCCTATGTTTTTTTCTAAGAGTTTTATGATTTCATGACTTACATTCAGGTCTTTGATCCATTTTGAATTTACTTTTGTGTATGGGGTTAGACAGTGATCCAGTTTCATTCTCTTTCATGTAGTTGTCCAGTTTTGACAGCACCATCTGTTGAAGAGACTGTCATTTCCCCATGGTATGTCCATGGCTCCTTTATCAAATATTAATTGACCATATATGTTTGGGTTAATTTCTGGAGTCTCTAATCTGTTCCACTGGTCTGTGGCTCTGTTCTTGTGCCAGTACCAAATTGTCTTGATTACTATGGCTTTGTAGTGGAGCTTGAAGTTGGGGAGTGAGATCACCCCCACTTTATTCTTCTTTCTCAGGATTGCTTTGGCTATTCAGTGTCTTTGGTGTTTCCATATGAATTTTAGAACTATTTGTTCCAGTTCGTTGAAGAATGTTGCTGGTAATTTGATAGGGATTGCATCAAATCTGTATATTGCTTTGGGCAGGATGGCCATTTTGATGATGTTAATTTTTCCTAGCCATGAGCATGGGATGAGTTTCCATTTGTTAGTGTCCCCTTTAACTTCTCTTAAGAGGGTCTTGTAGTTTTCAGGGTATAGGTCTTTTACTTCTTAGATTAGGTTTATTCCTAGGTATTTTATTCTTTTTGATGCAATTGTGAATGGAGTTGTTTTCCTGATTTCTCTTTCTATTGGCTCATTGTTAGTGTATTGGAAAGCCACAGATTTCTGTGTGTTAATTTTGTATCCTGCATCATTGCTGTATTCCAATATGAGTTCTAGTAGTTTTGGAGTGGAGTCTTTAGGGTTTTTTATGTATAATAACATGTCATCTGCAAATAGTGACAGTTTAACTTCTTCTTTACCAGTCTGGAGTCCTTGTATTTCTTTGTTTTGTCTAATTGCCGTGGCTAGGACCTCCAGTACTATGTTAAATAACAGTGGGGAGAGTGGGCATCCCTGTCTTGTTCCAAATCTCAGAGGAAAAGCTTTCAGCTTCTCGCTGTTCAGTATGATGTTGGCTGTGGGTTTATCATATATGACCTTTATTATGTTGAGGTACTGCCCTCTATCCCCATTTTGCTGAGAGTTTTTATCATGAATGGATGTGGAATTTTGTCAAATGCTTTTTCAGCATCTATGGAGATGATCATGTGGTTTTTTTGTTGATGTTGTGGATGATGTTGATGGATTTTCGAATGTTGTACCATCCTTGCATCCCTGGGATGAATCACATTTGGTCATGGTGTATGATCCTATTGATATATTTTTGAGTTCTGTTTGCTAATATTTTATTGAGTATTTTTGCATCTACATTCATCAGGGATATTGGTCTGTAATTTTCTTTTTTGGTAGGGTCTTTGCCTGGTTTTGGTATTAGGGTAATGTTGGCTTCATAGAATGAGTTTGGGAGTATTCCCTCCTCTTCTATTTTTTGGAACACTTTAAGGAGAATGGGTATTATGTCTTCTCTGTGTGTCTGATAAAATTCCGAGGTAAATTCGTCCGGCCCCAGGGTTTTGTTCTTGGGTAGTTTTTTGATTACCGTTTCAATTTCTTTGCTCGTAATTGGTTTGTTTAACTTTTGTGTTTCTTCCTTGGTCAGTCTTGCAAGGTTGTATTTTTCTAGGAAGTTCTCCATTTCTCCTAGGTTTTCCAGCTTGTTAGCATATAGGTATTCATAGTAGTCTTTAATAATTCTTTGTATTTCTGGGGAGTCTGTTGTGATTTTTCCATTCTCATTTCTGATTCTGTTGATGTGTGTTGATTCTCTTTTTCTCTTAATAAGTTTGGCTAGTGGCTTATCTATTTTGTTTCTTTTCTCAAAGAACCAGCTCTTGGTTTCACTGATTTTTTCTATTGTTTTATTTTTCTCAATTTTGTTTATTTCTACTCTGATCTTTATTATGTCTCTCCTTCTGCTGACTTTAGGCCTCATTTGTTCTTCTTTTTCCAGTTTCGATAATTGTGATGTTAGACTATTCATTTGGGATTGTTCTTCCTTCTTCAAGTGTGCCTGGTTCGCTATATACTTTCCTCTTAAGACTGCTTTCGCTGAATCCCACAGAAGTTGGGGCTTTGTGTTGTTGTTGTCATTTGTTTTCATATATTCCTTGATCTCTATTTTAATTTGTTCATTGATCCATTGATTATTTAGGAGCATGTTGTTAAGATTCCATGTGTTTGTGAGCCTTTTTGTTTTCCTTGTAGAATTTATATCTAGTTTTATACCTTTGTGATCTGAAAAAGTTGGTTGGTAGAATTTCAATCTTTTGGAATTTACTGAGGCTCTTTTTTTGAGCTAGTATGTGGTCTATTCTGGAGAATGTTCCATGTGCACTTGAGAAGAATGTGTATCCTGTTGCTTTTGGGTGTAGAGTTCTATTGATGTCTATTAGGTCCATCTGTTCTAGTGTGTTGTTCAGTGCCTCCATGTCCTTACTTATTTTCTGTCTGGTGGATCTATCCTTTGGGGTGAGTGGCGTGTTGAAGTCTCCTAAAATGAATGCATTGCATTCTATTTCCCCCTTTAGTTCTGTTAGTATTTCTTTCATATATGCTGCTGCTCCTGTGTTGGGTGCATATATATTTATAATGGTTATATCCTCTTGTTGGACTGAGCCCTTTATCATTATGTAGTGTCCTTCTTTATCTCTTGTTACTTTCTTTGTTTTGAAGTCTATTTTGTCTGATACTAGTACTACAACCCCTGCTTTCTTCTCTCTGTTGTTTGCATGAAATATCTTTTTCTATCCCTTGACTTTTAGTCTGTGCATGTCTTTGGGTTTGAGGTGAGTCTGTTGTAAGTAGCATATAGATGGGTCTTGTTTTTTTAACCATTCAGTGACTCTGTGTCTTTTGATTGGTGCATTCAATCCATTTACATTTAGGGTGATTATCGATAGGTATGTACTTATTGCCATTTCAGGCTTTAGATTCGTGGTTACCAAAGGTTCCAGGTTACTTTCCTTACTATCTAAAAGTCTAACTTAACTCACTTAGTATGCTGTTACAAGCACAATCTAAAGGTTCTTTTCTATTTCTCCTCCTTTTTCTTCCTCCTTCATTCTTTATATATTAGGTATCAAATTCTGTACTTTTTGTCTATCCCTTGATTGACTTTGGGAATTGTCAATTTAATTTTGCATTTGCCTTGCAATCAGCTGCTCCACCCTCCCTTCCATGGTTTTGCTACCTCTGGTGACAGCTATGCAACCGTAGGAACACTTCCATCTATAGCAGTCCCTCCAAAATAGACTGCAGAGATGGTTTGTGGGAGGTAAACTCTCTCAGCTTATCTCAAAATTGTTTAATCCCTCCTTCAAATTTAAATGATAATCTCGCCAGATAAAGTAATCTTGGTTCCAGGCCCTTCTGCTTCATGGCATTAAATACATCATGCCACTCCCTCTGGCCTGTAAGGTTTCTGCTGAGAAGTCTGATGTTAGCCTGATGGCCTTTCCTTTGTATGTGATCTTATTTCTGCCTATGGCTGCTTTTTACAATCTGTCCTTATCCTTTATTTTTCCTATTTTAATTACTATGTGTCTTAGTGTTGTCTTCCTTGGGTCCCTTGTGTTGGGAGATCTGTGGATCTCCATGGCCTCAGAGACTATCTCCTCCCCAGATTGGGGAAGTTTTCAGCAACTACCTCCTCAAAGACACTTTCTGTCCCTTTCTGTCTCTTCTTCTTCTTCTGGTATCCCCTAATGCAAATATTGTTCCACATGGATTGGTCACACAGTTCTCTCAATATTCTTTCATTTTTAGAGATCCTTTTTTCTCTCTGTGCCTCAGCTTCTTTGTATTCCTCTTCTCTAGTTTCTATTTCATTTATTGTCTCCTCCACCATATCCAACCTGCTTTTAATACCCTCCATCGTGTTCTTTAATAATTGGATCTCTGACCTGAATTCATTCCTGAGTTCTTGGATGTCTTTCCTTACCTCCATTAGTATGTTGATTATTTTTATTTTGAACTCCCTTTCAGGAAGGGTGACGAGGTCCATACCATTTAAATCTTTCTCGGGAGTTGTATTAACAATTTTACTCTGGACAAGGTTCCTTTGGCATTTCATGTTTGTATATGGCGCCCTCTAGTGCCCAGAAGCTCTATTCTGGAGCTGCTGAGCCCCTGAAGCAATGTCAGGGGTCACAGGGGAGCAGTACTGGGGGTAGGAAAGAGCTGTTCTCTGCCTCCCAGCTCCTGTGCCTGTCTCCACTGCCTCAACCAGTGGGCCGGTCACACAGGTACATTTTTGTCCCAGAGCAGCTGGATATGGATCCCTGCTTTCCAAAAGCAGCCGGAATCCCAGTCTCCCCGCTTTCCACAAGCAGCCGGAATCCCAGTCTCCCCAGGAACTCTGCCTGTATTAACTTTCCAACCCAGTAGTCATGCGAGTCTCATGAAAGCACCATGAAATGTACGTTTGTGCTCCCAGTGCAGATCTCCAGAGCTAGGTATTCAGCAGTCCCAAGCCTTCCACTCCCTCCCTGCTCCGTTTCTCTTCCTCCCGCTGGTGAACTGGGGTGGGGGAGGGGCTCAGGTCCCGCGGAGCCACAGCTCTGTTATGTTACCCTTTTCGCTGAGGTCTGCTCTTTTCTCCAGGTCTGCAGTCTGACGCCGTGCTCTTTCCTGTTGCTCTCTCAGGATTAGTTGCGCCAATTAAATTTTCTTATTGTATCCAGTTTTAGGAGGAAGCCTCTGTCTCTCCTCTCTGCCATCTTTGATCCTTTCTTCTTTAATTTCTTTTGGTGATGTTTTGTAGTTTTCAGTGTGCAAGACTTGTACCTCTTTCATTAAAATGTATTAAATTTATAACTTTTGTTCTATTTGATGTTATCATAAAACAGAATTGTTTTCTTAAATTTATTTTTAGATTGTTCATTGCTAGTGTCTAGAAACAGGATTGGTTTTTGTATATTTTGATATCCTGAGAAATTGCTGAACCTGTTAACTAATACGTTTTTGTGAACTCCTCACCATTTTCAACATATAAGATCATGTCATGTGCAAATAGATTTTTTTTCTTCCTTTCCAATCTGGATGTCTTATTTCTTTTTCTTGCTTGTTTTTCCTGGCTAGAATTCCAGTCTAGTCCTTAGGAAAAGTGGCAAAAGCCGACATCCTTGTCTTACTCCTGATGCCAGAGGAAAGCTGAAGGGTCCCCACCAGTAAGATGGCAAACTTCCGGCATCTCTTCGGGGTCCTCAGTTCCCACCGGCGCCACCTGAAGCCCAATCACCTCTCGCCTCCCTCCCAATCCCAGCACCTAGCCAACAGCCACCAGCCCCATAGAAGTGACACCTAAATCAATTCATGCCCCCTCCTATATAACCCAGCACCTTTCCCTAATAAAGTGGAGCTCTCCGGTGAATTGCTGCTATGTGTCGCTCCTTTCCTTTCATTGGTGCCAAAACCCGGGAGACGGGACACCCCAACTGGGCTCCGTCTTCCCCCAACACCAGCAGCAGCTTGCCCTCGTCCTCTTTTTCCGGCGCTGGCTCATCACACTCACCACTCCTCTCTGGCCTTTAGGTAAGTTTTCCCCCCGGAGTGGGCGACTCTTCCCCGAGCTATCACAGTGCCATTGACCGTGATCGTCCGGCAAGGCCGTGACGCTCGGAGATGAGGAGGGAATGCTCCCCGCCTCAGGCCTTCAGGGCTGCGGTGGACCCTCAAGCCCCTCCTCCAAAAGCCATAAATCCCTGCCTCAAGCCTTTACGGCTGTGGCTGACGCTCAGGCCCCTCCTCCGACAGTCATAAAGGCATTCACTGTCCCTTCAATCAGTGCTGAAACTTTTTAAGCAAAATTTCCCCGGGATGGGCCACTCTTCCCCGAGCTATCGCAGTGCCATTGACCATGATCGTCCGGCAAGGCCCTGACGCTCGGGGATGAGGAGGGAACTCTCCCCGCCTCAGGCCTTCACGGCTGCGGCGGACCCTCAGGCCCCTCCCAAAACAGCCATAAATTCCCGCCTCAAGCCTTTACGGCTGCGGCGGACGCTCAGGCCCCTCCTCCGACAGTCATAAATCCCCGCCTCAGGCCTTCACGGCTGCGGCTGACTCTCAGGCACCCCCCTCCAACAGCCATAAACGAGTGACTCCTTTGTGGATGAGAACGCTCCCTTTTGCCCCCCTCCTCCTTCTGCTCCATCTGCCGAAAACGCCTAGCGCTAGGTACCTCATGACTCCGGCACTCTGCCTTCTTAGGGAAGTCTGGGTGACGACCCACACTTCCCAAGAAATTCCGACTCGTATATGAGTTTCCGCAGACCACCAAGGATCATCGGGGACGCCCTTTGTCTCCTTGTGGTCTGCTTCCAAGTCCGAGGATCTCCATTTGTCTTCCCCTGTTTGTCTCCTTCTCTGTCCTTTAGCCATGGGAGCCTCCTCATCCCTCCCTGAAAGTTCACCTCTTCAATGCCTGCTTAAGCATCTGGCTACCCTCTCCCTGATGCCTGATATAAAACCAAAACTTCTCCGTAAATATTGCTCCCAAGATTGGCCGACATACCCCCCTAGACAATAAAAACCAATGGCCTGCAGGGGGCACTCTTGATCCTAACATCACTCGCGATCTTTTTAACCACTGCCAGCACCTGAAAAAATTAAAGGAGATTCCCTATATCGAAGCTTTCCGCCTCCTCCTCTCCCCGCCCCCTCCCAAGTTCTCCTAGCCTGCAAGCCGCCGCCCCCGCAGAAGCCTCCGGTTCACTCCCTTCCCCTTCTTCTCTTACAACAGCCCTTCTCCCTTCCTCCCCAACCATCTCCTCCCCCATCTCACCTCCTCCACCTTCATTCCCTGCAGATTAAGCCTGAGCCTTTCAGCCCCCCTTTAACTAGGTCCCAGGGGCCTCCTCCGTCTTTGCCCTCATCACCTGTTTCTCCCCTGTTAGGGACCGCCTTTGTCTTCTCACATGTTTGTAGGGAGAATGGGAAAGCACCTCCCCCCATGTCTGAACGCAGCATGGGAAAGCACAAGCTAGAGAACAACCGGTGCAGTCCTTAGAAGTTATCTGTCCACAAAAACATATCTTGCCAAGACTCCTCACTCTGAAAATAGGGAGACCTTGAAGATGTGTAGAAACACCGCCCCTGCTTCTAGCTATGCCCTTCCCCCACTTGCCGATGTGGCAGGAATAGAAAACAACGCATTCCATAAGCAATTAACTGGAGTCCTGCTGTAGCTCAGTAGAGCATGGGACTCTTAACCTCAGCGTCATGAGTTCAAGCCCAACTAAAGCAGCAGAGGCAAGCAGCTGGGCTGCTAGCTGGCGACATGTGGGTCCGATTCTATCTTTCTTTATTTTCTTTGCCCCCCTTCTGCACTTCAGGAACTGCTCGACTAGGCAAGGCTAGACCGAGTCACTCCCCCACAGACTGAGCCAGAACCCTTCAGTCCCCCTCAGACTCAGTCCCGAGAGCCTCCCAAAATTATCGCCCCCCCCTCCGGGAGGTAGCAGGATCCGAAAGCATCATGCGCGTGCACATCCCTTTCTCCTTAAGAGATTTAGCCTAACTAGAGAAACGCCTAAGTTCCTTTTCCACTGATCCCATGACATACATCAGGGAGTTTCAATAGACCCTCCAGTCTTACAGCCTCACACATCATGACATTTTCATGCTCCTGGCCAATACTCTCCTCCCTGAAGAGCGTAGAGAGTTTAGGACTTCACCCAAATGCAGGCTACTGAAACCCACAGGACTGACCCCACCTAACCCCCTGGCCCCACTGCTGTCCCCGAACAAGACCCACACTGAAATTATAACACCGCCATGAGTCTCCGCTCTCAAGATATTTTTGCCTCCTGCTTAATAGCAGGTCTGAAAAAGGGCAGCTTGTAAAGTAGTCAATTTTCAAAAGCTCCAAGACATAATTCAAAAGAGAGATGAAATCCCCTCTGAGTTCTTAGACAGACTCACTCAAGCCCTATTACAGTATACCAGCCTGGACCCAGAAACACCTGAAGGAAGACATGTCCTTATGACATACTTCCTAGCTCAAGGCTACCCCGACATTAAAGCTAAACTCAAAAAGTTAGAACAGGGCCCCGCTACCCCACAGACTGAGATCCTAACAGTGGCCTTTAAAGTCTTCCATAAGCGGGAGGAGGAGAAAGAACGCCGTAAACAAAAGGCTGATCAGGCCAATTTCCAAATGTTAGCCCAGCTGATAAAACCACAACCTGGGCGCCCCTCTACAAACAAGCCCCCCCCACCAGGAGCTTGTTTCAAGTGTGGAAAAGAGGGACATTAGTAAAGGGCATGCCCCTCCCCCAGATCTCCTACCACCCCATGCCCCAGATGCCACAAAAAGGGCCACTGGGGGTCTGATTGCCCAACCACCCGAAGGGGAGGCTGGACGAACAACCCCCATCCTAAGCCCGCCATAGTGGAGCTGGCAGAAGAAGATTGATGGGGCCCGGGGGCTTCTCGCCCGACCATTTCCATCAACAGGAGCCCAGGGTTACTTTAACATTAGACGGTCACCCCATCTCCTTCCTCCTAGACACAGGAGCCACCTTCTCAGTCTTGCGAGAATACCGGGGCCCTACCATGCCTCCCATTACTCTTATAGTCAAGGTAAGAGGTAAACAGATTTTCCCATTAAACCCCCCCCCCTTTAATGCACAATCCAAGACAATCCCATACCTTTCTCCCACTTCTTACTGGTCATGCCCCAGTGTCCCATCCCTTTACTAGGATGAGACATCCTTTCCTTCCTCCATGTTTCCATAACTATATCCACTCCCACAGCCACCAGTACTCCCTTTCTGATGGCCCTCATAGCCAACGACCCCCCTCTCCCAAATGAAAGCTCCGGTTCTGCCTTCATACACCCTGTAAATCCCAAAGTTTGGGACATTACAAGCCCCTCCATGGCCCTATGTCCCCCTGCCTCTATCAAATTACATGACCCCTCTCAGTATATCTGTCAGGCCCAATACCCCCTAACCACTTCAGCCCTCATAGGCCTCCAACCCATCATTCAAGATCTCTTGAACAAAAATTACCTCAGACCCACTCACTCCCCATTTAATACCCCCATATTAGCTGTTTAAAAAACCAACAGATCTTTCCACCTTTTCCAAGACCTTCGCCTCATCAACATAGCCGTTGTCCCTATCCATCCCTTATTTCCAAATCCATACAGCCTTTTATCGCAGATCCCTGCCTCGGTTCCCACTTCTCAGTCCTAGATCTCAAGGACCCATTTTTCTATCCCTCTAAGCCCCTGCTCCCAAGATTTTTTCATCTTCACCTGGACGGACCCATACACAAGACATTCTGAACAACTCACTTGGACAGTTTTGCCACAAAGCTTCCAAGATAGTCCCCATATTTTTAGATAGGTCCTAGCTCAGGACCTCAAACAGTTTCATCATGATCACTCCAAGTCCACCTTATTATAATACATGGACAATCTTCTACTCTGCAGTCTCTCGTGAGAACAGTCTCAACTTGACACTGCCTCCCTACTTAACCTTCTAGCTTCCAGAAGTTACCGAGTATCCCCTGTCAAAGCTCAAATCTCTTCCCCTCCTGTCACTTACCTCAGATTCCTTCTATCTCAACAAAGAAAGTCCATTACCTTAGACAGAAAATAGCTCCTCTCTGACCTGCCCGTTCCCAAAACCAAGACAGAAATCCTTTCCTTTCTAAGCCTGGCTAGATATTTTAGAGCGTAGATCCCTAACTTCTCCCTGCTCCCTGTTAGCAAGACCCCTATACAACCTCAGCAAGAGCCCCCCCTAAAAAACCATTATCCTCCTCACCCCGACACTCCTTCATTAAGCTCCGTCAAGCCCTTGTAGAAGCCCCAGCTCTCCATCTTCCTGATTTGTCGAAGCCCTTCTCATTATACATTCATGAGAGGTCCAGTCAAGCTCTAAGAGTCCTAGGCCAATATTATGGCCCATCCTTTGCCCCAGTAGCTTATCTCTCCAAGCAATTAGACCCCACAGTTCGGGGATGAGCCCCCTGCCTACGAGCATTAGCCGCTAGACAGCTCTTGCAGAAAGAAGCTCATAAACTGACATTCAGGGCGCCCCTTACCATTCTGTCCCCACATCACCTAAAAGATCTCTTAACCTACAAAAGTTTACAGACTCTCCCTCCCTCCAGACTCCTGACCTTACTGTCCTCTTTCCTCCAAATTCCCGTTCACCCCCTTTGCCATCCATACCCGAATCATGACTTTTTCCTCCTTTACTGCTGTCTTGCTTTTTTTCCTCATTCCTATTGTCTTCCCCGCCACCCCAGCCTCCTTTGTATGGCGATTCAAAGTCAGAGAGACTTACACACAGCATCAAACAAATGTTACTGCCCTCATTGCCACACCAGACTGCCCTCTGAAAAGCTGCTCTGAGCCTTTATACCTCCACTTTCCTCCCTCCACCGAAGTGTTCACTAGCAGCTACCCTTATTCTCCCTACCTCTGCTTCCTCTATGACCAAAAACAAGCCTATTGCAGGCGATGGCCAGACACCTACAAGAGATGTCCCTACTGGTCTTGTGCCATTCACTACATGAGTAACTCCCGGTACTCACAGTATTACTCCTCCAACCGTTTCATGAAATATCCCAACAGCTCATTCTCCTTATCAATCCCAGATCCCTGGGACTCTCGATGAGCTGCCAGAGTCACAGCCTCAGTTTACTATGGGGGGGTCCTCGACCCCCACGGTACCCTTCATATCTCTCAAAAGTATGTTCCCTCTCATTCCCAGATCTCTCAATTTGCATCAGATATCAGACATTCCAAAAAAGTCATTATCCAAACTCTTGACGGCGCCTCTTCATCTTCTTCTCCCCACCCCTCTTCCCATTTCTCCTACTCTTCATTACAGCTCATTCAGGACACCACCATCTTTCTCAACCACACCCTCAACACCGCCAATTGTTTCTTGTGCGCATCACTACAGCGCCCACTGCTGGCCGCTGTGCCCCTTAATATTTCCAACTACTCCTTCCATGCAGAAAGACAAACCCTCTGCCCCCTGGCAGACATACTCCTATGAGAACCAGAATATGCAGATAATCTCACCATCCACCACTGTGTAGGCCCAACTCCACCCCCCTCCAGCGCACTTCACTGCCTCTCTATCTACACCCCTACCTCCGACTTTAAGACTTTTACGCAACCGGGACACTTCTTTTAGTGTAATGGCAGTTTTTTCAACTCAGTGCCTCCCAACTCCGATACACCGTGCATTCTCGTCACCCTAATCCCACAGTTTACACTTTACAGCATGGCAGAATTTCTTAATCTCCAACCTCCCTTGCCCTTGTGCACAAAAAGAGCTGCTTTCCTTCCCATCATGGTCGGTATCTCTTTAACCACCTGAGCCATTGTGGCAGAGTTTTTGGGAAAAGCCTTTAGTCACTCTCTATAAGCAGTTAGAGATCTCAACGCCAAAGTTGAAGGAGCCCTGACATCCACTGCCGATTCCCTAGCCTCTCTCCAAAGACAGGTCACTTCGCTAGCTAAAGTCACCCTTCAAAACCGGTGGGCCCTAGATCTGCTTACAGCCGAGAAGGGCGGCACCTGCGTCTTCCTCTGGGAAGAGTGCTGCTATTACATCAACGAATCCGGCATTGTAGAAACTGACATTACCAAACTCACCGACCTTGCCTCCAGCCTCCACTCTGCTTCCAATTCCAACCCATTCTCGTCAATACTAACAAACCCCCTCCTCACCTGGCTCTGGCCCATCGCAGGCCCCATAATAATAATTCTTCTCACCTGTCTCTTCTTACCCTGTATAATAAAGTTCATCAAATCCCAAGTCAGAAAAATCTCTAATCAAGCTTTCAACCAGCTTTTACTCAAGAACTACCAGCTTCTGGTCACAGAAGATCCCTCACCCTCATGTGACTTCCTCACCACACACTGAGATGGACCCCTCTCTCCACTGGAAACTGTTCCTGGAAACAATGGCCGCAGATGCCTGGCTCCTGACACCCATATCCTCTTGGCACCATTAGAATCAACAGGTCCTCAACCTATGGTTACAGGGAACCTTCATTGATTTCCAAACCTGAAGAAGTCCACATCTACTCGTCCTTACTGCGGGGAGTCCTATCAACCCTTTCCTCCCAATCCTCAAGCCCTCACTCCCTTCTCCGCCCCTGTTCAGCAGGAAGCAACCAGAGAGAAAGCAACGTCCACAAACCCACAGAGGAGAAAGGGGGGAATGAAGGGTCCCCACCAGTAAGATGGCAAACTTCCTGCCTCTCTTTGGGGTCCTCAGTTCCCGCCAGCGCCACCTGAAGCCCAATCACCTCTCGCCCCCCTCCCAATCCCAGCACCTAGCCAACAGCCAACAGCCCCATAGAAGTGACACCTCAATCAATTCATGCCCCTTCCTATATAACCCAGCACCTTTCCCTAATAAAGCGGAACTCTCCGGTGAATTGCTGCCTATGTGTCGCTCCTTTCCTTTCAATCCTATTCTTGGTTAATTGTCTTTTTCTTTCAGCAGTTTGAATATGTCATGCCCTTGTCTTCCGGTTCCCAGATTTCTGATGAGAAGTCAGCTGTTAATTTTATTCAAGATCCATCGTACATAATGAGCTGCCTTTGTCTTGACGTTGTCAAGATCCAAGCTTTCAACTGACTGTGATGTGTGTGTCTAGATAGAGATACCTTTGAGTTTATCCTACTTGGGGTTTATTAAGCATAGATGTGTAAATCAGTGGTTTTAAAATCAAATTTGAAAAGCTTTTGGTCCTTTTTTCTCCGAATACCCTTTCTGCCCTTTGTCTCACTCTGCTGTCCTTATGAGACTGCCATTACATGTACATTTTTACACGAGATGGGGTCACAAGATCTCTGACACACTGTTTATTTCTCGTCATTCTTTTCTCCTTCTGGTCACCAAACTGAATAATCTCCATTGATCAATCTACGAAGTCTTGGATTATTTCTTCTGCCAGTTCAAATCAAGGCCCTTCTAGTGCATTTTTCATTTCAGTCTGCACTTTTCAACCCAGAATTTCTATTTGGTTCTTTTAAAATAATTTCTATCTCATTACTGATATTCTCTCTTTAGTGAAACATCATGCTCTTACTTTCTTCTAATTCTTTAGATGTTTACTTTAGGGATTTGAACATTCTTGTAAAGGATGACTTGAAGTCCTCGTTCAGTAAATCCAATAATGGGCCTCTTCCTGGATGGTTTATATTAATTCCTCCTTTCTTGCTCATGGGCTATACTTCCCTATGTCTCTTCATGATTCACAATTTTCTGATAAAAGCTGGATGTTCTAAATATAGTAATGTTCAGGCGCCGCTTTGCGCTCCCGGCCCCCACCGGCGGCCGCCCCCAGCCCCACATCCCAAGGCAAGTGAGAAGCGAGCCTCCTTGACAAGAGCAGCAGGTGAAGACCCACTGGTCAATCATACGGGATTTGGGACCTGCCCTCCCAAGAAAGGGATCCTCAGACTCGGTTATAAAATAATTAAGGACAAAAACAGCATCCTCCGCAGCTGGGGCCTGAGATGAGTTCAGAGTCCTTGTGGGAGCGCATCATTCTCTCCGAGCAGGGGGCCCAGGAGGGTTGACGCCTGCTGCGGGAAGGAAGGCGGCAAAGAAACGGATGGGTGAGACAACGGAGGAGGCGATGGAGGAGCTGAAGGAAGAGAGAACCAAGTTGGAACCTAAGGCTCAGCAATTTTCTGAAAAAGCCTTCCTCTTACAGCTTTTGAGGACTCATGAAAATGCTTCTGAAAGACAGTGCGGTGAAATCAGAAACCAAAGGAATATGCTTCTCCAAACTTTTGATGCTACAAAGGAAAAAGTGACCGAAGAGGAAAAATTTATTAAGGAAATTACAGACTTCAATAATGAGTATGAAATAACGAAGTAAAGAGAACTTCTGATGAAATTAAATCTCAAGATTGAAATATCTGACTTACAAAACCAGGCTAACATTTTGAAAATGGAAATGAAGTCAATGGAACATGAAAGTGGCCGGTTAAATGAATCCCAAAAACAAAAGAGTGAATTAATACAAGAATTATTTACTCTGCAGAGAAAACTTAGTTTTTGAAGATAAAAAGAATGAAGCCATTTGTACTACCAAAAACCTAGACAAGGGAAAAGTAAAAATCAATGAAAAGTCTCAAAATGATGCTGAATGCTTCAGGCTTAAAAAGATTAGAACTTTATAAGGAGATGACATGCAAAGTGGTTGTGAAGCTCTCCAAAGAGAGAATTTTTGGAGTTGACATTGGCACAGAAAGATCTTCAAGAAAACAACTATCTTCTTAAGAATTCATCAGCTGTCTGAGATTTGATCAAAGCATTTTAAAATAAACTCTTTGTGTTCTCAGTGATGGATATACGAATGATACCCATTACAACAGATTCTTCTGGAACATGTAAGGTCTAGAATGTTCAAAGTCATTGATATTTAGAATTGGTATATTAGCACTTAAGAAAAATAATTTTTTTGTCTAGTTACCTGCTGGAACGTTACGGGTTCTTGTGTGGTTTGATTTCATTTCTAAAGGAAGGATAGATGTTTTGTTCTCAGGCTTCTTCTAGCCCCCTGACCCTCAAGCCGATCTGTACTTTCTGATGTTATTCACTCTTTGTTGCAGCCCACCATGGGCCCAAGAAACACATGTAGGAACAAATGACCAGATTACTGATCCAGTTTTGTCAGTGCCATGCACACCGACGAAGATGCTCGCTTTCATTGTATTCCTTCCTTAATCATAAGATGTCTGTTGACAGAGGCCCTCTGAGGCCTATCATCTGCAAAAGCCATTTTTCTCCAGTTTTCATTAGATGTCGTCTGTAGAGTTAAGTCTGGGCACCTGCGGCCATTCTCTAGCAGTTGGTGCCTGCCAGTTTTCTTCCTAAGGCCGGTGTTGGTTCAAATGAAGTAACACTTGGGAAAGTACATAATCTCCTTATAGCCACGAGGATTCATTTTTGCTGTTGGCTTGAAACATTACAATTGAAAACAATGTACTTACATTCAGATTAAATTTGCTGTTGCCATCAAATTTCCAACTCCACATATCTTTCTCCTTTGAGCAATCCTGACTAGGAAGACAGAGGTATTTTCACTAGTTTCTGAAAAACTGTATTGAAAGTAACTGGTCGTCAAGGCCTTAAACTGGGGTAGGTGAGGGAAGGAAAACAAATCCTACTTGGAGATATATGTCAAAGTACTGAGTCCAAGTGTTAGACTCATGTTTTCTTTTGTGGTTGTAGCCGAATTAGCCTAATCAAATATGAGATGTTTGCCTATGTCTTATATCTACTGATGTTCAGGTAGTCTAGTTTCAGAGAAAGTCCTCTATTGGCATAGCTTTTTGTATGTGTTGTTTTACACCCTTATTTTTTTTTTAATTACATGTTAAAGTTCTCCTTTAATTACATGTTAAAGCTCTCCTATAGCAATTGCCATCTGTTTAAGTTATTTGTATTTTCAGAAGTGATTTCTATTTTGATTATTTAAATATTTAACAGTAACTTATTTTGCTTAAGAAGAAGAAAAATAGTGGTACCAGGGAATTTTAATCTATTTTATATGCAAGTAAAGAGTTGGAAATGATTATTGGGATTAGTCATGATTTCAGTTTTATTTTAATCCATTTACCCACATTTTAGATATCACAAATATCTATTACTAAATGTGCATGTCATATTATTAATATACAGATTGAGTTACACACAAAGCCCTTTTTACTTACCAGAAATTTTTGTTCATTTCTGGTTTTGTAGCCGAGCTATGATTGTGAACTAGAGATCTACCACTTATTTGCACAATTGTCACACAATGGCTTACATGCAGAATAAAACACTTATTGATAAAAAAACATTAAATGTTCAGATATCCTTCTCACTGGGATTTGTGTTATTGTTGCTGGTTTTGCTGCTTTCTTGTTCAGTGACTTTCCTGGACTTGTACAGAGTATGCATTCTTTGTCATTTTTAGCTACTTAAGTCACTGCTCAGCTAGCTTGATAGTTACTAATGATTGGATGAAATGCATTTAAGAAATAAGTATCTCTCTGTGTACTGGGGAATGCCTTCAATATTCCAGGAGACTACTCACACCTCTGACTCAGCCTTCGCTTCCTGTAATATGCAGTCATTCATTGCCTGTGAGTGGACTTGGCAGTTTGCATAAACTATCTGCTTCAGTTGAAGATGGGGAGAAGCTGGAACCACCACCATCCCCTGTCCCTCCCAGAGCAGGTGAGGGTGGACGGGTGATTCTGAATGTTGGATTCATTTTGCAACTTGTTATAAATGTCACAGCCAGCCTTAGTACTAGGACAATTCTGCTTATATGGCTCATTCAGCTGCAACTCACAGCTCTCGGGTTCCCTAATTTCCCTATTAGAACATTAAACAGTAAAGGGCATGGCTTCATCAGTCTTCTGACTAATGGAATGGGGTGACCGGACATCAGAAAGACTCCAGGGTCTACGTCTATGTAGTCTTCCTCGTCCCAAATGGAATCAACCTTTTCTTTCTGGGAATCCTTCCTCAGTGGGCATGATGTAGGGGCAAATAAAGATGAACCCATCAGAGAATTTGGAGAGTGGAATCAGATGAGACCTCTCTGCATGGTCGGATTTTCTTCTGCACTTGTGAGGGATTATCTAAATTGGGAGCTAACCTCCAGGTCTTCATACCACTGTCTACTTCTCTTCTGCTTTTATATATTCTCTTTGGAACAATGGCCTTGACTGGCATTGTAAGAACTTCTGGGATTTGACTTAGGGTTATGTCATGAGGCACTGAGCTTGGAGTCAGATGCCTGGGGTTCACACCCCAGCTCTGCCTCTCTGTTAGTCTGAAGCAGTAGAAAAGAGCATCAGTTTAGGGGTCAGCTGCAGAACCCCGAAATGAGTTACCTCACCTGCCCAAGCATGCATTTGATTATCTCTAGAATAGAAATCATTCTGTTGACCTTGTAGGTTTGTATGAGTGCTCACTGCTTTTTAAGGCACTTCATACAGGGACCTGGCATATAGGGAGCATTTAATACATGGCAGCCTTTTACAGTTAATATCATAATCCTTCCTTCCATCATTAATCACTTATTGAGAACAGGGGGCTGTGACGTTTCTGCTGGCCCTGGAAGGCTAAGCAGGCCTTGGCTTGATCAGCAAAGGACAGCAGCATTTTCCCTTGGGGGAGAGAGCACGGACGCAGGTAGGGGGCGGGCCTCAGGGCCTGGGGACAAAGGAAGGTGCACTATTGGTTTGAGGTTTTCTATCTGAATTTCTGGTTTTTCAGAACTACCCTCATATCTTTCTTCCCCAGCCAGTTAGAACCTGTTGGTAGAGGCCGCTCACTAATGCCATCTCCTTCAGGAAGCCCAGCATCATGTGACCTCAGCTGGGTCCCTCCGGTTCATGTCCTTGTAGCACTTGGCAGCTGTCTCAGTAGAGTTTTGGGCTATTTTGTAGATGAGAAGCAGCCGAGGGCATCTTGGTCTGCATCACAGCCCCTTGCACTGTCGTGCACTAACTAGTCCTCGCACACTAAGCACTCCGTGTGAGCTGTGTTAATTTAGTGTAGGCTGGCATTTCACTGTGACACATTTTGAAATAGTTGTCTTTTTTGTTTTTGGATAGTTAAAATTTCTGTTTCAGAGAAACAGAAGACACAGTCGGGAATGATGTCTTGGCTTTCGTATTCCAGCAGTTTTCCCAAAAGTTTAGCCTGAAGTTTCAATGGATTCAGGAGTTTACTGTCATACTGAATATACAACCCATGAGTATTTTTTCTTAAAGAATGTATATTTGCATTCTTCCCTTTAATTAATGTCGAAATTGAATTGGGGGGAAAAAAGGTAAAATTGTGACTTAATTTAAAATAGTTTTTATTTGATCAGCTCTGTCATAGGGAAGTGCCTTTTTATTTTTTGTAAGCAATTAGTAAACACAATAACTAGCCTCTGCTTACAGAGGCTCTTCTGTGGGGGAAAATGGCTAAACCCCTGCTTTGTTTTCTGCTGCAGGCGGTGGACACAGCTGAGGAGCCTGGTGTGCACAGCAGGGGGGAGGCCAGGCTGGCAGCCGCCCGGGAGATGCAGGTCTGCACCCGGGGCCGCTGGACGCAGGTGCACCTGTGGGTTTGCACCACGCTGCCCTGTGGCCACGGAGAACATGACAACAGCCCCGAACGGCCATGGGCGACTCGCCGCAATCCCTGTTCAGTCTCGGACCCCAAAATGGGGACCTACGCAGCGTGCCAGAATGGGGGGTGCAGCGGCAGCCACGGCCCCGAGGCGGAGGCGCCGGACGCCAGGCTCAGCCCCGCCAAACTCCTGCGCCTCTTCTCAGCGAGCAGGAAGCGGACGGGCGCCTCCCCGAGAGGCCGCGTTCCGGGGGCCTGGTGGGTCGGCCCTCCGCGCAGAACGCCCTCGCCTCCTTTGGGAAAACGGGATCTGTTAAAAAGCTGCAGTCTTCAGACCCGCCGAGCAGGTGCGAGGCGCGCGGGCCGGGGCCGGCGCCGGGGCGGGGGCCGCGTCCGCCCGCTCGGACCCCGAGGACGCGGACGACGCCTTCCGGAGGCGCGCGCCCCGCTCCCGCCGCCTCCGCCGCCCTCCGGCCCGGGCCGCCTCCGCCTGCAGGGCCGCGGCCGGGAGCTGTGCCCGGGCCGCCGGGGGCCCCGGGGCGTGGGCTCCCGGCGACGGAGCCCGAGGGCAGCGGCAGCACCCCGCGGCGGGGGGCGCGCGGGCAAGGCCGGCGCACCACAGGACGCCCAGCATCCCGGCGGCGGGCGCGGAGAGGCTCGGCGGGCAGAGGGCTCCGGGGGGGAGAGCGCGCCCGTGGCGGGCATCCCCGGGCTCCGAGCTGGAGCGCGCGCGGGGCAGGGGCGCGGGGTCCCCGGGCCTCGGGGCCGCCCTGCTGCAGGCGTCCCGGGCGGCCGCGGACGCAGCCCTCGTGCCCCGGGAGGGGGCAGCTCCGGGGCGGCGGCGAGCACCCGTCTGTGCGCCGGCAACTCCGCGTCGGGCCCGATTGCCTGCGAAGTGTCGAGCAAAGCCTGGGGTGCAGCACCCCCTGGGAGCCAGTTCCCATTCGACCTGGAGCAACCCTCCACTCCCCCGAGGCCCACCACATCCAAGCCTTCGGCCCCCGGAGCCCAGGCGCTGGGAGCCGTCTCAGCGCGCAGTCCCCGAGTTCAGGGGACAGTGGGGAAAGGGCAGAGGGTCCTGCTCGGAGGGGGCAGGGGCCTGTGTCCCTACAGGATTCAGAGCAAGCTACCTGCGGCGAAGGCGGTGAGGACAGCGGAGCCAGCAGCCGCCCTCAGCAGAGCCTCTGCGGGGCTTCGGGTCCAGAGGAAAAGAGGCGGGAGGTAAGTGCAGAGCGGGGGCCTCCTGCGGGTGACGCGCCGCCTGACGGTGCTTGTCTCCCCCGGACATGGCCGGGCGCACAGGTGTTTCCCTTGGTATCTGCTCCTTCTCCATCTGCTGCCACAGGACCCGGCGCCGCGTGCGGATTGTGCTGCCTTGTTGCTCTCCTCAAGTTTCTGCTTACCAAGGGCGGAAGTCATCTTTATCTCTTTTGAAGTGAATTGCTGATGAATGTGTGAAATTCCTTAAGGTGGCACTTAGCACACCACTTATTCAAAGCTATTTATTGAGCTCCAACCATATGCTAGATTCGGGGCAAAGGTGGGGGGCAGTCGATAAAAACCCCTCTTCCACCCCATGCAGCTAATAGAGGTTCTCAGAAAATTTGATTTCCGAAATGTTATTTATCACCCATAGCTCTTTCTATATTTTAAACTGTTCTTAAACTGTTTTCTAAACCTTTCCAACAGAATACATATAAATGAGATTCTTTGTGTTGAGACCATTACATGTTCTGATCTGATCTATTTCTCAGGATGAGTTAGAAACGTACAGTTTGATACCTGTCAACCCCTGAGTGATGGCAGTTCAAAGAAGTGTTTATGATGGTTAGTGGGCTGCTTTTTAGAGTAGAACACAACCATTTCATGCATTGAATTAGCTAATAACTGTCAAGGCTACAGGAGCAATGTTCTCATATCCTTCCAAGCACCCAGACTACTTCACCTCACTGTATAATTTTCACTTTATAAAGACATTCAGTAATATTACCGTACATGGCTGAAAGAGGAGGGAATGCACACATGTGTATATATTGCAAATTATTCTTCACATACATTCCTACACTATTTTGCAGGTATAAATTGATTCTTGCCATACAAAATAATTCCCTAGCCAGCTGTTCCTTCCCATTGATCCTGGAGAGGACCTCAGTTTTGACTCAACGCCTGCAGATGAGTGATTACACAGCAGCCCTTGGGAACTCAGAAAGCACAACACCCTCTGGACCGTCCATTTTTTTATCTTCACTTTTCAGAGAGACCTAGAAAGTTAATCCTATTGCAGATCACTTTCAGATCTAAATCAACCTGAAGGAATCCTGGTCAGTCAGGGAAGTGAGGCTGCCTTGATTTTATGGACCTAGGACGGTATGGACACCTCGGGGCCAGTAGTCTTCCAGAGGTTTTGTGTGTTGATGACCATTCACTCATTGGCTCTTTCCAAGAAGCCTGTAGAACAGTTGTAAGGGTGCAGGACTAGTTGCCCGCCTTGGGAAGGAGCTTCAGTTTCTGCTAGCTCTGCTTTATGTAATTGGCCAATGCCTGAACCAGTCTGGGCTCCACTCCTCCCAGATGGTGAGAGGAAGCCACAATTCCTCCCACCAAGCCCCACGACCTGCCCCATTGATGGTTTGGAACCCCCATTCCAAACCCCAAAAAAGGATTTGCATAGGTCTAGCAGGTTCTTTATGTTAAAGGTGGGGATATTTATTTTCTGCTTAACAAAAAAAAATCCTTAAAATATTTTATTTCTGAAGGCATATTAGGTGAACATGAGTTTCTCACTTAATTGCTTCTGAGAGTGGCTTTTGATGATTATAAAGTTTTACATGTATATTTGCACTCTATATAATTTTAATATAAGTAATACATAATATAAAATATGTAATCAATTTAATATGATACAAATTTTAATGTGTAATTTAATTTCTGCTCACCAGAGGGCACCAATAGTAGAGAGCGGGTCACCAGTTATTAAAAGTACACATATATTGACAGATAATCCTACAAATTTGCCTCAAGATGTTTATCACATTTTTCTTTTTCTGGATAATCAGTTTCTTTTTAAAATTTTTTCTTATTAAGGAACCATATAATGCATAAACCTTAATGTGTAGCTTGATGCATTATGACGTGTATACACTCATATAACCACCATCCAAATCAAGATATCAAACATTCTCATTAATTTGTCCCCCTTCAGTTATTTATCACATTCTTATCTCCTGTTTATCACATTTTTAAGTTGCATTTCTTTCCTCAGAGTTCTTGTGTAGCGAATGAAGCTTCTTGTACTTTTAAATGTCAAAAAGAAAAAAATATAATGGTTTTGCCCAATTTGCATTTTATATATCGTTGATCTTCATTGTTACTTGCCGAGAAGTGCTCGCAAAATCTTTTATTTCGACATTTAGAAACAAAATACAAACAAGATGAAACAAACAAACAAAAAACACCTTGCAAAATGCAGGAACTCCACCCTTCCTGGATTAAAAGCAGTTTGTCTTAAATAGCATTACAGAAAGTTAAATTTTAGTCTTTATTATGTTATAATGTACAGCATATTATTCTTTTTTGAATTCATTGATAGTATGGCTGTACTTAATATTTAAAGCTAGTTTGAGCTGTGGTTATTATTGAAGTGTGTATATTATATTAAGTAAGTAATGCAATTTTCAATAAGGGAAAATGATTTTCTTTCTTAGAGTCGTTTATTTGGAACATACGACTCTAAAAGTGACAAAGTAATCTTTGAAAACTAGGCAGTTTAACAAGATTTTGTAAACTGTAAGAGCTGGGAAAACTTAAGCTACCTTCATCTTAGTGCAATGTGGAAAAACCACCTTGTTAAAGTATACGCCTGCCACCTAGTGGTCAACTTTGTCGTAAGGACAATGACCAGTTGAATGAGTCCTAAATATGTATTTATACTTGTGGGTAGTACTGCCTGTTCCCCTGTAAAGGTGCAGAATTTAGAGTGTTATTGCTGGTCTTCCTGCTAAGTCTGTGGCTCATCCGAAATCTCCTGTGGTTGAATCAGGTCACTAGGAAAGGTACCTGTCCCCAGTCGTGCAGTATAGATTCAGTAGTTTGTGATAATGTTGAAATATGGCGTAGATGAATGGTGAGCATCCATTGTAACTGCTTTACAGGGAACTTCAGTTTTTGGTCAATGTTTCTAGCTTGGTTGGGATCCTGTCTCAGCCATTCAAAAGATACCTCCCACTGGGCAAACTGCTGCACTTCTCTCTGCCTCAGCGGGCGTCTCAAGCACAGGGTGTGAAATAGCTTAATCCGCCTTGGCGGTTTGTAAGAACCAAGGAAATTATGCACATTAAATGCTTAGCTCAGTGTTTGACACTGGCTGTCACTGTGTGATTACTACCCACATAGGTGATTTTTCCACCCTTTGACCTGACTTCTTAAAAGACGGAGGCCAGTTAACATCAGTATTTTTCCAAAACTGTTTTTTGACGTGCCACAGCGTTAGAGTCTTAATGGAAGATAACAAGGTTATTCAAACAATTTGACTTCACGTTAATTATTTTAAAAAACCCCATAAAAGTTAGGTTTGAGCATAACCTACCATTTTTATATTCATTAAAAAATGTGCCACATCAAATTTATTGGGCACTGCCAGGTATGAGACACTCAGGTTAGGTGCAGTTCTGTAAGGAATAGTGATGATGTCAAGGAGATTATGAATGAGCTAAGTATCTAAATCATAGGACAACTATGCAGAGCAGATTAAAGCCCACAAAAGAGGTAAAAGCACAATGCTGTGGGATTCAGAAGAGCTGTAGTTCTTGCCATGTGCCCAATCAAGGACAGTTTCCTAAGAGTGACTGAATCCGTTTGAAGAAGGTGAGATTTTGTTCAGGTAGTTTTGAAGAGGCGGGTGGAGCATTTCGGGGGTGAGGCGTACAGAACGTTATGTGCTTTGAGAGAACAGGAAGTGGCGTCATTTGGTTTGCTGTAGGGGAATGACCTAAGTTACGGTGAAATCACCAAGGCCAGGTCATGGTCACGTCAGTTCCGGAGTAAAGAACCTATGCACTGCTTGGAAAGCACCGAGGGGGCAGGGATATTTTTGAGCAGAGAAGAGCCAGGCTCAGAGCTGTGTTTTGGAGAAGTGAGTCCACCACTGGTTAGGAAGAGGATTGGAAAGAAAAGTGACCAGAGGGAAAGCTGTCATTAGGCTTTGAAACGTGGGGTGGGAGTCGAATATGCAAGAACAGGAGGGGAGGCAACCGCACACAGTGAATACTGACACACCTGTTCTTGGTTTACTACCTACCTGCTATATATGGTTAGAGGGAAAAGAGTTTTTAAAAAATCTGTTATTTTCGAGGGTTCACACTCTAATTGGTTGGTTGGAACGTGATGTAGTGTGGTACCTTTCTAATGAGGAATGTATGAAGTGTCACGGGGACACCAGAGACTGAGTTATCACTTGGGGTGAAGAGCGGCCTAACCAGGGAAGGACAACCGGGGCGGAGCTGGAAGGAGACCGTGGGGGGATGCAGGGTGCTGTAGTAGCTGCTGGGCTCCAGGCGACAGGGAGCGTGGGAGCAGGGCAGGCGCTGCTGACCTAGGGGACGGCCCCCCAGAGTGGCTTCTAGGCTTCATTTTACTCCCCTGTGATCGGGGATAGCAAGAGGCCCTACCCACCGCATCTCGTTGTGAAGACTGGATGAGGTGGTGCACGCAGCGTACTCAGTACTCAGCCGGGAGCCTTGCCTGTCGGGGTCCAGCGCAGCCTGGTCTGTGGTGCTAAGGGTACCGTGTGTTGCTCATGTGCACAGGGCAGTTGGGTGGGGAAGTGGGAGACAGGATTGGAGACACTGGGAAGGGCCGTGCTTGGACTTTAGCCTGCAGGCAGTAGGAAGCCAGAGAGGTGTGTAACCCGGGACCAGAGAGGATTGGGGTGGGGGTGGCCCTGGGGAAACACAGTGCTCCTCAGTCCAGAGACGATGAGATCTGTGCTGAGGCCATGGAAATGGGGAGGAAAGGATGGATTCCAAAACGATATTGCACCTTTTATTTTCTTCTTTTTATTGAGGTATTATTGATATACACTCTTAAGAAGGTTTCAAATGAAAAGACAATGTGGTTACTACATTTACCCATGTAATCTAGTCCCCCCCCCCACCGCATACCCCAATGCAGTCCGTGTCCATCAGTGTAGTGATATGCCACAGAGTCCCTATGTACCTTCTCTGTGCTACACTGTTCTCCCACGGACCCCTCACACCATGTGTACTAAACATGATTCCCCTCAATCCCCTTCTCCCTCCCTCCCCACCCACCCTCCCCCACCCCTCCCCTTTGGTAACCACTAGTCCCTTCTTGGAGTCTGTGAGTCTGCTGCTATTTTGCTCCTTCAGTTTTGTTTCACTGTTATACTCCACAAATGAGGGAAATCATTTGGTACTTGTCTTTCTCCACCTGGCTTATTTCACTGAGCGTAATATCCACCAGTTCCATCCATGCTGTTGCAAATGGTAGGATTTGTTCAGTTCTTATGGCTGAATAGTATTCCACTGTGTATATGTACCTCATCTTTATCCATTCATCTACCGATGGACACTTAGGTTGCTTCCATATCTTGGCTATTGTAAAAAGTGCTGCGATAAACATAGGGGTGCATATGTCTTTTTGAATCTGAGAACTTGTATTCTCTGGGTAATTTCCAAGGAGTGGGTTTCCTGGGTCAAATGGTATTTCTATTTTTAGTTTTTTGAGGAATCTCCATATTGCTTTCCACAATGGTTGATCTAGCTTACATTCCCACCAGCAGTGTAGGAGGGTTCCCCTTTCTCCGCATCCTCTCCAGCATTTGTTGTTCCTTGTCTTTTCGATGCTGGCCATCCTTACTGGTGTGAGGTGATGTCTCACTGTGGTTTTAATTTGCATTTCCCTGATGATTAGCGATGTGGAGCATCTTTTCATGTGCCTGTTGGCCATCTGAATTTCTTCTCTGGAGAAGTGTCTCTTCATATCCTCTGCCCATTTTTTAATCAGGTTATTTGCTTTTTGGGTGTTGAGGCATGTGAGTTATTTATGTATTTTGGATGTTAACCCCTTGTCGGATATGTCATTTACAAATATATTCTCCCATACTGTAGTTTTGTTCTGTTGATGGTATCCTTTGCCATATAGAAGCTTTTTAGTTTGATGTAGCCCCATTTGTTCATTTTTAATTTTGTTTCTCTTGCTCGAGGGGATGCATTCAGGAAGAAGTTGCTCATGTTTATATTCAGGAGATTTTTGCCTATATTTTCCTCTAAGAGTTTTATCATTTCATGACTTACATTCAAGTTTACTTTTGTGAATGGAGTTAGACAATAATCCAGTTTCATTCTCTTACATGTAGCTGCCCAGTTTTGTCAACACCAGTTGTTGAAGAGGCTGTCATTTCCCCATTGTATGTCCATGGCTCCTTTATCATATATTAATTGACCATATATGGTTGGGTTTATATCTGGGCTCTCTAGTCTGTTCCATTGGTCTGTGGCTCTGTTCTTGTGCCAGTACCAAATTGTCTTGATTACTGTGGCTTTGTAGAGTTGGGGAGCGTAAACCCCCCAGCTTTATTCTTCCTTCTCAGGATTGCTTGGCTATTTGGGGTCTTTTGTGGTTCCATTTGAATTTTAGAACAATTTTCTCTAGTTCATTGAAGAATGCTGTTGGTATTTTGATAGGAATTGCATTGAATCTGTTGATTGCTTTAGGCAGGTAGGCCATATTTTAACAAATTTAATCCTTCCTATCCATGAGCATGGGATGTGTTTCCATTTATTGGTATCTTCTTTAATTTCTCTCATGAGTGTCTTGTACTTTTCAGAGTATAGGTCTTTCACTTCCTTGGTTAGGTTTATTCCTAGGTATTTTATTCTTTTTGATGCAACCATGAATGGAATTGTTGTTCTGATTTCTCCCTCTGCTAGTTCATCATTAGTGTATACAAATGCAACAGATTTCTGTGTATTCATTTTGTATCCTGCAACTTTGCTGAATTCAGATATTAGATCTAGTAGTTTCGGAGTGGATTCTTCAGGGTTTTTTTATGTACAATATCATGTCATCTGCAGACAGTTTAACTTCTTCCTTACCAATCTGGATGCCCTTTATTTCTTTGTTTTGTCTGATTGCTGTGGCTAGGACCTCCAGTACTATGTTGAATAGAAGTGGGGAAAGTGGGCATCCCTGTCTTGTTCCTGATCTTAAAGGAAAGGCTTTCAGCTTCTCGCTGTTCAGTATGATGTTGGCTGTGTGTTTGTCATATATGACCTTTATTATGTTGAGGTACTTGTCCTCTGTACCCATTTTGTTGAGAGTTTTTATCATGAATGGATATTGAATTTTGTCAAATGCTTTTTCAGCATCTATGGAGATGATCATGTGGTTTTTGTCCTTTTTGTTGATGTGGTGGATGATGTTGATGGATTTTTGAATACTGTACCATCCTTGCATCCCTGGAATGAATCCCACTTGATCATGGTGGATGATCTTTTTGATACATTTTTGAATTTGGTTTGCTAATATTTTGTTGAGTGTTTTTGCATTTATGTTCATCAGGGATTGGTCTGTAATTTTCTTTTTTGTGCCTTTGCCTGGTTTTGGTATTAGAGTGATGCTAGCTTCTTAGAATGAGTTTGGGAGTATTTCCTCTTCTTCTGCTTTTTGGAAAACTTTAAGGAGAATGGGTATTAGGTCTTCACTAAATGTTTGATAAAATTCAGTGGTAAAGTCATCTGGCCAATGGGTTTTGTTCTTAGGTAGTTTTTTTATTAGGATTCAATTTTGTTGCTGGTAATTGGTCTGTTCAGATTTTCTGTTTCTTTCTTGGTCAGCCTTGAAAGGTTGTATTTTCCTAGAAAGTCCATTTCTTCTATGTTGTCCAGTTGTTAGCATAAAATTTTTCATAGTATTCTCTAATAATTCTTGGTATTTCTGTGTGTCCATAGTGATTTTTCCTTTCTCATTTCTCATTATGTTTATGTGTGTAGACTCTTTTTTTCTTGGTAAGTCTGGCTAAGGGTTTATATATTTCATTTATTTTCTCTAAGAACCAGCTCCTGCTTTCATTGATTCTGTCTGTTGTTTTATTCTTCTCTATTTTATTTATTTATGCTCTAATCTTTATTTATGTTCCTCTTTCTACTAACTTTGGGCCTCATTTCTTCTTTTTCTATTTTTGTTAATTGTGAGTTTAGACTGTTCATATGGGATTGTTCTTCTTTCCTGAGGTAGGCCTGTATTGCAATATACTTTCCTCATAGCACAACCATCCCTGTGTGCCACAGATTTTGCTGTGTTGAATTATTGTTGTCATTTGTCTCCGTATATTGCTTGATCTCTGTTTTAATTTGGTTATTGATCCATTGGTAATTTAGGAGCATGTTGTGAAGTGTCCATGTGTTTGTGGGATTTTTCATTTTCTTTGCATAATTTATTTCTAGTTTCATACCTTTGTGGTCTGAGAAACTGGTTGGTACAATTTCAATCTCTTTTAATTTACCAGGGCTCTTTCTGTGGCCTAATATATGATCTAGTCTTGAAAATGTTCCATGTGCACTTGAGAAGAATGTGTATTCTGCCACTTTTGGGTGTAGAGTTCTGTAGATGTCTGTTAGGTCCATCTGTTCTAGTGTGTTGTTGTTCAGTGCCTCTGTGTCCTTACTTATTTTCTGTCTGGTTGGTCTGTCCTTTGGAATGAGTGGTGGGTTGAAGTCTCCTAGAATGAATGCATTGCGTTCTATTTCCCCTTTTAATTCTGTTAGTATTTGTTTCACATATGTAGATGATCCTGTGGTGGGTGCATAGATATTTATAATGGTTATATCTTCTTGTTGGATTGACCCCTTTATCATTATGTAATGTCCTCCTTTGTCTCTTATGACTTTCTTTGTTTTGAAGTCTATTTTGTCTGATACAAGTACTGTAACTCCTGCTTTTTTCTTCCTCTCAGTTGCATGAAATATCTTTTTCCATCCCTTCACTTTTAGTCTGTGTATGTCTTTGGGTTTAAAGTGAGTGAGTCTCTTGTAGGCAGCATATAGTTGGGTCTTGTTTCTTTATCCATTCAGTGACTCTATGTCTTTTGATTGGCGCATTCAGACCATTTACATTTAGGGTGATTATCAATAGGTATGTACTTATCACCATTGCAGACTTTAGATTTGTGGTAACCAGAGGTTCAAGATTAACTTCCTTACTATCTAAGAGTCTAACTTAACTCACTTAGTGTGCTGTTACAAACACAATCTAAAGGTTCTTTTTTTCTCCTCCTTTTTCTTCCTCCTTCATTCTTTATATATTAGGTATCATATTCTGTACTCTTTGTCTATCCCTTGATTGACTTTGGGGGTAGTTGATTTAATTTTGCATTTGCTTAGTAATCAGCTGTTCTACTTCTTTTACTGTGGTTTTATTACTTCTGGTGACAGCTATTAAACCTTAGGAACACTTCCATCTAGAGCAGTTCCTTCAAAATACACTGTAGAGACAGTTTGTGGGAGGTAAATTCTCTCAGCTTTTGCTTATCTAGAAATTATTTAATCCCTCTTTCAAATTTAAATGATAATCTTGCTGGATAAAGTATTCTTAGTTCAAGGCCCTTCTGGTTCATTGCATTAAGTACATCATGACACTCCCTTCTGGCCTGTAAGGTTTCTGCTGCTGAGAAGTGTGATGTTAGCCTGATGGGCTTTCTTTTGTATGTGATCTTATTTCTCTTTCTGGTTGCTTTTAATAGTCTCTCTTTATCCTTGATCTTTGCCATTTTAATTATTATATGTTTTGGTGTTGTCTTCCTTGGTTCCCCTGTGTTGGGAGATCTGTGGATCTCCATGGCCTGAGAGACTATCTCCTTCCCCAGATTGGGGAAGTTTTCAGCAATTACCTCCTCGAAGACACTTTCTATCCCTTTCTCTCTCTCTTCTTCTTCTGGTACCCCCATAATACAAATATTGTCTCATTTGGATTGGTCACACAGTTCTCTCAATATTCTTTCATTCTTAGGCATCCTTTTTTCTCTCTGTGCCTCAGCTTCTTTGTATTCCTCTTCTCTAATTTCTGTTTCATTTGTCGTCTCCTCCACCATATCTAATCTGCTTTTAAAACCTTCCATTGTATGTTTCATTTCTGATATTGTGTTCCGTAATGATTGGATCTCTGTCCTGAAATCATTGCTGAGTTCTTGAATATTTTTCTGTACCTCCATGAGCATGTTTATGATTTTTATTTTGAAATCGCTTTCAGAAAGATTGATGAGATCAGTTTCATTTGACTCTTTTTCTGGTGTTTGTATGATTTTGGTTTAACCAGGTTCTTTTGACATTTCATATTTGTATGTGGTGCCCTCTAATGCCCAGAAGCTCTATTCTCTGGAGCTGCTCAGCCCTTGGAGCTATGTTGGGGGTCGCAGGGGAGCGGTGTTGGTGCCTGGGGGGAGGAAAGAGCTGTTTTCTGCTTCTCGGCTGCTCTGCCTGTCTCCACTGCTAGAACCACTAGGCTGAACACACAGGTGTAAGCCTCTGTGCTTTGTGATTGTAACTTCTGTAGGTGGTGCTTCCCTCTGGCTGGCATGACACCAGAGCAGGGGCTGCCAGTTTGTGAGCCAGGTGCAGGCTGGCTGGGAGGAAGGCACAGCAGGCTGTGTGTCATGGTGGGGGACCTTGGAGCTGTGTAGCCAGCCAGGGGGATGGGGCACCTGAAGATTCTAAAGTTTCCAACCTGCTGGGCAGAGTGTGCCCCGAAAATTTTGTGTACCTGTCCATTCTCCTGATCAATAAGCTCTGTGCAATCCTTGCTCCTTCAGCCACCCTCTCACTGTTAGGAATTGTCTCAGACTGCCACCTTTCTTTTGTCCCCGAGCAGCCAGATATCAATCCATTTTGCACAAGCAGCTGGAATCTCAGTCTCTCCAGGTATTCTGCCTGTCTTAGCTTTCCAACCCCACTAATCACCAGAGCACCACACAATGTAGGTTTATGCTCCCAGAGCAGATCTCCAGGGCTGGGTGTTTAGCAGTCCCAGGCCTCCACTCCCTCCCTGCTCCATTTCTCTTTCTCCCACCGGTGAGCTGGGGTGGGGGAAGGGCTTGGGTCCCACTGGGTCACGGCTTTGGTATGTTATCCTGTTCCATGAGGTTTGCTCTTTTCTCCAGGCGTATGCAGTCCAGTGCAGCCCTCTTTCCTGTTGCTCTTTCAGGATTAGTTGTATAATTATATTTTTGTATTGTATGTGGTTTTAGGAAGAGGCCTCTGTCTCACCTATCATGCTGCCATCTTTAATCCTCTCTTTGAAGAAATTTCTTTAAACATTAAAAGTATTCAGTTTGGCTAAACATGTATGCCTCAAAATAAAGATTCCTTAAGTTTCCAAATGCAGTCTCCAGATCTCTCTCCCCACAAGGCGTGTGAAGCCCAGCTCCACCTTCTTGTGATCCTCCTTCAGCACCATCACCAGTACGAATATGTGCTTCATTTTGATGTTCTCTAAGCACAACAGCCAGGCCATTTCTTTCAGATGTCACCAACTCCCCAAGGTTCATTTTGTTAGCAAAAAATAACATTGGCGTTTGGCCATAGTGCATATGTGGATGGAGCTAGGGAGTTTTGGGGGTCTCTTGAGCCACATCCATCACAGATAAGAACCATGGCCTGACCTTCTTTATAGAAGATTCTTCAGAGCTATGGTAACATCGTTGCTGGGCTTGTCAAACATCTTAGAAAGTCAAACCAGAGGGATTGAATTCTATGGTTGGATCTGTGCCCTAAGGTTGGAGATTTGAAGGTTTACTTTTGCTACATTGGTTGTTTTGCTCTATTATCCACCTCCAGGTGGAAGACATGGGCCTCATTATTTGTCAAGTCAAGCAAGCCTGAAAAATTTTCCACCAAACCAGCCAGGGGGCTCTGGTCTCCAGTAGGAACCAAGAAGGTCCCCAGCTGCCATTTAGTGAGGCTGCCTCGCCTTGAAGGAAGCGCCCACCAGCACTTGGGGGAACTCATACTAGCTGTAACTGTCGGCAGCAGCACTACTGCATGAGAAAAAGGCACACAGACTACTTACCTGCAGAGCCGTATCCCATAGTCATTGATTTATTTTTTAATCATAAAAATCTGTAACATAAAAGATTTATTGTTATTTTATGATTTCTGCCAATTAAAATTTTCAAACAGCTTAAAAAAACAATCTTAGGGACAAAACATTCAGTATTTCACCATTGATTCTGATAACACTCGGTTTTGTAAATATATTATATCAGATTGAGAACATCCCTTCTGTTCCCATTTAAGAAATAATTAGGTTAAGTCTCTAGTTTGTTGAGAATTATTTTTCCCTGAATGGTTACTGTTTTTACTGCCTCCAGTGAGACAATCATATGATTTTCCTTTTTTATTCTATTAATGTGGTGAATTACATTGGTTTATTTTCTAATGTTGAATCAGTCTCTCATTCCTAGGAAAAGTTCTGCTTGGTTATGAGGTAGCATTCATTTTATATTTGGCTTGATGCAACTTGCTGACACTTTATTGAGGATATTTGAGTTGTCGTTCACAAAGTAAATTGATTAGTAATTATTTTTTTCATATAATGTTCCTGTTAAACTTTAGTATCAGGGTTATTCTGCCACTCAGCAAACAAGCAGAAATGAAAGTGCACATTAAACACTGAGTCAGTTTTGACAGACGTATGTTTGTCATATTAGACATCCAATTCATTTTGGTTTTGTGTTTATATGGTTACATGTGTTGAAAGTCCCGCTTTTCAAAAGTATGTTATGTAAATTCTTCTTCATGTTGTGCAATATAATCCAAGTAACTTTTTTTCTAGAGTATATATTTTTTGCAATTAAGAAGTTACATGTTTTTTAAGAATACAAATACATTGGAAATTTGTCTGAAATATGATGACTTATCTTAAAATATGCCTTGAAGTGTTTTTTAATATGTAAACCTTAATCTGTAAGTTTCTTGAAAAGAATAATGATAGATTGATAAGCGACTATTCGGTGAGAGGATTTATGACAAAGCAGATTCCTGGAACTGGCTGCCACTGGATCCAGGATCCACCCATCCCAGTGTGCATTCCATCCAGCCCCTGCCCTGTCCAAGTGGCTTGGGAGCTGGTATTTTAGGTGCTCTAATTCATGCAGTCCTAGAGTGAATATATATCTGGAACTTTCCTCATCCAAAATAGAAGTATGGGAATCAAAGATAAATTCAGGATGTTGGTGGTAAGAGGTGGATATGGCTGATATAAAACAAATACTGTGCACATACCGATGTGCACACACAGACACACAGTAGAATTGTAGACATTAGAGAACAAGTCAATATGAATTGTTAAATGGAGGAATTTTGCAAAGTGAAAATCTGTATTACTTACAATGGAAAATGTCTAGTTTTGCTTTAGTACACTCTGAACAAACCATACATGATTCCTTAGAAAGAACAGAAATTGACATTTTCTAAAACCAGGAAAAAGAGAATGAAGGAAATGATTACATGACTTAATTTTCCATATTCAATCACTATTTTTTCATTCTTTTATTCATACAAGAGAATATTTGAATACCTGCTGTGTTCAGTTTTTGTGCTGATATTTTTTAAACACACACACACACACACACACAGAAATAGGAACAAAAACAAAGCTATCTTTATTTTAGGCACCTGTTGAGAAAGTACTTGAGCAAACCGATTACATAGCTTCCTATACATTCAGAATAAAAGCTAATGAAAGAATTTTATGCAAGATAAGGGTGGGGAGAACAGAAAAGGTTTCACGGAGAAGCTTATGTCCAGAACCTTTGATCTTTTCATCCTTACAGTTAATGTAGGAATTTTGTTAACTCTACTCTTTTAAATATAATTGTATTTGATAGAGATACTGATATAGTATGGTGTATATATTCATAGTTTCCAGTCTTACTTATCACAGGTGTTTCCAGTCTTTCTTATCACAGTCTCTAAAAACTGTTAAAATTTTATATTAAACATATGCTTATAGAATTGTTCTGGAATGAAAACCATGAAATATTAAATAAGGTTCTTGGCATTAAAAAATAACTATTAGAGATTCAAAACATATACACTGCTTTTTAAATTATGGACTAGTTATCACAGTTTGACATTATAAAGTATCTCTCTCATCTTTTCCCTCTTCCTAAATTGCCTTTTTTGTTTTCTGTTCACATTTACTTGTGAAATTGTTTCCATTAATCAAATTGAGAGAGGTGACTGTCACTGCGCAGGGTTCCAGTGCTTTGTATCAGCGGTTGCTGCCTCCAGAGAATCACTCTGAGACAATATAAATGTAAGTGCATTGATCTCCCCTTCCTTCCTGAACCTTCAATCTCATTTATTTTCATGTTTTTTGTCGGCTTCCTCCTTACAGTTTTCCTACTTACTGTCCAGTCTTCGAGGAGCGCCATATATTACTGCTTTCATTTTTGCCGCCCTCATTCATTCTTTTAAGAAGTGTGTGAATTTCATTCTTACCTTTCTGTCAAAACTCTTCTCTTGAAGCACAACAATGATCTGTTTTACTTAGAACTTCTTTCGTTGCAAGTGACAGAAACATCTTGCCCTGGACAGAGAAGCTCTATTTCCCTAGAAACTGTATGCACTTCAGTTACAAGTGACCCTAGCTATATGCTCCTTCAAAAACAAGAAACAGAAAAACTGCAAAGCTGAAGGGTCCAGCAAGGTTAAATGTGTTACCTATCAAGATGACCCCTGACATCACAATTAACAACGCCTTTGCGACTTTCATACCCCAGAGATCAGAGAAGTCCCATTTCTGAGCGTTCCTGCAGCAACACGAGGAGGAATCCCACCAGCTCAACTGGTTGTGTGTGTACTTGTTTCTGAACTGTGGCCAGGGTCACACTTTTAGGGGTGAACTGAGAGGTGGAGTAAGTGTTACTTATAACCACATGGATTGGTGAGAATTGGTATAGAGTGTGGGAACTGTGGGCTGCCAAAGAAAAGGACCCATGCAGGTGGGACCATTTATGTCTCATCTTCCTGCTGAAGGTTTCCTCTCGGCCGCTCCTCTAAATCTCTGTCCAGTATTCACACCACTACCTTTCTTGGAAACGTTTTCTGTGACAAGATGGTTTTTGGCTTTTATTAGTCTCTCCTTGCCTGCCTCCTCCTTATTTTCTTTCTCTTGAGCTTATAGACAATACCTACGGGTTTAACCTTGTACATCCTGCATTTCTCTTACTTCTAGCCCTGAAGTTCTTATCTACAGCATATTTCTATTATCAACTCAGTGTAATGACTGGCCAACTGTTAACATTCTGTCATTGCCCAGTGCTGGCCCTCTTCATTTGAAAGTGTAACAGGCTCTCTCCAAACAAAATTGAGTGTCTTCTTTTCCTAATGTCACCTCTGTTTCTCTGATTTCTTATCTCATTGAGAAAAATTTCCCAACATCCTTCCGTAAGCAATTTTCAAGCGATTTTAGGAATATTCCTCCTTTGCTTTAAGGTCAGGAACCTTCACTGCCTCATGTGATTTGGGAGGGAAAGACTGATGTTGCCTGGCGGTGCTGTGTGAGGTTTGTTTTAAAAGGGTAAGTCCTTTGAAAGTAGCTTTTAAAACAGAGGAAAGCCGTTTGTGACAGAGGCTGGCAAGTGGGGGACATGCTTGGCAAGCTAATCAGCGTGAGTAAAGGTACTGAACTGTTTGTTCTGTTTAGAGATTATTTCTACGAGTAAAGCACAGGTTGCGCTGAGGCCACAGCAGCGGGCAGGGAGCTAAACCGTGAGCCGCGTGGACCGCACCACAGGCTGCGCCTCGTCCTGCAGACAGGGCAGGAGGTGCTGGAAGGAAGCCTGCAGTTCACGGTACCTTAGCGCAGCATTCCTCCCAGCTCTCTCTCTAGGGGCGCTGCCGGCACTCACTTAGATCCATATGCCAGACTCACCTATGACCTCGTGATGTTTCATTATTAATTTACACAGGCAGGTATTTTTGAGACCAAGAATAATAAAAGATCCCATTTTATCTTCACTGTTTGCCTTTTCTGATGTAGCAAAAGTGAGGATGTGTGAATTCTGGGTCTGGACTGCAGAGAGATTTTGCACGCTTCAACTTATGTTAGACTATCTGCTGTCCTGTGAGTAAACCCATGCTAGCCTGCTAGAGGTCGAGAAGCCACATGCAACAGGGACAGACCATCCCAGCTGAGGCCTCCCTGGGCCACCTGCCTTCCTAACGTCCCCGTAGCTGGCTCCAGACTGAGGCGGAACACCTGAGGGAGCTAGGTGATCACAGATCAGCCCCCATGTAAATGAACCCAGCCCAGATTTAAACCCATATAAACATGAGCTAAATAAATGGTTGGTCTTTTAAACCGCTAGCTTTCGGAGCAGTTTGGTTTCTTGGCAAAGGGTAACCATATAAATTCCTAGATTATATTAACTGTTTGGATATTCTCCTGGCATGCATTATAAATTAGCTCAGCACATCTTCTGGATATGGAAGGTTTGCAGGCAACTTAACACCATCCTTGTAAAAACTGAAGATTTTGTTGGCAATTGATTTGCCTTTCCCTTATTATAAGGTTCGTTCTAGGTTCTACCTATTTGAATTTTCTTTTCTATTGTCTACATCTATAATCTGATGGTCGTCTAACTTAAATAAACAATCGATACCTGCCATGCCACCCACCAGAAGTGGTGGGCAGTGCAGAGCTCTCCTGCCATGTTCTGCTTCCACTAGCAAGACAACTGAACTTCATAACTCCACATATGGCGATCTGCAGGCCATATATCCTTCACAATATGTGCAATCAATTTTTGTATATTAGTAGATTCTAGTTTTCTCAGGCTGAATTTCAGGACCACTCATCCAAAAAAAACAATTTCTGTACTATAAGTAAATCACGGACACATGGTGATTTCCAAGTGTTAACTGTAAAGCTGGTAGAGTGTACTTGCTCAGGTTTTAGCAAATCCATTCCACTCAACATTCCAAACTTGAGAAACATTTTTCTGATTTCACAGATAGCACTTTGTTCTACCTTCAAAATCCACGTCTTCCTCTGTCATCTGTCTTTCTTGCCCTGACCCCCCATTACCTCCAACGCTATTGTGTCCTCTTCAATCCCCACACAGATGCTGGTTTAAGTTAATCAGAATAGAAAATGAGAGCTGCTTTAGACCCCTGCCAGCATTTTGCATGATGACACTGTTTTTTTACATGCTTTTTATTTTTATTAAAGTATCATTGATATGCAATCTTATGAAGGTTTCACATGAGCAACATTGTGTTTACAACATTCACCCGTATTATCAAGTCCCCCCCCCACATATCCCATTGCAGTCACTGTCCACATGATTGTCAACTAGAGAGGGCACAACTTAATAAAATGACCTTAGACCTTTCTGTTACTTCTGACCTTAGACCTTTCTGTTATCTCTCTAACATTCACGATGGAGTTATTTCACTCTCTTCATCATTAAGGCTTCACCACGTTGAGAAAGGTGAGGAAAACTGAAGTGGTTTTGAGGATGTGAGTTTGAGAATTTTGCTGTTAGTTGTCACTTCTATACTTATTTTTAAATTGGGGTGGGGGGACATGATGGATATATGAAAACAGTCAAAAATCATTGGCAGCAAATCCACAGAAAATAGTATATCGTTCAAAGAAGAAACAAATTATCTTACATCCACATGACTGCTGCCTGAAATAAGTTTATGTGCTGGCAGTGAAGGGGTTCAGAATAAGCCTCCCCAAAATATGCCATTTGGAATGTGGACTATTTTGAGCTGAAGGCAATCAATACCCTGTGGGCTCAAGGAAAGCTTTTGCCCTTTGACTACCTACCTAGAAAAATCCAAATTGGGGTCTTTCCAAAGGTTATTACCAGACATAATTTTGTCTAAGTTGCCCATCTGTGTGGTAGGGCAAACATTTAATCACTGACATCTGCTCTGCATGTAACCCTGTGAATTGCTCTTGACAATGACCTTGACATGTACCACAGATAACATTTGATTGGGCTGGAAGCCTAATGCACATGCCTAAATATTCCCATCTGAGATATTACAGCTACAGCTGAATTGTAAACCACTTTATTCTCTAGCTTCTGATTTAGCCTGAATTTATTTGGCATGACTTCTTATGAAGGCCTATTTTTTATTAGTTGGTATATCCATTCAAATTTTATAATAGCACATCAACAGATTATGAGGTGAAATTTTTTTTGTTTGACTCCATGTATTTGCCATAATTTTGGCATGAGGTGGAGTCTAACTGCCCTCCTTTGAGAGTGCCCTGGGCTCAATGACTTGCCTTCAAAGAATAAAGGAATGGAAAGAAAAGTAACAGCTTTACAATGGAGAAATCTGACACCACCTGAATCAGGTGATGACGCATCACCAGAGATGGCGTATAGATGCCATGGGCGCCTCACAGGACACCTCGCCTTTGTGATATTCTTTTCAGAAACCCATAACCCCATTCATGAGAAGGTCATCAAAAAAGCCCAAATAAAGAGACATTCTACAAAGTTCTTGAGCAGTACTCCTCAAAACTTCCAAGATTGTGAAAAATAAGGAAAGACTGAGAAATTGTCACAGAGCAGAGAAAGCAAGGAGACATGACAATGTGGTGTTAGGATGTGAATGTGATCATAGGACGAAAAGGACACTGATGAAAAGATGTCAAAAACTGAATAAAGTCTGAAGCTTGACTCAATGTAACATAATGTAACAATGTAACAATGTTAAATTTGGGGGATTTCAAAATTATAACTAACACTTTAAAGATTAAATATCAATTTGGTCTATTGATATGTTCTATACTATCCAAAGCAAAGTTTTTAAGACACTAGCTTGAGTCCCAACTTAACTGAAGTACAGGCCATCTTGGGAAAATTAATATTGCAAAAAATTATGTAAACCTTTCATTTCATGCACACTGAACATCTGGATGCTTCCATTTACTTTACTGAATTAAAACCAGCTCATCCTCCAGGAAGCAAAAGTAACTGCCATATGAGCTCACTGATCAGAAGTCGCATAAATAAAAGCTCACATAAAACTTATGAAATTTTCCTTGAACTAAAAATAGGCAAAATGAGTTATTGATGACTAGATTGCTGATAAAATCACCCTGGGAGACATTCCAGAAGCTCTTTAGATAATCATCTGCTTTCACAATAAATGCCATATTGTTGGCCCGTGGGAAGTTTCGCTCTCAAAAGTGATAACAGGTTTTGATTAATGCAATAAAAGAAAGACAAAACCTCCCTTTTAAAGCTCCAGTGGGAGGCCATTATTTGGACAATATGAGGTTCTGTGGAAAAAATTAAGTATTAAGATGGATAATAAGTTCGTATGTTGGTGAATGGTAAGTATACGCTCAAACACATTTATTACGCCTTCTTGATGAGTCTCAGAGCCCTTAACACATAATAGTGACAAGTCCTACACTTTTTTAGACAGTTAACTGAGTCAGAACGGTTCTAGCTAGAGATACTTTGTCCCGGGATACATATTCAGTTATAAGTCTTTTTCTTCCTAGGATGCTGAATGCTAATGATTCTCTGCAGTGCCGATTTAAAGAGAATTTGCTAAGCAAGACTGTTTCTCAAGGTTGGAAATGGTTTGTGAGGAGGGAGTGAGGGAGGACCTTTCGACATCCCTGCACATGGAGTCCCGCGGAGTGGGCAATATGAGCCCAGTCACAGCAGCTCCTCTGTCGGAGGCCTTCAGAAGTACTGAAGGAGACGGGGAGGGGGAGGGGGAGGCAGATCCAGTGTCCCGAAGTGCTGGTCCACCGCCAGGAGGCCAGTGCGCTTCAGCAGCTGTGAGAGGGCATCCTGGCACCTCACAGTTTTGTTTCATTCTTACCAAAATACAGACGTTTTTATTTTATTCTAACCAAAATATTGACTTTAATTTGCACTGTTTTAAAAATCTTCCTCCAACATGAACTGCAGAATTCAGTGACTTCTGAAGTGCCGTCTTCATATCTCATGTCAATAACACAATTTATACAGAAACATTTCCAGCTGATTCATCCTATCAGACAGCCTGGAGTGCAGAAGCACAGAGTCCCCCAGGGGACTGCAAAGGGCTTTCTGGCAACATAAACGGCCGGCGCATGGACAAAGGACAGTTTCTAGGTGAAGACTATCTTTGCCATGCACCATGGCAGGAATTCTATGTCACAAATGATATGTGGATGAATTCAGGGTTTAACCTTGAGGAAAATCCAGCCCACTTTGAATTGGAATAGTTTGGACTTCTGTTCCAGCAAGAACACCGGCCAAATTTGTCAGCATTGCTAACGAGGTCACTGCTACTCCCTTGGCAACCAAAACGTATTGATTCTCTTAAAGATACTATTAAAAAGTTTTTAAAGAGCAGGAACTATGTCTTTTTATCCTCACATCTGGTGTAGGACTAGCCTCATGGACAATGAATGAGTAAAAAAAAACAACTATTTTAGCATCCAAGGCCCCTTGTGTGAAGTCTAACATGATCCCCTTAGAATTTGCCACCAAGAAAACATCTCTTTTAAGGAATTTATGAGCTTCCAACATTAGAATTATTTAACCCACTAAAGCAAATCCTTTTGCCTTAGCTGCCGAATCAGAACCAATGTGTTAGTCCCTGTCATCCACAGGGGATATTTTCCGAGGCCCTCGATGGATGCCTAAAACTTCAGAGTACTGAACTACATACACACAGAATTACTCTTCTTGACTTGGGTCATGCAAAAGTGAAATATGCATTCAGTGGAAACCATACCTCAGGTTTTGAGTTTGGACCTTTTCCTGGGCTGGTGCTATGCGGTCTGATCCTCCCTCAGATGCCGGGCAGCGCAGCCCAGCTCCCAGCCAGCCGCGTAATCATCAGAGTAAACAACTGACGCCCCAACAGCCATTCTGCACCCGCACACCATTCTGCCTTTCACTTTCAGGACAGTATTCAATTCAATGATTTCAATGTATTATATGAAGTATTCAACATTATTATAAAATAGGCTTTGCGTTAGATGGTTTTGTCCAAGTGTAGACTAATGTAAATGTTCTGAGCATGTTTAAGGCAGGTTAGGCTAAGCTATGATGTTTGGTAGGTTAGGTGTATTAAAAATGCACTTTCCACTTAGATCATTTTTAACTTATCAGGACATAACCCCATCATAAGTCAAGGAAGATCTATACTGTTTTTCCTGTATATGCACATCTGTAATAAAGTTTAATTTATAAATTAGGTTCAATAAGAGATTGACAATAATTTAGAACATTTATAACAATAGACTGTATGTGAACGTGATCTGTCTCTCAAAATGTCTTGTCGTACTGTACTCACCCTTGTGATGATGGGAGATGAGAAATGCTGACGTGATGAGATGAAGCGAGATGATGACGTTAGGCTGCTTTTGATCTCACAGCGTATCAGAAGGAAGATCGTCTGCTTCCGGGCAGTGGTTGACCTTGGGAAGCTGAAAATGTGGAAAGTGAACTTGTACCATGTTCAATCACAGTAACCAGATGAGGCCTTACAGGCAGGGTAATTTCTTTTCTGAGGATCTATTCAACTTATTGTTTAACTATATTTTATTCTAAACTATCTAATATTTAGAAAGACAATAATTATTAAGTAAGGGAAAGCGCGAAGACATGGGAACGTGGATCACACTGATGACCCATAATTCCAAGAAGGCTTCCTGTTCTTCCTTGACGGGCATGGAAACTTAGTTTCTTCCTCTCACCAAGAGGCCACAGAGTGTTGTTTATGTCCCAGGGCAGGAGAGTTTTCTGTTCCCCAACCAAGGCAGCCAGGGTTTGCTTTTACCCCTCCAGAAGCAAAGGGTCTTGCCTAAGCCCTGGGTACAGAGTTGCTCCCCTCCCGTAACTCCTGAGGCTTTTGCTTGGCAAAAGGAAAGGTACATGGGTGGACTTCATGTCAGTCCCCAGAGGCAGCTGCTCCCCTCTGCTACCCCACCACTACAGGGGGTCCCCACAGTCTCCAGACCTAATCACTCTCCCACATGACCAGCCTGTGAGTGAGAACTCCCTTTATATCTGGGCTCCCAGCTATTCCCAACACACATGCTCACCCACGCTTGGTCATTAGCATTCGTTAACATTCTAACCGATCTCTCCTTACTGGTCTGTGTGGCAGTGCCTCTGCCTCGTGCACTGCCAAAGGGCCAGCAGTTCACGGATCTGGGCTGTCCTACAAGGGCTGCTCCCTCTCTGGAATTCTACTCACTCAGTAGCCTTGCGATCTCAGCTGTCTGACGGGCTCTGGAATAGTTGTGATTCTGTAGACTATCCAGCTTTTTGTCATTGAGAGCAATGTACTTGTGCAGGTTTTACATCCTAAGTAGAAGCGCAGCACACCGAAGGTGACATCGGGCCTGCCATTAGCCTGCATGCATTGTCCGTGTGGCTAACACTCTCTCAGCTCTAGATTTGTGGTTCCCATTGCCTCCCTTGCCTTCTTGCATCCTACGCATGCATTGGTAGCAACCGGCTGGGCCAGGGACCTGATCCTTTGCCAGGGTTCACATACCGATCAAACCCATGACCTGGGTTTTATCAGTACCATGTTCACAGCACTTGGGTAACCAGCCACCCTGCTGTGAAGTTAGATCACGCAACAGGGGTAGAGAACTGGCATCTCCTAGACAGTTACCACTTTCCCCATCAAGGTTGTATTCTGGCAAGATCTCATAAATTGTTACAACAGGATCTTTGAAAAGCAATGTACACGGCCCACACAGTACAAAGAGAAATAGAGATGAATCATTTAGTAATTTGATCAACCTAGTCAATGCAAATAATTAAACCTCCATGATATTAGCTCCTGAAGTTCCCACGGGCTTTGGTATGTATGCATCAGTACTTAAGAGATTGATACTTTTTCTTGAGCTTTATCGATTCAGGAAATATATAATAGTGTCTATATGGAAAATGAAGGCTTGGTACTTTCCGGAAAGTTATTTTATTTTTTTCAAACTCTGCAGGCTATTACAAAAGTATCTTTACTAATGATCAGCCTTCTTACTGTCTCTATTTTTCTGTGGTAATTTGTATAGTTAATGTTTCTGGTTGGCCTTACACCAGGCCTGGAGAAAGAAAGCAAAATGCCTACTTGAGCTATCATAACAGCAGTGAGAATAACACAGCCTTCAGTAAGGTGCTTGAAGTTTGCACTGAAATAAATTATATTGTTTAAAGTTTTAAAGCAAATAATCTTAAGTTTAAATAATGTCAGATGACTGCTTTTTTCCCTAATAAAAAGTTATAAATACAGTTACTCTGTTATAGGGACCACACGCTACCATTTTTTCTGAAGCAAATTTTTATAGTTTAAATAACAAATACCAGAAGTCAAATGTTTATAATCAAAGCGTTAAATTCTGGTATCACAAATCTCAGTTGGCTGAACAGGGAGCACATACCTTTGTAATTGAGCATTATGGCCAGAGGCCCTAGGCAGGCTGAAGGCCAAACCCTGCCACTGCCACAACAGGAGTAGGGTGGGCCTGCTCCAACAGGCACGAGTGCCCCAGGGCATCTGAGCAGGGAACTGTGCCCAGCTCCGAGGTGATGGGTTATTCTGAAGGAGCAGCATAGGAGGGGTCACTTCTGATAGAAAGAGCAATTCACTGCCGAATTATGGCTCCTGTTAATGGAACAGAGCAAAAGCCTGTCTGATTTTCTTATGTGCCCAATTTGCAAGTTTTCTTCAGCAAGTAAGAATGACAGAGCAAGAAGATGTTTCTGGAAGCCAACGAGTTGAAACCTTTCTCAAGAGAAAAGATGAATGACAATTCTGTATCTAAAATGAAAGGATCAGCCAATCATTTGTTAGGTAAGAAATGCATGTAGAATAAAAACTTGCCAGATGGAGAGCCATTTTACTGAAACCAAACTATACCTCAAAATACAACTTTTAGGCAAGGATATGATTGCTTTCTTTAAGCATTTATAACAGATCACCCAATTTCATAGCCTTACTTCTTATGCTAACTAGTCCTTATCAATTAATTGGCCATATATTTTTCTTTAATGATGAGTTATTTGGAATGTAAATATTTTGAAAAAGTCAATCCTCTTATGTGTTCCCTTAAACAATATTCTCATTCATTTAAAATCACTTAAGATTTTATTTGATCAGAGAATTTCTGACTAGAAGTATAAAATATATATTGAGAAAAAATACATCCCTTGCATTATGTCAGAAAAAATATGTCCCTTGCAATTATGTCAGAAAGCTATTGAGACTTTCCATGACCTTGCATTGTTCAGATTTGCATAAGCTATTTCAAAATATTCTTACCGTTTATATTAGTTCCTTTGTTTTAAAGGGATGAAGGGTGACTTCATTTACTTAGGATGGAATTGTAAGTACTCTAAACAAGATCTAAAGCTACAAACCAAAGCATCATTTCTAAAGGAAGCTGCCTGCGCTTCTAACATGGCCCATTCACTTCAGGTTGGCCTGCCTTCAGTATCCTTCAGTCACATCTGTTTCGTGGATTTATTTGGAATACAAAAGGGTTATGAGAGCCTAGAAGGCATTGATGTTGCCACCGAACATGAATTCAATTCCTCAGTCTTTGAAAAGCCTCCCAAGACACTTTCTATGCATTTGGTTCCATGTGAAACAGCTTAGGCAATTCAAGAGGACTTCAGTATTAGATCAAAAGTATATTTCCAGATGCCACTTTAAAATAACAAACAGAGCTTTATAGTTTACTTCCCAGTGGAGGCAACCTTCCAGACAACACTTATCATTAACAGCTCCAGCTTCTGATGATTAAAAACATCAAGCTGTTCTTTTCAAAAGGCTACCAAATATTTTGTACTTATCAAAAGAGAGTTTAACAGCCTATTAAATGCCCACCCTCTTTTGTCCCTGTGCGAAGGCATTGTGCCTGTATTTCAGAAAAAGGAAACAGGGACATGAACAGATAAAAAATTTAAGTCTGAAAAAGATGCTTTCATTAGAAAAAAAAATAGAGATAAATGGAAGTCAGTTAAAAGCATGAGGATTCAAGGTAGAGATTTCCTTTTCAATATTTCTGCACTGTCCTTTTTGTATGCCCTCCTCTAATTCAGTCAGCCAAGGGGATCTGCCTCTTCTCAGCATTTCCACATTTTTTTTGCATGTTCCTCGAAGGTGAAAGAGGTAATTGTATGGAGGAGATTTGGGTACATGTCTTCTATCCCCACGTAAGCACTAGGTTCTCTGAGGATGTGAACCACATCTTCCTGTTTGTGTCTCCGCTAGTGTCTTTCCAGTAGAGAGCCTTTACATGGTACCTATCCAATAAATGTTGCGTGGATGAAATGAGTAAAATAAATGGAATGGATGAGAAAGACCATAGAATGAAGATGGAAAGAGGTCTGAGATATTTATTGAAAATCAAAAGAAGTCCATAAAAATGTGTTCAGAGAATCAATGTGTTGTAATTATTCAGTACAACTGAATCGGGGATGGAATGGCTCTTCTTTCAGAGAGAAGTATGTGTGTCCCACCACATCCACTCCCTCCCGTAAGCCAAAGTTTGCGTCCCTGCTCCGAGTTCCAGGGGCTCTGCCGCTGCCGTTGCACATCGGGTCCCCAGCCCGTGGGGCTGGGTTGAGTCAGAAAGAGCTATGGGTGCTGTTCGACTTTTTATCAATTTAGCTTAGACTTTCATCCCCACAGAAAAAAAGGAGGAAAAAAGCCAAATTCCTTCCAAAGTGGCAAAAGGAGCACAATGACAATGTCTCAGTAAGTTCTCCAAAATGTCACCGAGCAAAGCCACTTCAGACCCTCAAGGCAGAACATGATATACCCCTGGATTGTTGCAGAAGTGTTGCTCAATCACAGAAATCTAAATGGTTCCTTGGCAATATACAAACAAAAATATAAATAATGTTGCCGTGGCATTTTTTAATGGGGGCAGCCTAGAAGTACTTTCCAAAAAAAGATTAGTCTGTAAGTTAGACAGGCGTACTGGACGGACTCTCTTCATCACTGAACATAATATTCCCTTTCCCACTACACCTTAATCCAGGATAATCTTCTCATATTATCAGGACACTTTCAGAAAGAAAACACCTGTGCGTGTCACCGGGCACAGTTTAAGACGTGTTAACAAGGTGGTGACAAGGAATTGGATGCCATTTAGCGGTAGTAGCTACATGTTTCCAATAAACAAAGTCGATTTCGATCTCCCCAGTGCCTTGCTCCCCAGCAGCTGAAATACATGCCTGTCCTTCACTGAGAGGCAGGATCACTGTTCTTTGCCAGTAGGTGGTGCAAAAACCACACTGTAGAAAATGTTCACAGAAAAATAATAGGATATCTCTTGTTAGGAACTCATGGTACACATGGACATCACCTTGGAAGAAGCAATGGTTGAGCTCCTTAATTAACACCCATTTATGCTACTTCCATAATGCCTCACCCCGTTTCCACCCAACCACCTTGCTAATTCCACACACTTGGTTAGCCAGAGAGTTCATTCATTTTAGCCGTGATGGCAAATTTCATAGTTCGTTGTCTCTCATCTCATTTCCTCTGCTCTCTTTAGCTCCTTGAAGTTAACCCCAGACCTGCGCAAGACCATTAGCCATTCCCAAGAGAGGCACTGTATTTGTGATGTAACCCCATAAGCTCCACATCCTCCTTCTCACCCCACCTGGTAGGGTTTGGGATTAAGTCACAGTTCCCAGATCCAACAGACCCTGTCTGCTAAGCTTCTGTATCCCTTGCTCCACTTTACTCTCTGCTTCCAATCAAGGATGACATTATGAACAATCAAGATTGGTCCAAAGCAACTTACTATTGTTATTATTTAGTGACACAAATATTGAACTATGGGACGTTTTGTGGAGAATAAACAAAACTGGTTCAAAATGAAAAGCACTTTGTAATTTAAAGTGATGATAAAAATTTTGAATAGTTTAAAATCTGTTTGATTATTTCCTTTATGATCTCTTTCAAATTCCTTGAAATTCCACAAACTCTTCTGTGCCTCAATTTATTTCTTTATTTTCTCATTTTGCCACCTAAGAAAGGGTGTGGGGGATGTCTAAAGATTTGTAAGCACCAGAGCAAAAAGAATAAGCTAGACTGATTTATTTTAATTCTTATTCCCTGTGCCAGGCACTGTGCTGCATTTCACAAACTTTGGTAAGACAGCTCCTAAAAGATAGTTCCAGAATTCAGACCCAAGTCTTGGGTCCCCAATGTGTTTCTCTTCATATACTGATGTATAAATGCAAATTTAATTCTAGGTTAGAGGCTCTAGTATTCAGATCTGAGCAAGTGACCCTGCATGCCCTGGTCCTCCCTAGCTTCGGAGAACACTGCAGGAATGCCTGTCAGAGAAGCAACTCCCCCCGCCCCCCGCACCACACAGTTCACTTTAAAATGCACTCCAGTTTTACAAATGATAGAATGGTCCTAGCAAGTCTGAGCTTTCTGCCCCGTCACAAAGACAGCTGGCTGCTGGAGAATCGATGATTTGTTTCCTTTCGACTTGTATCAGCGTAGGACTGAGTATGGCGACTCAAGTAGAAGAGTAGACAAATTTTCCCTCATTCCCCGCTCTTCCGTGATAATCGGAGATAGCCTTGGGCAACCGTGATAGGCCTCAGTGATCTCACTGCCGCCTGGACCCCTTCCAAGAGCCACCTTGCAGCTTCAAAGTCGATGCTTGCCTCACCCCGGGTGGCTCACTTCTCTTATCTGCACCTGAATTCCGCTGTCCCGGCTGGCTGGCTCCGGGCAAACTCGCTCACCCTGCCCGCCTCCCTTCCTCCCCCTCACTATAGAGCCTTCACTGGAGCCACTCTGGGGACCTGACCAGTCTCCCACCTCCCCCACTAGCCTTAAGTCTCCTAAGTTCTCAGACAAACCTGCCTTTAGTTATGGTTGTGTTTATGTGCATTTACCTTTCACAAAGGATTTACGGCAGCTCAGATTCATCCCCAAAAGTTATTTTCTGCAACCTAATTCTAACCAAACACAGAACTTCATATATGCCATAAACGCAGTTTTCAATTTCACCTGTGGTGTGCATATGTTACATGTGTACCTTGTCTGTTTAATCCTAAAAACTTAAGTGAGATAGCACTTCATATTGATTCCCATTACCTCATTGCCTCTTATTATATGTGCAACTATCTTGCCTGAAGACACATTTTTATCCCAATATGTTCTATATCATAAGACTATAAATGTTTAATATATTTTTTATCCTTTTTGCTGCTAACTCTACTTGTGCCTAATTCTTCTACCTCAACTTTTGCATTAAGTTTATCAAATGAATGATCTAGGTGATAACTGAGCCCACATAACATTTTCGTATTACTCATTTTATTCAGTACACAGCTATTAAGTATAGACCAAATACCAGTCACTGAGCTTAGCCCCAGGAAAGAAAAAACTGAGATAAACTCTTCGTCTTTAAGGAGTTTATTTTCCAAAAAGGGAAGAGATTAGGAGTGTGTGCACAGTTCTGCTAAAAAGCAGAACAGGATGTCTATCTCAGGGGCATAAAAGAAAAGAAACTGAGTGGGTAAAACAGCGCAGGGAGAGATTTTCCTGGTAGTGTGCAGGCTAGAGATCAGAAAATGAATCAGAAAGGGGGCAATTTGTGCCATCTGAGGATGATTGCATTCACATCAGCCAAAATGAACAGAGGGGACGTTCCAGGCAGGGGAAACGCAGGGCCAGGTCAATGAAGAGAGGACACAGCGCGTCAGGGAACTGCGATTACCATTTTCCTGCAGTTGGCAAGGGAGAACAGAGACACAAGATGCCCACAGCCACTGAATTAAAAAGGAGGGTGTGGATCCAAGAGATATTTAAAAAGAACCCCTCAGATTTAACAAGTGGCTGGGTGTCAGCATCAGTAGTGCCCCTCCCTTTCACTGTGTCACAGGTGTTAACCCTTAGTGCTGCAGACAGGCTTGGTGAGAAATCCGAGGAACAGAGAGGAAAATGAAATTGCCGATTGAGGGCCAAGCTCATCTCAAGAGGCCAGCAGTCCTCAGCTCCCGGGCAGCGCTGCCTCCGTGGAGCCAAATCTTCCGAGTTTTCATAGTTTTCCAGGAAAGCCTAAAGGCAGATATACGTGCAAGTGTTAAACCTTAGCAACTAACTCAAGTCTAAAAATAGAAGTATGTCGGCCATCCCTCTGAGAAATCCTGTCTATCTGGAGGCAGTTTAGGGTGATGAGGCTGGAGACAGCAGCCTCGGGGATGGTGTGGATGGTCAGTGATGATTGAATGAGAGGGGCCAGAGGCCTTCCTATGCAGGGCTAGGCAGCGAGTTGAGTACTGAGGACATGGGGGCACAGCACAGGCAGGGTCACACGTCCTGGCCCGAGGCCTGACTTCTTGAACCTGGAGAACAGCCATTCTAGAGATAGCCCGCCTCAGAGGCACCCCTCAGAACTCACTTGCTCCAAACACACTTAGCTCACTTTCTCACTTACAGAAAGCCTAGTGCAGGGGGAAAATTAAAGTTATCATCTCTCTAAAAGCCTTACTATAATAGCTGCCGGGCCAGAGAGCCGAGACTGGATTGAATCGGGGAAGGTCGTTCCCATTAGCACCCATTAGTGTGGTTGCTCTCTGTGGTGCCTTTGGAAGTTCTACACAATCCAGGCGACTCTTTCAAAGCCTGCGGTGGGTTTGTTTTGGCTGTTGCGGGCTGGGAAGCCAACTCCAGGGCCCCAGGAGACGGAGAGCACATCGTCTGAGCCAGCTCACGACCATCGCTTAGCAAATGCGCACAATGCAGGGACTCTTAGCCGCGTCTGTTCATTGAGGTTAGCCTTGCCTTTTAGAGGGCGGTGGTGCGCTCAGGACGTGTGGGTGTTGGTTCTCCACTGAGTAACTTGCGCAAGTTGTTTATCTTTTCAGAGACTTGGTTATCCCATCTATGAAATGGAAATAATGAGAACAACGCTAAGACCTGGTCTGCATTTAGCATCGTGCTAAAAGAAATCGAGCACTTAATGTGTGTTTGTATGTTTAATGAGGGCTTCCATCATGAAAAAAAATGAGAAACTGGGTTTTTTTTTTTATCTTCAAATCACAGAATAGACAGGCATCATAGACACCATCCAATGAGCTGTTTACAACTGCATTCTTCTCATTGCAGACATTCAACCTTGTTTCATTTCAAAGGCAGGGCTATTTAAGTGTTACGAGGTATCTTAATGGAAAGCTGTAGTAAACAGATCTTATTTCGCTGAGCACTTCTGGAAAGTTACTTCAGAATTGTTCATGATGACAGGGGCAGTTCTGCTTCACTCAGAGGAAGCCAAGGATAATTTAGTAGCTGTGCATTAAAACTAAATAAGGTTGCCAACAGTGTGAAGCATCTAGTTGAGGGCCTTACTTTAACCAATGGTGATAATTTCATTCTCGTGAAAGCTAAATACAATTTAGCATTTCTGAAGTTCATTCCTAAAGCAGTTGTTTCACTTAATATTTAGTCTTTTCCACTGCTTTGATGTATGGACTTGTTTATTTTGTAACCGTTTTGCTTAAAGACACTCTGATTATTTGCTGTGCCCATTCTTGTGATCCTTGGGACTTTAAAGACTACCTGTCATAGGCAATCACTAGGTTCATTCTGCCAAAAGGGAATAATGGGATTAAAATACCACACACATGCAAGGAATATCTAGGAATAGAGTGGAGTCAGTTTAAATACATACTAAATCGAGGATAAATGCATGGGATAGAACCAGGTACACAAACTGATTCAAATTCAAGGCTTGTGCATGCAAAGCTCCTCTTTCCTCCAGCGAGTGCTGTTGGTGGCAGAGAGCTGGCTTTGAATGGCCCTGGAGTCATCTTTCTCCTTTGGACATGTCCACCCCAGGGCAAGGAGCCGGTGAGGACCCCAGGCAAACCACACACTGTTTTGGCCTTTCTCAAGTAAAGGCATATTCTTGCAGGCTTCAGAGAAACTTGGACTGACATGTTTCCTCAGAGCAAGACTCTTCTGCCCTCAGGACACTATTTTCCCCCTTCACATACCCAGCTTCATCTGTTTCCAAGCAAAGGAATGCTCCCCAGTGACCCAGCTCCCTCCAGAGAGGGGTGGCGGCCAGAAGGTATGTGGAGAAGCTGGCACAGTGAGCTCCTGAACCCTAGCTGTCCTTGGGAATTTTAGACATTTCTCATTTTGCCACTTTCACATTAAGACCGAATATTTGTGTCTCCCTCAAAATTCCTATGTTGAAATCCCAACCCCCAAGGCAATGGTATCAGGAGATGGGTCCTCTGGGAGGTGATGAGGTCATGAAGGCAGTGCCCTCAGGGATGGAATCTGTGCCCTTTTAAAAGAGACCCCAGAGGGCTCCCTCCCCCTTCTACCCCATGACATTACAGTGAAAGACAGCCATCTACGAGTCAGGAAGGGGGCTCTCACCAGACTCCAAGTCGGCCTGCCTTGATCTTGGACTTTTAGCCACCAGAACTATGAGAAATAAATGTTGATAAGCTACCCAGTGGTTGGCATTCTGGTATAATTGCCTGAGCTGATTAGATGGTGCTGGAAGTAGACAGAAACCCATTCAGATTGCTCAGAATCATGATGTTTTTGTGGTTACATTTTTCTATTTGATTTAAAAGGTGACTCCATAAAGCAAGAACAATTGTGTTGATTTTATGTAAAAAATAAAATTGTGATTCACAACAGCACAAATGAGGGGGCGGGATGGAGCTGTGTGCAAGAAGCAAGTTTCTGTACACTGTAAAAACAGTAATAGTCCAAACTAGATTGTTACCAATTAAGATGTTAACTGTAATTCCTAGGACAACCACTAAGAAAATAACTAACAAGACATAAAAGAAACAAGGAAATTAAAATGGTACACTGGAGAATCTATTTACCAGGCCCTGTGCTAGAGCAGTGGGACTCGAAGGTGCCTGGGGCAGCTATCACTGTGTGCTCTGTAACCATCATAGAACAACGTGCACCATCCTGAGGGCCAGCGGTGAGATGTCGTGATGTGTGCTGTCCGGTGTGACCAAGCACCAGGCTCTGACAGGCTGGCGGAACCCACTGGGCCCTGGAGGCGCAAAGTCTCAGCCATCCTGGGCAGAGGAAAGACAAGCACAGAGGTCTGGGGGAGAGCTTCTGGGTCCTGGGAACTGACTGTGGCCAGAGGGGCTGGGTGCAGCCTCAGAGCAGATGTGGGGAGCTATGCACAGATTGAGCTGGGCCTCAGGTGGCAAGTGTGGATCTGGGCACAATGATTATATTAGAGGATTTTAAGGAGGGAATAACAGAAAACAGCTTATGCTTTAAACAAGTTGACTTGGGCCACAGTGTAAGGGTTTGCGGGTGTGCCCCTGCAGCCAGCCATGGGCATGGAGAATGCAGACAACCGCAAGCAGGGTTTGAAGGCAGTGCCCTGAGGACCTGGTGGTGAATAGCATGGGAGGAGAGCTGTGGGAAGAGGTTGAGGATGGTTCCCAAATGGCCCACCCGCTTCAGAATCCAGTGTAAAACTGTCATTTCCTGAAACATGGTCTAGGGTAGGACCAGGTTTTTGAGGAAAACCAGTAATTTAATTTGCACAGAATAAATCTGAGGTGCCTATGGGACAACTGAGACAAGATAAGCCCACAGAGGTCCGTGTGGGAGATATGAATTTCAGACTCTTCAGGAAACAGGAGTGAGAGCTGTGTGACTGGTGAGGTCAAGGAAGAGAGCGTAGACAGGAGAGGAGCCCAGAGAGGTCAGACAGAGAAGGAATCAGTGAAGGACACCCAGCAGTGACAGAGCTGGGAGCCACCAGGAGATCGTGGTGCCATGGAAACAGACTCTCAAAGGAAGTCATCAGCTGTGTGCCGTGCTACTGGAAGTCCTGAAAGAAGGCAGAAATGCCCACTGGATTTGGTGACATGGACAGGCTGCACAGTTTAGGCAAGAGCACCATCAGTGAGCGACATGATGGGGGAGACCTGGGGTCAAGAGGGGCAGGAGTAAATTGACAACATAGTTTCAGCAAAACTCAGTCACATTAATTTTAACTTGTAATGTGAGTTTATAATTTATACTTATTATGAGCTGCAAAATAGTTTTGTAGACATAGTTTTCTATTTGTGCTTGTGGTCCATTAATGCATCTGAGACTGTGCCAGGCACCACCAAGGACGTTACTTTTTACTACATATGCTTTACCATTGATCACGACACTCATTCTGATATCAGGGATGTTAAAATGTAGAAAAAAAAGTCTTAGGAGTGATGAAACACAGTACTAAGCAAGAATTTAAATCAAACCTGGCAGTTATGAGAATTTCTTCAGAAGCTCAGGTATGATCTCAGCAAACATATGTGGGGCACAGAATGAACTTGGTTACTGGCCTTAACCAACAGCTGACACCTCTAAGATGGATTCCTCTCCCGGACATAGGGTGGCACCATCCCCACGGGGTGAATGCAAAGAACACCAGGACACTCATGTGCAACGGGTACTAGCAACAGCCTGTACCACGGTCTGGAGGCAGTGAGCTTGCCCGTCACTGAAAATCCTGAGCTGCAGCAATGCTGGGAGCACCTAACAGCCAACATGCTCCACCCATCAAGTCAGCACCTGGACGGGATCACCGTGCTGCGGGGCAGGACCGGGCTGTCTCCAAGGTGCAAGGTCAGATGTGAGCTCTCCAGAGGTGCAGGTTCCTCCGATTTTTCACGACACTTAGGACTATGTCCAGTGCGTGAACATCCAAGTGATGGGGTGAACTGCACCACCTAAGGAATACCATGTCACCTCCACAAGGAGATCCAGCCCTCCGGGGACCACTCTGCGGGAGGTGAACTTAAGTTTTCAGTAGGATATGCTATCAAAGGTTCCCATTTACACAGAAATAGCTTCAGATAAAAAAGGCTGGCTGGACGAACTGGACCCAGACTTTGTGTGGTCTTAGACATTGAGTACTGACTGATAGAGAGTATTAGGTCTAAGAATAAACCTGGTCAATAAAAAACAATACTGTACTGTCAAATCGTGTTTGTTTACTTAAAAAGTACTTGGTAGAGGTCTTCTAAGGCTCAAATGTCACGCTGATTTTCTTTAGCAGAAGATTCCAAAACAGCTGCGTTCCACGACTCCGCTAGCGCTTTCCCTTCTTCGTAGCTGACCGCCCTTTCCATATGCAGGTCTTGCCTATTTCCAACCAGCATAACAGGTATTTGCACTTTCCCCACCATGCCCAGCAATTTGCCATGGATAACTTTAATCACTTCGAAACTTTTGATTGATAGAATACGCAAGAATGTAACCGTGAATATCTATGGAGTGCGTCTGAGCAAAGGTGGAATATTCATCTTGCCCAGCTGTGTCTACAAGTTGAAGATGATATTCTTGTCCATTTACTCCATTTACTGTGATCCGTTTTGTGAAAGTGTGGTCAATGGTTGGATCGTAGGAGTCAGCAAATCGGCCTTCAACAAACTGAATCGTGGAAGAGGATGTCCCGGCAGACCCGTGGCCCAGGATTGCCATCTCCCGGGACTTGGACCGCAGCATCTCGTAGGCGGCTCCTGTGCAGCGATGGGCGGCAGCCTCGCTGGGGCAGAGCGGTATCCAGGGGCGGGAGAATCATGATTTTTTATAATTAAAATTATGATATGACTTAACGGTGGTTAGTGTAGATGCTTTAAAATAAAAGAAAAAATGACCTCTAAGATATCATTATGCCATTATTAGCATGAAGTAGAGTTAGTGTGGTTCGTAACATGCAAGGCCCTTTCCTACAGTTTAACTCAGTCAAGCCTAGAATGGAGGTTTAAAAAAAAACAACCATTATTATTATGCTTATCCCAGATGTGGCTATACTGGGATTCGGAGACGTCTATGCTTTGTAAGTATCAGAGTCATTATTCTTCTGACTTCTGAAGGACCATTCTTTGCACTTCACACCCTTACCCTTCATCAACATTTTGTAGAAGGATCCTTATTACATGGTACAGAAATTACATGGTAAATTTCTTGCCCGCTCAAACAATAACTGTAAAGCTAAATCGATTCCTCTGAAAACCTGGATATAATAGAACCTTTTAAAACGTTAATAGCATTCTGTATACCTGAAGTACTAAAAAGAACTTGCTATAATATCGCTCTGCCAGCTATAGACCCTGAAAACACCAGTTCTGGGGACAGAGTTGAGAAAGCCACTGACGCTTTCTCTGAAAGCAACTGCATTCTCTGCAGACCATCCGATCTGGCACTCAGCATAGCTCCTGGCAAGAGTCAGTGTACAGAACATTTGTATCGAATCTTGTTGAAACATGTTGTTCATCTTTTGCTGAACATTGATTAACATTTGATTCATTTAAAAACTGAGCAATACACATTACACCACTGAGCACTATAAATATGTCTCTCCTAAGACTAAATAAAGTGTCTACAAATATTGTACATTTTCCTTCTTTTTACTGATTTGCCTTCCTACATGGAATAGAAATCCTCTCTAGAAAGCTGTGTGCATCATTTTGGAGCTCTGGTGTATCCCTGAAATCTCTCATTACTGTTTTTTGTTCTCTTAATCTTTGCCTCAGTCGGGTAACTCCACAAGATTGTTAATTTGTGCTTCTTGAAAGGCAAACTGCCCTTGTTTACTCACAAGGAAACAAAAACTAGCAAATGGACTTCCTGGGTTTGTGCCAATTAGTTAAGTGCTCATGGCTTCACTGACTGTTTCCTGAGTTCCTGCCACTCCAGGTCTATCCATACAGGTACTTAATTATCACGTTGCTTTTCTTAGCGGTCCAAGTGCCAACAATAGTTCTTTTATTAGTCACTATTTCCCTTTTAAAACAGCTTGGAACCATTTTTTTATATCCACTTGATGTCCATTCTCTTAGAGAGTAGATCAAATACATTTTTTCCTGAATCTAATCTGAAATACAAGGAGGTTTAGGTACAGGATCTTGAGCAATCCTTTCAACTCTGATGAGGGCCAGCAGACGGTTGAAGGTACCTCTGATGATCTGAAGTTGTTTCATCTAGAGAAAAAAAATTTTTTTTAATTGAAGGGATTCCTTAATAATTATTTCTAAGGTCTATAAAGCATGGCCTCGCCCTCAGTGGCAATAATTTAAGTTAGAAGAGGATGAATGGGTCTAAATCGGCGGTTCTCATAACTGAGGGTACTAATGTCCTGTAGGAACCTTTGCAATATCTGGAGAGATTTTTCATTGTCTCGACTGGTGCTTGGGAACAGCTGGGACGCTCATGTGATAAGTAGAGGCCAGGGGTGTTGCTGAACATCCTACAATGTTTTTTGGGGGGGACACACCCCAAAAAAGTAAAGAATATCCGTAGTGTAGGACTGACTCTGAAAAGGACTGAAATGAACCACACTAACTCTACTTCATGCTAATAATGGCATAATGATATCTTAGAGGTCATTTTTTCTTTTATTTTAAAAGCATCTACACTAACCACCGTTAAGTCATATCATAATTTTAATTATAAAAAATCATGATTATCCCGCCCCTGGATACCGCTCTGCCCCAGTGAGGCCGCCGCCCATCGCTGCACAGGTTGAAGCAATCGTTTCCCGAACCCCCTTACTAGACTCCAAACCACACAATTAGATTTTTCCCAGTCTTTTGACGCAGAGAAAACAGACGGGATGTGGTGATACTCCTTGCCTCCCATTTGTCACCAGTTCCTGATGCTGTGAACTGATCACAGACGGATGGAGGCGGCTCTGCTTCGTGGGGCCCGTGCATCCGTCCCTTCACAGTGGCCCCTCCCCTTGACGGGACTGGGGAAAGCAGACTTGTAGAGGGTTTTCTGAAGACACTTCTAATGTAGACATTCTGATCTGAATGTCTTTTTCTTTTCATTTTCTGAACTGACTCAGCTATGGATGATATTATCTTTACCCCTGGCTTTAAGGCCTTAGAAGCCATTGAGAGTGTATCGTATGCCAGTTAGGTCGGTAATCACAGTCCTCAGATCTGAGATGTGTTCTAGCTGCCCATTATGCCCTAAATTGTAGACTCCATAATAACAAAATTTAACTTGAAAATGTTTTCTCTTCAGTGTGTATAGCTCGTTTGACCTGCTCTGCCCAGCAGGAACCAGAAAAGAAAAACATACATGGATTTGAAAAGCTTTCAATTCAGTGCAAACAGTAGTCCACATTCAGGGTTAAATCTTGAAATTCCAGAAAGATTGGAAGGCTTTGTAAGGTTTACCCACTCATTATGTTAACTTTTGCTGTTTTCAGTATCTAACTTAACTGCTTTGAAAAACAATTTTCCCAATGAACTGGTTTGTTGTGGTGGTCGTGGTGGTGGTGAACTAACATTTTGCCAAAATATGCAGCTTATTTCACTCGCTCTCAAATATATTCTGCCTTTGGCATAGTATCTTTATAACTATTTTAGACAACAATAAATCTGCCAGGATGCTGTTTTAGGTGGGTAAGATTTCTCTGGGGGGACTAATTATAAAGCACACTGTGTGGTGTAGCATTTAAAATCCAGAACCAGAGTTCAAATCCAGGCTTACCACTTCCTTTGGGGGATGGCTGGGGTGAAGCCACATTACTCAATCTCTCTGCTTCAGTTTTCTTGTGTGTAAAATGGACATAATAATAGCAGCTCCCTCATAGGTATTTGTCAGAATTAAATTATTTAAACCAGGGATTATCAAAGTGTGGTTCACAAATCAGCAGCCGCATTGCCTGGACACTTCCTAGAAATGCACGTTTCCTGGCCTGCTGAATCAGAAGCCCTCCAGGGAGGTCTGCCACATGCAAAAGTCTGAGAATCACCAAGTTAAACTACATAGAATATAAATAGATGCCTGGTGCATAATATGCATTCAATCCATGTTAGCTAATTATCACCAAATCGCTGTAGGCTTCTCTTTTCTAATGCATTTAAAATTCCTGTCTACTTGTTTATTTTAAAACATCTATTTCTGAAACACCTGGCTCTCAAGCACCCTTGGCTTTTGGTAGAGCACAAAGTGACTCACTCAGAATCCTGCCCCTCCCACCTGCTCCCTCCTTCCTGGCGCCCTGTACTTCCCCATCATTCTGTGCCTGCCTTTGGGGGCCCTTCTCCCTGTTCTGTGAACCATGTACAGATCTTGTTGCTGGGATGAGCCCCCTGCTTTCCCCAGGGATGGTTACCAGGAGCTGTGGGGACAGGAGAATGAAGAATTATTGTTTGAAGGGTGTAGAGTTTCAGTTTTGCAAGACAAAAGCTGTCCTGGAGATGAGTTGCACAACAGTGTGACTGTATTTCACATTACTGAACTACATGCTTAAAAATGGTTAAGATGGTATATTTTATATGTGTTTTACCACAATTAAAATTTAAAAAATATTTATTGAGTCTTCCAACCTGTAAACAATGCATCTGTTTACACAATTTTTCATTTCTCAGAGCACTATTTTGTATTTTCCATAACATATCTTAAAATATTTAGTTAAACTATCACTAGGTGAATGTATCGCTATATATTTTTGATGCCATTGTAAAAAGTATTGTTTAAAGATGTTTCTACTGCTTCCTTTTCCATTATATCTCTTCATCCCTCTTCCCCTTCCTTCTTTTCTTTCTTTTTTGCTGATGTTGAACTCCGGTGGCGAGATCAAACATCCTAGCCTTGTTCCCAGTCTTAGAGAGAAAGTGTTTTTCTCCATTAAATGTGCTGTTAGCTCTAAGTTTTTCCCAGTTGATCTTTATCACATTGAGGAAGTTTCCTTTTATTCTAAGTTTGCTTAGATCATTTATTTTTAATGGGTATTGGATTTTGTCAGATGCTTTTTTAAAAATGTATTGAGATTATCTGGTGGTTATGTGTATTCTGTTAATATGGTGAAGTACTTTATTGATTTTTAAAATGTTATGTTAGATTTATAGTCCGAAGATAAAACCCACTTGAATGTGATTGTATTATCCTTTTTATACTGTTGGGTTTGATTGGCTAAAATTTTGAAAGGATTTTTTTACCTCTATGTTCACAATATACATTGGTAAATAGTATTTTTTTTTCCTGGATTTGGTATCTCGTAAGTGCTCACATCACAAAATGGGTTTAAAAGTGTTCACTCGTCTATTTTCTCAAAGATTAGTGAAAGACTTGTATAGAATTCACTAATTCAAAACTATCTGGGTCTACAATTTTCATTGTCAAGAGAGGTTCAGTCACAGATTAAAATATTCAATCAATATAAACCTATTCATATTTTCTATTTCTCCTTGAATCATATTGGTACTTTGTGACTTTCAAATAATTTGACTATTTAATCTAAGTTTCTTAATTTATTGACATGAAGTTGTTCATAGTATCCTCTTATTATTCTTTAATATCTATATGATCTGTAGTGATGACCCACTTTCATTCCTAACATTGGTGATTTGTGCCTTTTTTCTTAACCATGTAAGCTAAAGATTTGTAGATTGTGTTGATTCTTATAGAAAATGGCTTCTGCTTGCACTGATTTTCTTTATTGCTTGCTTATTTTCAAGTGTATTCACATTTGCTATAGTCTTTATTCTTTCCTTCTTGCTATATACTTTTGGTTTCATTTGCCCTTCTTTCTCTATCTTTTAAAAATGTAAGCTTACATGATTAATTTTCTATTTTTCTTCTTTTCTAATATAGGTATTAAAAGCTATGTATTTACCTCTATATACTACTTAGTCTGCACCTTACTAATTTATGTATATTTTGTTTTCATTATCAATCAGTTCAAAAAAGGTTCTAATTTCCATTGTGACTTCCTCTGTGTGTCACGGGTTTTTTAATAATGTATTGTTTAATTTCCAAATATTTAGGGATTTTCCAGTAATCTTATTGTCATTGATTTCTAATTTAATTGCATTTTGGCCTGTAGTATTTCCAGTCTTTTAAGTTAATGGAGACATCTTTTGAAGCCCAGAATGTCATCTATTTTGGTGACTGTTCTATGTGCACTTGAAAAGAATAAGTATTTTACAGATGTTTGGTGCAGTGTTTCATAAATTTCAATTAGGTTGAGTAGTTTGATAGTGCATTCAGTACTACTGACATTCTGTACATTTGTTTTATCAATTATAGAGACTGTGGATTCTCCAAATAACATTGCTGATTTCTTGATTTCTCCTATATCCCTCAGTTTTTACTTCATGTGTTTTAAATTGTGTAATTAGATGAATACATATTTATAATTGTTAGTTCTTCTTGATGAATTGATCATTTAGTCATTATGAAGTATCTATTTTTTTATCTCAGCTGATAGTTGTCATTATAAAGCCTGCTTTGTCTGCTATTAATATAGCCCCCCTTAGCTTTCTCTTTTGATTAGGGTTTTTTTTTTCATGTTTTACTTCTTTTTCTTACTATTTCTGGCACTCTTCTCTCTGTTTTAAGATCCAGGTTACTGGTACAATTTTATGTCAACCTGAGGAATTTCTTTTAATATTTCTTATATTCCAGGCCTACTGGGGAAAAATCCTTCCAGATTTTGTTTGTTTGAAAACCATTTGCCTTTATTTTTGAAGAATATCGTCACTGGATTATATTACTTTGTTCCCACTTTTCTTTCAGCAATTGAAACATGTCTTGCCATTGTTTCCTGACTTCCACTAGTTCTGATGATTCTGTGTGAACAATCCTAATATTGTTCTTGTGTACATAAAGTCAATTTTTCCCCTTCTGGCTGCATTTAAGATTTTCTCTTCATCACTAGTTTTCAGTAATCCAAGTATGACGCTCCTTGGTGTATTTCTCTTCAAGTTTCTTCTGCTTGGAATTTGTTGAGCTTCTTGGATCTGTAAGTTTATTGCTGTCATTAAGTTTTGAAAAACATCAACTATTATTTATTCAAAACTTTTTCTGCCCTGTCCCCATTCAAACAATATATTAAATCATTTGATATTTTCCCACGTTACAGAAGCACTATTTATTTTTTCATTCTCTTTTTTTCTCTCTCTACTTCCATTTCTTCTATAGTGTTTTGTCTGCTGTTAATCCCACTCAGTGAAATTTTTTCAGTTACACACATTTTTCAACCCTAGAAGTCATTTATATGTATCTTACATTTCCCATCTGATTATGTCCATGTCTTTCTCTCAATTCTGAACATGGTTTCTTCTTCCAACTCTGGAGCCCAGAGGATAGTAAGTCTTGCGTTATCTGTTTCCCTTCCCTCGGGAATCACGGTCCTGCTGCCTGTGCTCTGAGGTCTTCACACAGTTTCTCTCATGTACTTGGTGTGCTTTTCTTACCCATGACAGAAGGGCAAGGCCAGCGACAGTGATCACATGGCATTGGAAGGGGAAGTCATCATAAGTGTTTAACACCCTAACTACTGTATATAACTTCCTTCCTATCATATTTGTTTCTTTTACTAGAATGTAAGTTCTATAAGGTCAAGGACTCTAGTCTGTGTTCTTCTGTTATATCTCCATTATCAAAAATATAGCATAAATATTTGTTAAATTATTGAATCAAGTATTAATTTTGTCTGTCATATAAAGTACTTTAGCCAAGAAAGAGTAATACTGTATTTGTTCAGTAAATTCAAGTTTTGACACAACACAGTCCATTTCCATAATCATGAGTCTATATGTTGGGATGTTTAGCTAGTGTTACATCAGTAGGCATTACTAATTAGCATAATGTATTGAAAAATACTCTCTCATTGGTGAAATTAAAGGTATTCAAAGTATGGAGATAGGCTAACATGATTCAGAGATATTTCCTACTGTTACAGAGTATAGGACTCAATGAGCCTATGGCCTTTGATGCTATGAGGCTTAATCTTTAAACAGTCACACCTCCAGCCAGTGGTCTAGGTAAACATCTGCTTGCCTAACACCAGCTATGGGATATTGTCATGCATTTTTTGCAAAGTGCTACTCAGAGCTTGCAAATACACAGAGAGCTGGAATTTAACCTAGATTAGAGAGCTGGATGTATGAACAGTTTTATTTCTAATTTTTAATCAATATTTGTAGTAAGTGTTAGCATATGTGCAGAATTTGGTCTAAAATATGTTTTCATTATACCTGGTAGGAGGTGGTGGGCAGTAGCTAGCCTTCTCCCACCTCATCCTTGTCCGAGGTTCCTGCTTCCTATCAAACAATAGCTAAGAGTTATACATGCCAAATTTCCTTAGATCAGTCTGTAATTGACAAAGTTGGGTTGATTTCCAAGAAAGTAATTTCCAAGAAAAATCCAGTGATATGATTCATCTCATTAATAGATAAGAGGACAAAAATCTTATGATCATGTTAGATCTATCATAGTTTTGATATACAGTCCAAATTCATGACTTTAAAAAATTAGCAAATAAGAGATGGAAAATACCTTCTATAACTTGAAATGTGGTACACAAATCTAACATTAAATAAACCAATGGAATAAAATGAAAACCAAGGAACAGTTTGTTTATATATAATATATATATATACAATGCTATAGACATAGCATTACAAATGAGAAAAGTATAAACTGTTTGACAAATTGTACTCTTTTTACTACCTGGAAATAATTTGACTTTTGTTTTTCCTGTGGTAATCTAAAAGTCCTAGCAACCTTTGGCAGAAAGTCAGAACTACTTTAATAGAGAGTCATAAAGACTAAATACCTCCTCTCTTACTAGTAATATTGCAGATACAATCTTACTGTGTACAGATAGTTATGTTGCATATACTGGGACAACTGGCTGTCCTTTGGAGAAAAATAAATCTATTTCATTCCATACACAAAAGTAAACTCCAAATCCATTAAAAAGTCTAACAGTAAAAAGTAAAAGACTGAAAACCAGAAGAAAATATTAGAAAGTATCTATGACACTGGAATAGGGAAATATTAATTTAAAAAGACAAGAAAAGCAAAACCCTTATCAATTCATCAAAAAGATTTATAAATTTACATATAACCAGCCATTAATTAGTGTCAACATTTACATGTAATATTCAGCAAATTAGTAAATAAAACCCAAACCAAGGTAGACCTGGTGAAGTATATGAATGGCTAGTTTAAAGAGAAGAAATATAAATGGCTAATAAGCACTTGAAAAGATATTCAATCTCACTAGTTATTAGGGAAATGCAGCTAAAAATAATGAAATATTAATTCATACTCATTAGCACACCAAAGTTTATAACTGGTTGGGGTGTTGGAGAAATGAAGACTCATGGGGCACTGAGAAGCAGCACCACCACTTTGAAAAGCAATTGACAATAGCTGGCAAATCCTTAATTTCTGCATTTAGGAATCCTTGTATATATGTGTACTTAGAGTTTTATATAAAAATGCTCAAAGGGTGTCCATTCCAGTATTTTGTAACCATGAAAAGCTGGAAACAACTAAATTCTTATCATCAGGGCAATGAACAAACTTTAAACATCAAGATCCATGAGGGAGAGATGTTTCTTTTGTCCTTTCCTAATTCTCAGCAACTAGAACAAATGCCTGGTTCTGACATTCCATAAATACTTATTATAATATGAATAAGTGAATTCCAGTACATTCCTACCATGTATATCATCCAGCAAATAAAACAATTGACATACACCAACATGGGTGAATTGCAAAGAAAAATGACCTGCAAAGGGACTCGTGGATAAATCATGTATGTATATGTGTGTATAAATCCATATATGTAGACTTTCAAAGCACACAAAACGATATTATATGCCCTTGATGCACATCCTCAGAATGCACCTGGAAGTCCACCTTGCCTGCCCGCACCCACGCTGCCTGGCAGGGCCTAGCTGCCACTACCCCTGCCCTGGATGACTTCAGGGCCCTCCTAACTGGCCCCCCTGATTCTGCCTGGGCCCCACAGGAGTCTGCTATCCATACTGTAGCCAGAATGGTCCTGTTGAATATGTCATAACATGTCACAATGTGTCACTGTGCTCAAAGCCCTCCAATGGCTTCTGTCTCAAAAACTCCTTACAACGGACTGCAAGGGTCTACCTCGCCCAGCCCTTGGCCCTCTAATCATGTTCGCCCCTCCAGAACCATCCTGGCCTCTCTCTGCTCCTTGAAACTGGGCCCCCTTGGCCTGGAATGTGTCCCCTGATGTCTGTGTGCTTTGCTCCTCCACCTTCAGGTCTTCCTAAATGGTATCCTGTCCCTGAGCTGTCCCTTGGCAACCCCATCCAACATGGGACAGCCCACTCGCTGAAACCCACCCCCAACACCCTTTCTTGCTTCATTTTCCTCTAAAGTGCATCTCATGTATCATGCCACGTATTACTTCAGATTTGCTCATTTTCCATCCACCCTTTCACATGTCGGCTCTCGCTGGGCAGGGTTATGCGTTCTATTCTAGGTGAATTTCTAGGAACTAGAACACTGCCTGGTGCAGAGTAAGCTCAGAATGAAACATAAAGGCACAGTAGTCAGGCCTCTTTCAGAACAGAGATTGCTCTGGGGGCTGACATATGTGGGTAGGATATGAGGATGGCTCCAAATATATCTTGCATGGTTTTATATTTTAATCAACAACAAGAAAACAAAAATGGCAAATGTTAGGATTAAACAAATCTAAGTAATATATATGGTTGTCTGTCATTATTTTTCATCCTCTCTATGTTGTTGAATAATATCTTTATAATAATACACCTATCTTAAGTGTACAGCTTGATGACTTTTTTCCATATGGGCGCACCATCGTGACCACCACTAAATTAATATTCAGAAAACGTTCAGTGCCCTGTAAACTACTTGTGTTTCTTCCCAGTTTGTAACATTCCTGCCCCAGATAAATCACCAATGGATTAATACAATATATACTCTTAAGCATCTGGCTTTTTTCACTCAACATAACATCGTTGAGATTTATCCTTATTGTTGTAAGTACTAGTAGTTCGCTCTTTTAAAAAATGTTATATAGGATTCTACTTACGAATATGCCACAATTATTTATCTAACTTCCCATGTGATCATTCAATTCCACCCCACCTCAGTTTTTGGCTATTATGCGTAAAGCATCTATACACTTCTTGAACCTATTTGTTTGTGAACATGCACCCTCATTTCTCTGGTCTATGTTCTAGAACTGGAATTTCTGAATCGTAGGTTAGGCATATGCTTAGATTTAGTAAAAACTGACAGTTTTCTGAAGTGGTGGCGCATTAATGCCAGCACCAGTGCTGTCTGCGTTTCAGTTGCTCCAATCTTCTTGAACACTTGCTGTCATCAGTCTTTTTAAATTTTAGCCATTCTGGCAGGTGCGCAGTGGTATCTCACTTAAGATTTTAATTTCCATCTTCTGTATGAGTGATAACATTGAGCATCTTTGCTGACTTGACCATTTGGAGATCCTCTTATCCTTGTTCAGTGCCCAGTTTAAAACTTTGTTTGACTTTATCATTTGTAAGAATTCATCTGTTCTGGACAAGTTTTCTTTGGATACACGTGTTGTGAATATCCTCTCCTAGTCTATGGCTTGCTTTCCACTTTCTTAATGATGTTTTTTGGTGAACAAGAATTTAAAATCTTAACGAGATCCACCTGTATGCTTTTAGATATTGGAAATATTTTGTAATTAAAACTTTTAATAGAAAAGAGAGAGAGAGAGAGAAAGGAAAGCCTTTCCGTTTCCCCCCCAGTCAGAACATATGATTGGAAGCAGCCTTTTTCCCTTCCACCTCCTTCCTTCCTCTTTTCCTTCCTTTCTTCTCTTTCTTCTTTCCTTCCTTTCTTTTTTGTCTTCTTTTTTCACTGTGTATTTTATTAACCTGTATCTCACTCCAAATTCAAAAGGGAGAAAATGTTTAAATAGGCAGGATCAGCCCCCCTGAGCCCTTCCTGCTTTACAAGGCTTCTGCCGGCGCCTCTCCTGGCAGCGGATACGGCCCCTCGCTGCATGGTGGCCGGTGGAGGGCCGTCGGGGTGCAAGGCCCCCATGCCCCTGCAGAAAGGGGAGACGCTGCCAGCCCAGACCCGAGGCAGGTGCTGTTGGAAGAGGAGCATGAGCTGCACACCGCAGGCCCCAGGATTTCAGGGCTCCTTCCTCGTGGAGTTTCTGACGAGTCCACCTGGATGATGCTGGGATACAACGGGCTGCAGGTGCAGGGTACCTTCTAGGGTACATCGTTCCGAATCCACTTGGGACTAAGTCTGCTCTGCTTCCTGAGCTGCAGGAAGGGTGACGGGAGTAAAAGGAACTTGGCTTGTTTGCTCAGGGTGCTGAGGAGCCCACTGCTCACGCAGCAGGAGGAGGGAGGGAATGGGTGTTACGGTGGATGAACTTAACGGCTTCACACGCAGCCAGATTCACAACCCAGAGTATTGCCTGGGCAGCAGAAAGGGTAGCTAGACACTAAAATTGTACTTCATGAATATGGGGGAAATGTGTTCTAAGATGAAAATAATACCTACAACGACCACATCAGGGGACTGCTAAGCCTATTTCAGTTTGGAATCTAAACCCTAGCTTATCCCATACTGAGCCTTCATCTACATGTCTCTACCAACTCTCTCTGTTTGTTTATGCTTATCCAAGTACACATCTGTCACTGTCACAGGATAGAGGCTTCTCTAAGGTCAGAGCAATGTTTATTCCATCTGTGCCTAACGGAGTGTTTTTCTTGTATTAAAATCATTAATAAATATTTTAAAATTAACCAGACTTCTGGTCACCTAGGAAACTAAGCTAAAAGACTTTCCCTCAACATTTTACCTGCAAAGATTCTTACCACTTTAAGAACAAGGATCAATTCCTGTTGGAAAATGTTCCTTTTCCAGGGGCAGCCTGTGGCGTTGCAGATTAAGTATGCAAGGAAAGGAAAATAGATCTCTAACTTAAAATCTTTTGAAGTGCCTTTTAAAACTCCTACTATAGTTTCCACAACAGCTGTTAAGTTCCTTTGTAGTTTCCAGTAGGAAAGGTCTTTTGAGAATATCTCTGCATCTCACTCACAAACTTCAACAACTGCCTTAAGCAGCCATGTCTGCTCTGGAAACTTAGCCACAAAGAATTCTGGATTCCCTGGTCCCTAACAGAAGGTTTCTATTTTACTTCTGAAGGTATTTCAGAGGGGCTGGTTTCAATCTACAAAGCTCTATTGTCTAGGTAAAAATTCCTTTAGAGGTCTCTGCTTTCCTTTGCACACTTTTCATGGTAATTAAGACACTGGGCTGTGTTACTGCTTATGATGCAAAGATCTGAATTTCAGGAAATATGAAATTTGGTCTCAAAGGAGATAGTATTCTCTCAAATCCTCTTATTAATTCACATCAGATTAAGCAAGCACAATTCTGAATAACATCCAACCTGTCTTTTTTGGGGGACAGAAAAGAGAACTAGGTAGGTTAGTGAAATTTTCTCATGAAATTCAGAGCAAAAAATACAAATAGATTTGGATAATGATGCTAAAGAATTGGTAGAGGGAGAAGTATGAATAACAGTACACAATGAGGCTTAGCTGAGAAAGGAGAGTACATGCTAATCTACCAATTAAAAGAGTAACAGAATGAAGATGATTAAATTGGGGAAACAGATCACTCCTAACAGAAAATACTCATTTATTTATTCAGACACTATTTATTGGCTGTCTGCTGTGCCACACCCCATATGAGATGCGACGGGTGGCCGCCAACTTATATAAGGCACTGATCCTGTCCCCAACGGTACCCTGAGGGTTGGCCCTGAACCAAGTTGTGACATATATAGTACATTTATCTTCAGTTTTCCTACTCTTCTTTTTTGCAAACTTCACTCCACCCCTTCCCTTCCCTGTGGTTAGTTTTCTAATTCTAGGCACCAGATTTTAAAAAGTTATTCTAGGAAGTACATATAGTCAGTGTAGTTACATCTCAGTGGGAATTCAGGTCAATGTGTCTTCTCCCAGTAGTACTTATATTTTAAGTGCTATCTGTTTCCGTTGAAATGCTTGACTGGCTTTAGTAAAACATATCAAAAGAAGGAGGAGATGAATTCACCAACAGAAGGTGACAATAAAGAACGCTTTCTGTTGCCCCACAGGTAAAGCTATCCCACATTTTATGATTGTTAAGAGCTTGCATGGCTAGTTTAACTGTAAGTTTGAAATAACTTCAGTTATAGTCAAAAAGAAAGCCTTGAGTTGGATCCAATACTCCTGGGATTTACATCATGGAACAGTAAAGGAATATTCTCTCTGCAATCTGCTTCTCCAAAGACTGTAGTTGAACTGTTCAGAGTATTATTTGTTAACAGAAGTAAGTTGATATAGTTGAGAGGGTCCAGAGCAAGGTGCCGAAATGATCAAAGGAATGACGTGTGCATTAAGATCAAAAGACCTGGAAGTGTGTAGATCGGCCAAGTAATGGTGGAGAGGGGATCCCTGGGTACTTGATAAGAGTCTACAAATATTTAAAAGGTGTTAACACCAAAGGAGGAAGTCCTTATTTTGCCTGCTTGGAGGTGACATAATGTTAAACAGTAAAGGTAAAACTGAAGAAAGAATAATGTACCCAGAATATCAGGAAATATTTCCAACGAATAACAACTAAGGTTTTCACAAAATTAGACAATGTGAAGATCCACTGTGCCCACAGCAGAAACTAACCCTGAACAACTTGCCTTGTTTGTGAATCATTGCATCTTACTGTCTTCCCTGCCTTTCTTACCCATCATTTAATCCTTCTAACCCACCTTCTTCTACCCGTTGCCAAATTCTTTCATATCCTTACAGGTCCCAGTGATGGCGTTGCACCTACTCTTTACAGAATAGTTCATGTAGCAAAGTCATAGAAGTATGTGTGTAGGAAAGCATGTGATGAGTTACCATCTCCATAGGTGTTCCATGTGTGGCATCTTTGTGAATCAAGGAACACACAGCATTAAGAAGCACAGAACTGTAAGAACCAGAAGTGAGCTCGAGGTAACCACTCTCATCAGACAGGCTGAGTGGACTTCCCCAAAATGCACAAGCCTGATGCCTGAGCAGAGTCTGAAACCAGGTCTTCACCACACTGGACTTAGTCCAGTCCCATCCTAATGGCAATACCTTTTGCTTTAAAAAAAAATGCAATCCTCTCTGACTGTATAATGATCTCAATTTTTCTTAAAGCTATGATTAGCCAAATTTACGATTTTTTTCTTCTTTGGCAGATTTCCAGATTGTCACACTTTTGTTACTGCCTTGACTCAATGTATTTAAAACTGCAAATCGGACTCATTAACACACCAGCTCTCATCCTGATGGGGAAACGATGTCAGAGCACAGGCTCCCTGCAGGCAAAGCCACTCCCTGTCTTGCACACACTGAGGTGTTTCAGATGCATGGGGAGGCCCTGCCCTCAAACACAAGTGACCGCCCTGCTCAGCGCTTCTCGGCTAAGACCAAGCTTCACAGGGCCATGCCGAAGTGTGAACTAGGAAGACTGTAAGCTGCCAGCACCCGTTAGAGCATTCTCACCACAGTCTGGGACAATCTTAGTAAAGGAAGTATTTTACTGAACATTGGGACTATGGTTATTTCTTTTCATCTAAAAGTTCACCAGTAACAGGATGATTGTGGTGTGAGTTGCACTGTGCGGTAACAAATGGTATGTTTCACCCCTAGTCTCATGCTACCAATCTGGTTCTCAGCACTGATCTAAGACTCAGGGACGCTGAGCATGAACACCAACCTGCCTTCAAAGTGTGCAGGGTCTGATATGCAAAGTACAACCAGAAAGCAATCTATAAGACTGTGTGGTAGGAGCTCTGATGATAGCAAGGGCTACGGTGGGAATTCCAGAGGCAGAGAAGAGGCCCCCAAGCCTGGTGCCATTAGAGAAGGTTTTTTCAGTTGTTAAGCATCCCTCCATGTTCTATTTCTTTCTATACGTACACAAAAATAGAATATTCACATGGAGAGTCGTCAATGGGTTTATATCATAAGATTGTTTTGCAACTTGCTTTTAAAAAATATCATAGACGTCTTCCATACATAGCTACCTAATTTTTCAAATAGCTAGAAAGTATGTATTCCCATCATGTGTTTACCTGTTGCTCTGTTTGTGCTTGATTGGGTTGTTTCTAATTTTCACTGATCGCCAACATAATCCGGATGACACGTCCCCTCATTTTGGCCCATGGGGGTAGTGTCACTCTAGGGCTGGGGTGGGCTGAGAAGGCCGTCCTCACAGCCCCTGAGGAGGGTTCTCTGCCCGCCGACGTGCCTCTCCGCTGGTGGTCCGCAGAAGGATGCCTGGTGCTTTTCAGAAGGCCGTGGATGAAGGGCCCCACTCTTCCCAAAAGTCAGGATGATTTCACATATTTTTTCAGATCAAATACACATTTACTTGCAAGGGCCCTGTGAGTAGCTCTTCCCCTGGAGGACTAAGTGAGCTGAATATCCTAACATGGTTCAGATCCGTGGGCAGCACAAGGAAGAAGTTGAGGGAGGTGGTCACGACTTGCTCACGGAATTCCCGCTGCTATTCCACCCAAGGGGGGCAACGTGTCTCTGTTTAGTCCTTTGGAGAACATTCCAGGTGGGCATTCCCTGATTCCCTAGGTCTCCCTGCACCTCCCGCTCGTCCTGAACCCTGACATTAAGTCCTATGCTCACAGTCCCCACCCCTTAGGAAAGTGCACACACCCTGGAGGTGTCAGAGGAGGCCTCCGCTGAACTGAGTGGACTCTCTCTCTCTCTCTCTCTCTCTCTCTCTATTATGTTCTCCTCCCTGGAAAGCTACCCACACTTTCATCCCGTGGAGGAAAGATGGACAGAAATGGACGTCCCTTGGTGTCTCTCACTGGCTGACGCTGATTAATCTCCTGAGTACCTGAAGGAAACAAAACTCACCACTAACCTGCTCGGGGAATTTGTGATCAAGCCTCTTTCCACTATTACTTTGACTTAGACCCTATTCCTCAGAAAATAATGACCTTGGATGAGCTACATCAAAGGCGCGTCACCCCTCTCCCGGCCTGATCACTGTTCCTTAGTCTGCACGTGAACGGAGATTGCCTCTGCGTGAGCCATCAGGGCAAACGGCACCAAGAGCAATAATTTTTTCTCTGATCTCCAAGTTTCTCCAGAGAGAGTAGAGGCAAAGCTATCATTTCAGCTGCCACAGAAATAATGTTGAAATGCACAGCCTTGCTAATGACCCTGGCGCACATGTAGGGCACAGTCCCAGAACTAGAACGAACAAGCACAGCCATGTTGTCTAGTACAAATGCATAAGGCCGCCATCAGTGCATGAAAGACTCCCTTTTCCCCGTGCTTCCCCAGGTTTTTACAGGCGAAGGAGCAATTCTAAGGATGGGACAGAATTAGGCAGGAAGGAAATCAAGACCAGGAGGAACAGGGAGGCGGGGAATGACCTGATGCCGTGTCTCTTCCTCGAAGGGCACCAATCTCATCCTGAGGCCTCCACCCTCATGACCTGATCACCTCCGGAGGCCCCAGCCCCCAAGACCATCACACTGGGGATTAGGGATTCAGCCGATGAACTTGGGGTGGGGGACACAGTCCGTAAGTCATGCCATTTCCTTTTTACCCACAGCATGGAGATCGGGCCTCCTTCTAAGACTGTGTGATCTCAGCCTCTCAGCCTCCAGGACTGTGGGAAATAAATGTTTGTTGTTAAGTCATTCCATCCATGGTAATTTGTTATGACAGCCTGAGCTGACTAAGGTGCAGGATCCATGGGAAGTTTTAGATCATCCCTTCTGATGACAACAAGGAAAATGGACTTAGGGGGTTAGGCTTAGAGGCATGGTGAAGGGAAATGCTTATCTTTTCTCTCTTGAGAAAGGTGATGAGCTAGCACACTTCTGAACTGAAATTGGAGAATTTATCCCAATGTAAAAACTTATGCTTCACTGTCACATGTAAAGAAATTATGTATACCTTAAAAACAGTTATCCTAAAAATATTAACACTGTGATGAGAATGCATTAACGGGTGCTGGCAGCATACAAATACTGGACACCCTTTAGGGTGTAAGCTCAGTGGTCTAGTTACCTCTGAAAGTGACTTGCTAGGTTAATATTGCTATTAAAAGCAAGGATTCTCTAATCCAGAGAAGACAGCCTTTCTTAATCATGACACAAAATCCAGAAATCAGGGGAAAAGAAGATGTCAAGTGCACAATGGCAGATCCTGGGGGAAGGGATAGAAAATGAAATTTGAAATGAGGACAGAAAGAAAGATACATAAAATAAAATAAAATACAATACAGGAAAACAAAGCAGAGAAAAATAAAATAAAAAATTAGAAGACTGTATGCCAATAATAGTATGCCACAGGCTAAAAATAATCAATTTGATTGATTATGTTATATGAAGATAGAAGCAGATTTAAAATGCAAGTAAAAGACTTGGAGACAGTTTTGCCACATATATAATAGATGAATTATTTATAATATAAAATAATTGTTTCAAATCAGAACATGTTAAATAATAGAAAAAGATTGGTTCACAGAGTGGAAATGCAAATCATCAATAAATATGTGAAAACTGCCTAACTTCTCTGGTAATCTAATAAGAAATGCAAGTTAAAACAATGAGAGAATATTTTTCACCTATCTAATTGACAAAAAAAAAAAAGGAAAATACTGATAAAATTCAATACAAAGCAAAGGTGAAGTTTGGAGAAAACACAGCCTTTTTGAGAGTAACATGGTGCTCTTTTTAATATATATATCATTTGACCTAGCAATTTTCTAGCAATCTTTCCTAAAGAAATATAAGCACATGCTGGCAAAGATATTAACTATGTTATTGTTTACAATAAGAAAATAACTGGAAATAACAACATCCACTAATAAGGGAATATCATGTTTGCATTCTGATACGTTTAGTGTGTAAAAGTAGATTTTAAAACAAGACATTAGTATGTAGCATAGTCAACTTTTTGTTTAAAAAAACTGTGTGTTTGTATAGTGTGCATGGTGTGATATGTGGGGTTTGAGGTGTGTGTGTGTGTGCGGTGTATGCACGGTGTGTATACTGTGATGCATATACAGCATTGTGTGTGTGGTGCTTGTGCAGTGTGTATGGTGTGTGTGCATAGTGTGTGTGTATAAGCTGTGTGTGTACCTGCAGAGACACACAGTTGGGAGGTTTCCTGTCACTCTGTCGACAGGGCTGGTCCTGGGTAACGGGACTGGAATGGAAGGAAGGGGAGGTCATTCTCACTGTGCCCATTTCAGTGTCCTTTGAGTTCCTATTAGCAACTCCTGCGCTAATGTTATGATCTCTGAGTCATGTCTCTCTTTTCATGCTAGACCTTTAGAGAGGAAATGGTGCAATTTCTATTTGAATTCCAACACAAGCGACCTTTTCCTTGTGAACCTCATTTGAAGACAGCATCTTATTTTGCAATCTCTCCCGCCCGCCCCCCCCCCCCAACCCCGGCCCCATGGCGGAAGCATTCCCAATAAAGGGAGTGATTGTCAGAGACATTCATTTCATAAAGTTTTGCATGTAGATATAGTTGTGAGATAAAGCAGCCACAACGCATTTCCTGTATTAAATACCACACAGAAGTAGCACTTAAGATACCAACCATAAGGTTAAATAAACAGGAGGGGAAGAACAACCCTGGCAGAAGCCCGTGTGTTCACCACCTTCTCTATTCAGAATTTGGCAGTAATGAAAAAGGCAGCTGCCAGGAGAGGCAGCAACGGAAATGGCCGAGCTACGTTCATGTCCTCACACTGAGAGACTGCCTGTCCAGAGGCGCTCACACACTGTTGGCAAGGGTTACCTCTCGGGGGAGGACAAGGCTTCTTCATCCTGCTTTCATTATTTAAATCCACGTAACTTCTTAAAAAGATGAATCAATTAAAATGATGGGTGATATGAGTGGCTTTCTTACTTGGTGTTTCTGTACTACTATAAGCAGCTTTTGTGATCAGAAGAAAATCCCAATACTTGAAATTTAACATTTTAACATCAAGGCAGGACCTAGAAGTCTCTTGTCCGGGGTTCCTGTGGCCCAAGAAACCTAAGTTAATTTACGGAAGCTCTTAATGCTTAAGTTGGCAGGGTTCCCTACTTGTGAAAACTGAAATAGCATTTTACAAAGACATTTAATTAACAGAAAACAATAGCGAAATAGTGTGATCTTGTAAAAGAGCACTGCTTAGAGTCATATACTCCTTAGGTTGACTTTAATCATGTGACCTTGTGAAGTGGCATAGCTTTTCTGACCCTTAGTCTCCTGGCCTATGAACTGGGAAAGTTGCTTATGAAACTAATACCCAGGAGCTATTGTTAATAACTGCAGAATGCACATGCAAACAGTCCACCACGTTCCCAACCTCTCCGGGACCCCAGATGAGCCGTCAGATCATGGAGGCATTCAAGGGGCCGCTGGGCACATTCCTGCCTCTAACCATAGAGCCTCTCCTGTCAGTGTCCAATGTGCACACTGCCCCAGGGTCCTTCACTTTTGACCCCTCTCCTGACTGCCAGTTGGACTTCCTCCTTTTTACCAGCTGAGGTCTTTGCTTTTCACCCATGTTGTGGGCAGTCCTTTGAGATGACACTCTTAGTCTTAACACAAGAAGTTCTGCTCCTCCCTGGCACCTCAAGCTTTCTGCCCTCTCTCCAGGAAGCCCACACCACACCAGGACAGCAGAACCATGACGTGTATTGCACCCCACCCGTCCGACACACACAGATCACCTCGGTTGTATTCCTGGTTATTGCTCCTTGTCTTTATGGAGACTCCAGCTCTCCACCATGTTTTAGCTTGTGCACTTAGGAAGAACCAATCTTGCTCTGTTTGGGGTCACACTGCCCCTCTGACAGTGGAGAACTCACCCACTGCCTAGCGTGCCTGTATATGAAAATCCCTGTCAGTCCTTAAAGTTTACACACCCAACACACACTTCATTTATTTTGAGGGAATCTGACTTATAATCTTGTACATGCATCTAAGAATGGTGGTTCCTTAACTTTGAATTCTAACATGAACATAAATGAAGTAAGCCCTCTGAAAACTGTTGTGATACACTTTGGGCTCTTCAGTTCTGTAGAACTCAAATACCACAGTAGCAATTCTTTAAGATCAAAATTGTCCACTTTCAAATGCTATAAAGCACATTGCTTGCCAAAATACAAAATATCTTCTGGCTTCCACGTGAAAAATTCTTAGAAAAAGAAGAATACAGAGTTCCTTTCTCTCCAAAGAAACAAAAATTCTCTCACCAATTATAGTCAGAAATGACACATCTTTTATTTTTTAGCAAGGTTTTAATAGCTGAGAGTTAATACGTATTCCATACTTAACTGCATTCCAGTACTATTGTAATGTTTATATGAGCACAAAGCAGTAGGTATTCTTATTATCCTCATTTTAGAGTCAGTGACTTATTCATACCCAGAAGTTCATGTGGAAGGGTGGGAATTTGAGCCAAGGAAGCCTGACAGAAGAGACAGACCATCCACCTAAGCTGTAGGTTTTAACTAGGACATTGCAAAGTAGAAAGTTGACTACAACAGTTTCTTTTCGCAAAATTCCTTAAATCTACTTCTAAAAGTATGTCTCTCTTAACTTGTTTCAATGAAGCTGAAAATAAGTAGCAACAATCAATAGGCTGTGACCTTGAACAAAATTAAGAAAATTCCATAGTCATTTTCAATAAATCATAAATAGCAACTGTGCCATGGTGTATGCTTTATAAAAAGATAATGTTGTATCTAGGGAGAAATAATACCAATTCTTCTAGAAAAATAGAGGAGGAGGTAACTCATTCTCAACTCATTTTATAAGGTCAGCATTACCCTATACCTACACTAAACATAGGCATAGAAAAGAAAACTAGAGATCATTATCCTTCATGAACATAAATGTAAAAAAATATCAAATTAAATCCAACTCATATCACAACCAAATCCCAAGAATGGTTCAAATATAAAAATAAAAAGGCTCCTATACCACAACCAAATCCCAAGAATGCAAGACTAAGCCAAAATTCAAACATCAGTGTGATTTCCCATATAAACAAACCAAGGAAAAGCCATAACCACTTTAATAAATGCAGAAAAAGCATTTCACACACATCTTTTATAATAGATATAAATATATATATTTATATTAAAAACTCAGGAAATTAGGAATAAATGGGGCCCTTCTCAATTTGATAAAGAGCATCTACAAAAAAACTCTACAGCTACCATTTATTAGTGGTGAAACACTGAATTTTCTCTTGAGATCAAGACAAAGGCAAGGAAATTTTGTCTCATCACTCCTTGAGCATCCTCATGGAAGACCTACCTGGTTCAATAAGGCATGAAAAAGAAATAAAAGACAAATCGATTGGAGAAATAATAAAACAATCTCAATTTGTAGGTAGCATCATTATTCATTCAGAAAATCCCAAAGAACCTTTAAAAAAAATCCCAGAACTAGTAAATGAATCTAAATCTAGGAAGGTGACAGAATAAAACATCAGTACACAAAAATCTATTGTATTTCTATAGATTAGTGATGAACAATTGGAATTTGAAATTGAGAAAACAGTATCTTTCACATAAACAACAAAAAAATTACTTAGGTATAAATGGCAAAATATGGGAAACATATTTATGCTGATAATGGAACATTACTCAGCAATAAAAAGAAATGAGCTATCAGTCCATGAAAAAGAATGGGGGAGTTTAAATAAATGTGAGTAAGTGAAAGTAGACAATCTGAAAAGACTACATACTGTATGGTACTGTATGATTCCTATTTTGTGATATTTTGCTCCAAAGCAAAACTATGGAGACTTCTAAAGGGATCAGAAGTAAAGGGGCTCAGGGGCAAAAAATGGAAGGATGAATAGGTGGAGTACAGAGGATTCTTAGGGCAATGAAACTATTCTGTATGATACTATAATGGCAGATACATATTATGCATTTGTCAAAAACCATAGAACTGCACGACAAAAAGTGTACTTTTAATGTAAACTAAGTACTTCAATCAAGAATTATATATTAATATTGGTTCATTAATTATTACAAATATACCACACTGATAAAAGATGCTAATAGGGGAAACTGTGTACAAGGCACAGAAGGTATATGGGAAATCTCTGTAATAACTACCTAATTTTTCTGTCAATGTAAAATTATCCTAAAAAATGAAATGTATATGTATAAAAAATTGAGCACCGACATCAACAAAATGTAAATTAAAACCATCCTGAGGTGCCTCTAGACTCCATCTGAATGGCTAAAATTACAAAGACTGACAATATCAAGTGTAGTCAATGATAGACAAGCAAATGGAAATCTCACATATTGCTGACAGGAGTGTGAAATCATACAACCATTCTGGAAAACAGTTTGGCATTTTTTCTTATAAAGTTAAACATATATCACATAACACAAAATGTCTACTAGGTATTTACCTAGGAGAACGAAAATGTATACCCACTCAAAGCCTTGTACACCAGTGGTCATAGCAGTTTTATTTATAACAACAAAAAATTGTGCTTTAATCCCTCTCTTTAAGTTCAGTAATACTCTGCTTCGCTCAACAGTGCCCTGAACTGGCACTTTGGAGAAGGAAGGAAACTTCTGCCCACAAAGACAAACAGTCCAGCCAGGCAGAGGACGTTCACAGGAGCTGAGGGATCTTCAGGAAGCGGACTGAGAAGAATGTAAGTCTTCTGTATGGACAAGGCTCTGTATTGGTTACTCAGGGATGCCTTAAAGTATTATAGATTGAGGGGCTTAAACAGCACGAAGTGATAGCCTCAGTCTGAAGGCCGGAAGTCTGAAATCAGGGTTTATCAGGGCTGGTTCATTCCGAGGCCCCTGAGGGAAGAATCTGCCTCGGGCCTCTCCCCTTGGCTTGTAGCTGACTGTCTTTGCCCCAAGCCTTCACATCACCTTCCCCCTGTGAGTGTCTGTGTGCAAATTTCCCCTTTTTATAAGGACACCAGTCATACTGGATTAACGTCCATCCTAATGACCTCATTTTAACTTGGTCACCTCTGTGAAGGCTCTGTCTCCAAGCAAGGTCACATTGCAAGGCAGTGGGGGTTACTTGAATTTCACAGTATGAATCTGGGTTGGAACAATAACCGGTTTGAACCATTTATTTTTTAAGTCACGTAGAGGGTAACCAGATAATGTAAAACTGGCCTCAGGACAGTCACCCGGTCACCTTGGCTTCAGATTAATGGGACCCAGGAGCTGTGGGATAGTCTGCCCTGCCCCTTGGGAATATTGAGCCCAACTCAATTTGAGTTTCATCACCCAAACAAATGCTGATGTTTCACTATTGCTCTTTAATTCTCAGAGAAAGGCAAGGGAACCTAGCTTTTCTGTGGAAATATTTTTCTGCGTGATGCTCTTTTTATTTTCTGAATCGTTTTTATTGTGGTAAATACACATAATATTAAATTTACCCTCTTAACCATTTTAAGTGTACACTTAAGTCATATTAAGCACATTCATATTGTCCATCTCCAGAACTCTTTATATCTTGCAAGACTGAAAATCTGTACCCATTAAACACTAACTCCCCCTGACCCATCCCCCCAAGCCCCAGCCACCACCATTCTTTCTTCCATCTCACCTTTCCCCTCACACCCCAGCCTCTGGTAACCACCATTCTACTCTCTCTTACTACGAGTTTAGTGTTTTGTTTTAGATTTCACACATAAGTGAGATCATGCAATATCTGTCTTTCGGTGTCTGGCTTATTTCATTTATCTTCCAGGTTCATCCATGTTGTCACAAATGTCAGGACTTCCTTCTTTTTTATGGCTGAATAATATTCCACTGTATATTGGACAGAGCCCATTTCCTTTATCCACTCATCTGATAGACACTTAGATTATTTCCATGTCTTGGCTATTATGAATAAGGCTGCAATGAACATGGGAGAACAGATGGTCTCTTCAATTTCAACCCAGGAGTCAGGGGGCTTGATGGCCTCTGCGCAAGCTCACTGTCTCACCTCTAGGGAAGCAGATGTTGTCCCTTTCCTACAGTTAAGGAAAATGAAGCTCAGTGAGATTAAGTATCTTGCCCAAATTGTCCAAGCAGTTACTGAATCACAGATAATAAGAGAGAGACTTAACTCCAGGCCTTTCTGACTCCAGTGCCCATAACATCTAGCTATTTAACACATACACAAGCATGTAAATGAAACACATTCTAAAATCATTCTTCCCAATTTATGTATACAAAGCTGTGTTACCTGACATAATCCAGGATGTATCCTCTGAACAGAAAGTTTAGAGGAGATAGCATTAGAAGAGAGTTCTAGGTAACTCCAAGAACTTTGGACACTTGATGGAAAAAATATTATGGATTACATGAACCTATATCCATATAAATTGTAGAAATTATGTGATTTGCTTTTTGAGGTAAGGAAACCAGGGAAACATGTTTCATGTGTTGGAAAGAAAATAGCAGTCAGTGGCATGTGGGGGGCTACATGAGACCTGCTCTCAAGAATCTCGGGAAGCCTCCTCCATTCTTTGATACAAACAACTGAAGCTCCTTCAGTTTCTAGGCCATGCAATGCAGCAATGAGCTCCTCCCTCGGGCGCTGATTGCGCCCCCTGCTCCAGGGGGCTGAGATGGAACCTGGGGAAGAGAGAAAAATAAGCCATTTATACTGCAATGTGGCACTCAGAATCATTGATATAATACTGCAGCATGGTGTGATTAAAGCAGGTAATTATGTAGAGTGTAGGGACCTATTTCTTATCACCATCGCATCAGATTTAATTTCACTAATCTAAGCTTTTTGGAAGGGAAAGAGAAAAGCTTTGCAGTAGCTCCCCTTCCTGGTGCTGTTCAGAAATAACAATTGTGCGGCCACATCTCCACAATGCAGGCAGCTCCACGGGCTGGGGCGCAGCACTAATGAGCCTGGGTCAAGAGGTCACTCCTCCTTGGAGGCGGGCCTCTAGCCTCGCTCGGCCCCTGGTGACAGAAGGGGCCCTAACCTCAGTCCCTTTCATCTCACATATGGGGCTTGGGGTGGGGGGCGGGGGTGGGTGAATAAATCCTCCACTGGAGATGATATTGCATTGCTAAACATAGTCTGAACAACAAATCTTCTGCAATGAGATTTGTGTAAATTAGGATCATCGACTGGTTTTCCTGTAAGTTCTCTGAGCTCCCAGTGGAACTGTAAGATCCTGATTCAGCCCCTCACCATTTTCTATTGGTGTGGCTCTCTATCAAGACACGAGGATTTACTTGCTGGTGCGAAGAAGCTTACAGTTCATCTGGTGGTTAGGATTTAACGTCAGGATATCAGGGATTTGGGTTTCATGCTGGTTGCAGGGCTGGATTACCACAGAGAAGAAATGGGCACATGCCCACTTGGAAAGATTCTGTCCTTTTGAACAGTTCCTGTCTATTCAAAGGCACCCAGGAGACGTTATGCGGAGTCTAGATATCACAGATATTTCCTGGCTCTACTTTTGAGAAGTCACAGAGAATCACACATGCAACTTCGAATACCATCTGAGCTCTGTGCATCTTTGAGCAATGATGTATGAGGTGGAAAAATTATAAAAGAAATGTTGAAAAATAAGCCTATTTAAATGTTATACTGAACTCATTAGCTATTCAAACTAAATGTTTCGCTATTAAAATTTGTTCAAGCATTATAAAAGTCTGGCAATAAACACATCATAAACTACATTTTCAAATGTCACATCAGGAGAAGTTGGATGAAATCAATTAGGGAGGGAAGTATAGAAAGAAAGGTTAACTTCTACTGTCTTCTAAGTTTTGCAAAAATATTTTCCACTGACCTTCTAAAAGTTGGCAAACTTCCACTATAAAATAGGAAAACTTCCTTCATCCCATGCAAGAGTGTTTCAGGCCTCAGAAATGTCATGTGTCATGGACTGTAATAAAGATAAAAATTCTTATTATCTTCTATTTTGATAAATACTAAAAATAAAAGTAATCTTATTTTATTGATTCTGCCATTGTTACGGGACTGTGGTAAGAGTATTCTAAGTAATAAATAAAATCAACAGGTTTAATTTTAAATGTGGAGAATTGGACTACTGTGGTGATTTTTAATGAGTGAAGAGTCCAAACTCTGGATTTAGAAAAAACCATACTATAAAAGGCAAGGAATAGAACTTTGGGGTAAGCACAGGGGAGTGTTTTCCTCTGGGTGTTAATGAATTATACCTAAGAACTACACCATCTTCTAAAATCTACTTTTTAGAATCCCAAAATAAATCCAAGACTAAGATTAAGTCTCCGCCCAAGGGCTTAAGTAAGAGGGTGGCAGGTATCATTCACTGCTTAACTGTTGATTATCAGCTGATTAATTACTTTAATTAAAAAACCACTTTAATAGGCAGTCAAATTCTAATAATTTAAGTTTCAAGGAAAAGACAGGGTTCTTAAAATCCTTAAAGGCTTATCACATTTAAAACCAAAGCACGTGTCTTAAAATGTTATCCTCTCCATCTGGCAGGGCCCCTGAGCGTTTTTCCGAATCGCTTTATAGTGATAATTCACTCTTCTGAGTATTTGGCACCCACTCTTTGTGAAAAATTGTGATTTTTATCAGAGCAGAGGCAATAATTGAAGGCTGTCATTTGGAACCCGGATGGGTCAGGAATCTTGTCACACTAGCATCATCCCGCAGCACCCGCCCGTCCTTTCCAACTGGGGAAAAAAGGTAAGAGAAACTGCCCTGCGTGGGGGCCCAAATAGTCTAACGCGATTGGAAATGAGGCAAACCCTGGCTTCTGCGAGCTGAACTCCCCCGCAGGCTGAATTACAGCTCTCCTACCAGTCCCGGGGCGCTGAATGATGTCATGGGATCTGAGCGCAGCGAGATGAAAGGGATAAAGCAGAACCCGCTGGCACTAGGCAGAGCTCCCAGCACACAATCACCGCGAGCTTGGGAACCCGGGCAGCCACGGATCCAGCCACTCAGCCCAAGCTCGGGAGAAGCACGGGCATCGCCTCGTTGCTAAAGAGAAAAAAAAAAAAAAAAAAAAAAGGAGGAAAACAACGTGATCCGTGTCAAACAAAAGAATCTGTGGACTAGAAGGCGGGAGGGAAGGGAAGCAGCCTACCTGCTGGAAGTGAGCCTCTTGAGATTCACGCACGTATATAAATTTAGCTCTGCCTTTGATGTTCTGCAACTGATCACTGATCAGATTACCGGGCATTTCATCTCCCTGCTCCTCCGCCTTTGATCTGCATGGTTAATTTTATTTTCCTGGATTTGAAGTTTCGTCTGGGCTTGTGCTGACATACATTTTTGGGAAGGTAGAAGCATTTGGCACAGAAGGGCTGCCAAGGAGAAACGGAGCTGCCGACAGGGTAAGTACTGGAAAGCGTTCAGCACTTTGCAGGAAGAGCATTTCATGTTTTGTGTAGCTTTCACTTCTCTTTCCCTGCGTGTTCGAAAAGATGGTTTTGGTTTTCATGAATGAAACATTTGAACACTAGCTTATGCTACATGTATGTGTCAGTGTAAATATGATACTCGATGCCATTTTAGCTGTTTGTACAGAAGGGTTTATAATTTGTCATGCAAATTTTGCTTGGAAATGAGTTGTTCAAACAGGACAAAACAGGAGAGTGCTAAATTTAGCATACAACCGGTGCTTCAGAGCCTGAGATCTGTAAACTGTAATTGCTCCAAGTATTTACTGGTTACTTTATTTTAGGGAAACAGGCCCTGAACTATTTGCTGCCAGCCTTTCTTTGTTTTCTTATGTAAAAGAGTTTATTTAGTGCACCTCCGGCAATACTTGTTTCTTTCGTTTATTTATTCTCTCACCTTCAAGACTTAAACCTATTAAATACATTTCCTTAGGCAGTTTGGGTCCTCAAGGGAATCGCTGAAAAGGCACTCAAGAATGATTAAAGCCGCTTATGTGTAAAACTGAAGGATTTTAAAAACAGTGAGGGCAAAGTTGTGCCAAATTGGGTTAAAAAAAACACTAGTGATTTTCTGTAACTTTTGAAAAAAGCACAAGCCTTATTTACAGAAACATTCACAAGGTCAATATTCTTGAATTTACATTTTACTTTAAATTTATAGTGACAGCTGTTGTAAGTTAAAATTTGCCAACTGTTTATGAAAAGTCTCTGAGTAATCAACTTACTATGTTACATAGTTTTTAGTCACATTTTCACTTTATGTTCCACATGGCAAAACCAAAATATACTGTTGTGCTGAATTTGAAATTTAACTGTTTTTTCTCTTTTTTTTTTTTTTGTCAATTCAATGATTACATACATACCCAGCACAATCTTTACGTTGAGGTGCAGGAACTTAATACAGCTGTGTGTTCACATTAATTCATTTTAGTGTCCTAGTGCTGTTTATTTGGGTAGAATATTTAATTATCATCATAATTGTCCATTTTGTGCTAGCTGAACCACAAAGAAATTGTAATTGATAAGACTAGTTATCCGTTAGTCTGAAATTCTGATGAAACAGGAAGGTCTGATGAGTCTCATTTCACATGTAATTAATTTTCTGTCAGTTAATTAAATTACATTCTAAAATTTCCTCTTGAAATTAGGAGGGCATTAATTATTAGCATTGTTTGCTTAATTTTTAAACCCTAAGAGCTAATGGAGATTATTTCAAACCATTCTAAACAGACTATATATTTTTTAAATGTTTCAGTAAGAATTTAATCTAAAAGATTTAACTAGCGTTTTTAGTCATGCCAAAGAGGCATTGAAATTTTTGTTCTACTGACAATGCAACAAAGCCGGTTCACAATATGCTGGACAATATTCAGTTTAGGTTGATTTTTTCATTTGTTTATTGAAAAATTACTCTTTAAATCACAAAAAACGTATTCATGTTCTCATTCAGATAAAGAAAATTAAGCTTTTAAAGTAACGCCTGGAGAAGATGCCTAAAGAAATCAGTATGTGTTGGAACTGGATCATTTAGTTTAGATTTGAGTTAAAAATTTTTTTTTCAGTGGCTGTCTTTTCTGCTCCTAGATTCATTTAAACAAATACAAACTCTCCTCAGCACAAAAGGGGGAATTAGCAATTATCTTATTAATACAGGCTTTGTAGAAAACTAGGTTGGGCAAGTCAAATCTGTGAAAATCCACTTCAGTGTCTGAATTAATTCAGCTGATTGTTTACTTTTTGTGTCTTCTTTAAGAAATGAAGCATTGTATTTGATTTTAAAAGAGGGGGCTATCGCTCATGTACAGGTACATCTCAAAGGCATTTTAAATTAATTACTACATGATCTTGGCTGTGATTTAAGTAGATATACTCCATAATACTTCTGCTGAACAGGAAGCTTATGTTACATTTTTCAAAGCTCCTTCCCTTTTATTGCTTCAATGGTAGCTTTGTTACTGCAAGAAGTCCAAGTCTTCAAAAGACCTATTTCTAGTTTGTTCTGTCATTGATAAGGTATGTGACCTTAAGAGAGTCACTTCGCTACTCAGTTTTCTCATGTGTGAAATGGGAAAGTTGATCAGAACATCTTTATGAAATAAGCAGGGTGGGATTTTTATAGCCATTTTACAGATGAGGAAACTGAGACTAGGAAAACTTCCCTAAGGTCCCATGGCTAGTTTTCCAAGACCTAGTCACCATGCATAGTCTCTTTTCCAACAGCTGCTGAAACAAATGCACTGTGTAGCTAGCTGATCAGCGAACAATGTTTATTTGAAAGATAAAGATAACCACTTCCTACTGCAATACATTTTCTGTTTCCATGATAGATACATCAGCCAACTGGATTAGTCTGCTTACCGCTTAACTATTCCTTTGGCTTTTCTATTTCTAAACAGTCTCAACACTACTATACATAATTCACCATAACACTGGAAATAATTTTCACAAAAAAATATAATACATCAACGCGATGTGGGATTATATATATTTGCGTGTGTCTGTCTATGTGTATATTGCAGGTCTGGCATTATATAAGCCCCTCTTTGTGTGTTTCCAAGGTATTGATATTTTCTTAGAAGATGTCAGTTGGGTCCATGGAAAGTTTAATAGTTAATAAAAGATCATTATTCAAGAGAGATTCCCAGTGGACTTTTGTGAGATTGCAGTTTGCAAATTTGGTATGGGTTTGTACATGATAATGTGTTCCATATTAACATTTGATTATGTCAGGAATCTTTGAACATGTTTTCATTAACTCTCTGGTTTTTTTTCTTGGGGAAATAATGTATTTCTCATGAATAAATTTAAATTATTTATTGACTGTACATTTTATAGGTATGCACTGCTCTCAAGCCAAATAACTGCCCTCGTGTCTTAGCACCCTCATGCAGGTTTCTTAATAAAGCTTTACAGTTTATTACTTTGTAACATTCACTAATATTTACTAATTATGAATTAATTCACTGATATTTATTGAGTACTTGGGGGCTGGGCAATCTAACGATATTTTTTAAAAACACTCATTTAAATTTACAATTAAGTGTGTTATCCCCATTATACAGATGAAGAAAGTGAGTCTCAGAGAGACTGTACAAGGACACAGGGCTAGTTAAGTGGCACCTAAGGTCTATCTGATTTGAAAATTGGGTTCTTTTTTTCTAGGGCTAAACAGCTTATTTCTTTCTATATAAGAATTATATAGCACAAACTTGACTCTTTGCAAACATTATAGCCAAAATTTTGTCCAAAAAATTAGGCTCTGTTTTCTTTCTTTTGATATATCTTATGAAAGCTATTGGAAGTTTTTGATTAGAGCTTTCCATCAGTTGGCCTAGAATCGATAGCTACAAAGGACCTCACGATTCAACCCTTTCTACCTCTGCTACAGGACTGCGCAGGGACTCAGCTGCCACCCCTCTGGTCAGACTTCTCCTATGATGGCTGGGCCAGTCCAAGGCACCCTGGGAAAATTAATGATTTGGTGTCCCTTTAAAGAGTGATTCTTTAACATTTTGTCAGTGCAAATTCAGCGGGTGGACTGTTTATGGAAAGGAGGGTAGACAGAGGTCCCCTGGTGGCTGTACCTAATTTTTCCTCTGCTGTCACAAGCCGTTTAGCTTTGGTTCCAAGGTTGCCCCTCAAATCCACCTACTTGCCCAAATCACCACTCAGAAGTCACTGAGTCTCACATCCTTAGATTTAGAGGTAGTTTAATACCACCCATTGTGACTTAACTTTTCTCTTTGGTGAGAAGGGGAGGGGCACATGGGGTGATGACCTGGGGTTGAAAGCAACTTTATCAAACCATTGCTTCCAAGGTAAACCACACTCTCTTTAGAGGAGCTTTGATAAGTACAGCTTCCTCCATCTCCTTAACGTCCCTAAACTTGGGCACCCCTATAGCATCATGGCCTGCTTCCCAGAGAACCTGCTCCTTAATTCAACCATATACAGAGGAGTCTGCCATATTTACCAGCAAAGAGAGGAGGGAATCAATGGCATATTTCTTCTCTCATTAAACACATAAAAAGTCTGGCCAATGGGGGTGTCATAAACTCAAAAGAATCAGTGCAAGTGCGATAACTTACAACAACTTTGCTCTATAAATGTCATGAGTTTGACATTATATAAATGAAATAAATAACCTTCTTGGCCTATTTATGTATGTTGGTTTATGTATGCACTAGTGGTACGGTGAAGATCATGTTATGATTCAGGGAGCCTGGATTTTGATTTCAGCTTTATTATTAATTTCATGTGTGACCTTGAGCAAGTCACTCAATGTCTGGCCCCAACCCTACATTGATAATCTATAATTGGCAGCCATGGATGTTGGAAATTACTTAAATATCTGGGTCTTGTTTATTTTTTCCCTTATTTTAACTGTATTTGGCAAACTTTATTAATCATTGAGATTCTCATCCCCATTTATTAATTCATTCAACATATTTTTTAACAAGTACCTACTATGTATCAGGCACTGTGACTAACAGACAAAATTCAGTATTCCCATGTAGCTGTTCCGTTTTCTCCAAGAATAATGGTTTATATTAGAAATGATTATGCCAAACAATTTTCCATTAACTTTGCTTTTAGTGATCTAGCATATCTCTGACACTATTTTTAAAAGAAGTTTGTGACTTCATTAGTTAAGCTTTTTTTTTTTTGGAAATATCCTAAAAAAATACACTTTGTATCAGCTTAAGTATTGCTTAAACTGCCTTCAGAAAACCAACCCCTAACATAATCTTAATAATGACACCTCTATCAAAAGCCTCATAACAATTTGGCCTCTCCAGCACAAAGTTCAACCTATTAATGATATTCAGTGTTTTAAAGGGAGAAAAATGCTTACAGCCCTAATTCTAAGCATTGATTTCATTCTGAATGAGTCTAGAAATCATAGAGTTCTTTTTGTACTACTGCTGGTGCTCACCTGTGGGTATGGGTTCCCATTCAGACACCATCTCCAGATCATGTAAACCCTCACAGTGAGGTAAGGTTCAGGCTTCATTAGAGAATAAAATGCGTATACTAGCAGACTGCAGAGGTTCAATGCTCTTTGTCTTCTCTGTCAAATGTCACCTCAATTATCATTTATTTACTGATGCTTGACATTGTATGCCCTACAAAAGATGTAATGGTACTAATAGTGGCTGCCATTTAGTGAGCACTTACTATGTGTCATGTGCTTTAACTACGTTATCTTATTTAACAATTACCAAAAGTCACCGCAACGCATTTTACAGGTGAAGAAACAGAAATTCACAGAGGTGAAGTAACTTTTCCTAGGGCAGGCAACTAGTGAATGGTAAATTGGCATCCAAGACCAGATAATCTGCTGCCAAAGCCCGTGCATGTTAGTTAACACCGGGGTCTCTCTCCAGAGTGAGCTAAAAGGCTGACGGGGAACGTCAATCATATACACAGGACACAATGCAGGACCTAATGAACTAAATAATGTGTTACTGTCTCTAAATACAAAAGGATGCCAGAGGGAAAAAGCATTTGGCTACAGTCAGAGAGGTTGTTCCTAAACTATCAGATTAAATCCACTCAGAATACATTTATTAAACATTTGTTTGAATGTTTGATACTATCGGAGATACAAGTTCGAACAAAGTATGTGCCTTCTCTGAAAACATTTTTAACTCCTGAGGAAGAAATCTTAAGTCACAGATACTTCCCACGCAGGAAGAAGGTGGCGGGTGCTGTCATTGCAGTAAGAAGATTGCGCATTTGGAGAGCCTCATGGGAGTTATGGTTTCTGAGTTGTTCCTGAGATTGGAGTGAGGTGGGTCCAGAGTCAGAGAATTACGGGAAGGAAGTGAGAAGGAAGAGGAAGCTCAGCGAGCAAAGGGAAGGGCAAGTTCGGGGTACACGGGCGGCAAGGCACTCAGACCAGTTTGCCAGATATGAAAGGAGAGAATAAGGCTGAAAATGTGGGTGGAACTCAGACGTGGAAATCTCCGAGTGCTAATGCAAGGAGTTTAAAAGCCACTCTTTACAATTTGGAACCTCTTGTAAATCTTTTAATTGGACAGGGACAGTCATGAAAGGCAGGAGGAAGCAGGGCCGGCTGGACAGGCCAGCAGGGAAGGTTTGAAGACTGCGTGATATTCAGGTGAGAGGTGGAGGGGCTGTGCTGTGGAGAAGGTGGTGAAACGAAGAGGAAAAGAGGAAGGAGGCCCTTAGAATAATTCAGCGAAGGCGTGTTGAGTATCCCAGGCTCTACGACAGTAGAAAATAAGATGTGCGCTCCGGACAGTGACACAGGGCTAGGGAAAGGAGCCCAGGTGAGCAAACGACTTCAGGGGACGGCGCGTGAGTGCCGCAGACACAGTCTGCAGTGCTCCCAGGTAACAGCTTACAGGTGAGGGCAACCTGGGCCTCAGGTAAGATCGTGTCTATCATTCGTAAATTACTTACAAATAAATCATTGTGATTTATATTCTGGCTGTGTTACATTGGAAGTAGACAGCCCTGAGGTGTGGCCCTGGGGATTTTTAATGTATTTTTCACAAGACCCTACCACACCACTACGATGCTCTCAGTGTGAGATCTTAAGATGTCCTATCAGTAAGAAACTATAAAAATTTATTCATGCAACAGATATTTACTGAGGAGCTATTCTGGGCCTTGGGATATAGAAAAGAAGCATAGGACGTGGTTCCATCTAAAAAGATGTGCAGTTGTGTCGGGAAAATATAAGCAACGCACGAGAAACTGTGGATGCCTCTTTGTCTGCCAAGTCATTGCGTGGGAAGGAACGTTGCCCATTTATTCACTCACTGGGCTGATGAAACTATAATTGCTTGGATTTCTATAGTATTCTACTGCTGAAAGAGTATTTTTTACATGTATGATGCCTTTACTCGTAACAAATCTGCAGAACAGGCGCTGTTAGCTCTGCTTCATAGATGCACAAACTGAAGTTCAGAAATTTTAATACGTTACACAAAATAAGGGTGAAGACAAACTCCCCCCACATTGCTAGCGGCCTGGAGTTTATTGAGTGACCCTGGAAGATGGACTTGCTGGTCCTGGTCTGGAGGAGGTGGCCACAGCCGTGAACTAGGTCACGCCCCCTGACCTCTAGTGGTTTCTGATAAGGGGTGAGCCTTGGGTGAGTGTCTGTTGGAAAAATTCATCAATGAAGGAACGAGGCGGTTATTGATAAACTAGGCCATGGTGATCTTGATGGTCCAGAGTCAACAGGCCACGTGGTTTTCCGGGGCCGCCTCCTATGCAGAGGGCCCGGGTGGAGGGCGACCCTGCCGAGGGAAAGGCACAAAGGTCCTGAGAAATGCGTCCAGGGTGGAAAGGAAGGCGCCCTCCTGGGCAGAAGGCAGTTCCCCCAGCATAGCCAAACTCCTGCTGGCCTCGGTGTACCCCTCCCTCCGCCCTCTCCCAGGTGTGCGGTGGGCAGGGCATTCACGCGGTGCGGCAGCCGCGCGGGCCGGCCACCAGCGCCGTGACCGCGGTCGCGGGAGCCGGGGCCGCTAGGGGGCGCAGCCGAGCACGCAAGGGGCGGAGCCCGGGGTGGGGCGGGGCCGGGACGCGGCGGCGTTGCCCGGCTACAGGAGAGCGCGGATCCCGCCGCGCTGGGAAGCGCTGGGCGTGCGCGCGCGCGGAGCGGACCCCGGCCCAGCCGCGCGCCGCGTTCCGTACCCGTCGGCCCTGCGCGCCCCTAGTCCCCGAGCGCGGCCTGCAGAGCCTCCGGGGAAAAAAGGGAAGGTAGGTACCCGCTCCTCCCGGCGCTGCGCGGGAGTCCCCAGCGCGCGCTCCTGGAGATGCCCGAGGAACGGAAGCCCCGAGAGGAGGCGGCTGTCTAACGGAGGGACGGGCGCTGGCAGGAGCTGCTCTCGCGCAGAGCAGGGGGCGGGCGGACCAAGCGGGGCCCGGGTAACCCCTGCGCAGAGTGACAGCTGGGCTCCGCCGGGGGCGGGGGCACCGGAGGCGCTGGAGCTTGCGCGCGCGGGCGCCCCCGGGTCTCCGATGGCCATGGCAGTGACGGGACTTGTCTCTCTGTCCAGGGATCTTGTGTAGAAAATCTGCTCACCGGGCCAGCGTACGTGGGTGTGTAAGTGACTCTGCTGGAGGCTCCCGGGCCTTGAACCCCGGCGCTCGGTCCTGTGCCGGGCACCCCAAGCCCGCGCGGTGGCGGGAGCGCAGCGCCCGGAGGGGCAGGTTCCCCGCGCGCCCCTCGGGAGCTGCCTGCAGGCCTGCCCTGCCCGCTCGTGCTGGAGACGTGGGAGGGGGACGTTCATAAGATGCAATAGCAGTCCGTGACCGTACTCTGTGGAAAAATTAAGTTTCGCAGCTATCAGCAGTATTTATTAGTGCTGTGATGGGTATTAGAAAGAAGGCCAGATGTCACAGCCCTAGTCAAGGTTCTGATGCCATTTCATGGAATGGAAATTAGTTAATATACTCGTAAAATGAAGTTTGGAAGGATCAAAATTCAATGGTCTGTTTTGATGATCGCGAAGTAGTCATCAAACCTACATTTACCAGAATAAGAAATTCGTGTCACTTTGGCATTTTAATAAAAAGACCCAAGTTGCAAACAAACCAGAAGCGTTGTTCAGTATTTCTTTAATTAAACAATTTAACTCGAAATACTTATAAAGGTGTAGTTTTTACTCTAGTGACAGTTTTCCATAGCTAGGAAACAATTTCTTTATATAAACAGGAAACAGTTATGGTTAAACATTACTTATGCAAACAAGAATTTATTTTAATGTTATTTCATGATCAGATATTTATATGTAAAAGGGAGGATTATATTGCATTAGTTCAGGATTTACTCAATATGGTTTCTGTTGTGCATTTCCCCTTAGGCGTTTTTGCCAGTTATACTTTCATGTAGTTCAGAAATATATTTCATTTCAAACACTGCTTATTACTTAATTTAAAGATACGTAACTAGAGGGGATGGGAACTGAATGCTGCAGAAGACAGTTTCAGTTTTTGACAGTCATCATCACAGATATGTATTTCTATTTAAATACAGTCCTGTATTTAAATAGAAATACAGCTATTTTAAATAAGACAGGAAAAGAATTTTCTTTGCATGTTTATCAAGTTCTGAAAATAATTTAGAACATAGAAGTACAATTTCATTTTGAAAATATTGCCTTGACAATACATAGAATGCTTCCAGGAGCTCTGTAAGTTCTTTATTTTTTGATCTATTAAAATATGACATCTACTTTATTACCTAGGCCACATGTCTTTATTGACTTTAGAATTTTTTTCCGTGGTAAGTGCTAACTGTGGCACGTTGTGTTAGTATTTTCTGGAACACACATGGAAGTTGTTTCTTTGATGAGAGTGTCTTCTGACTGCGAGTCCAAGCTGGATCTTGAATTTAAGGTTAAGGACATGTGGAAACTTGTGCGCTTGAAATGGCAGTGGCTTTCCTTTCCAGAAGATTTGAGTAAGGAACGTCATTAATATTTAAGTAGTTATAAGAGCCATTTTAAAAGAACAGAAAATTAATTTCTTTACTTCATTAATCATGAACTTTACATACATATACATACATTCATATACACACATATGTAATATATACATGTGAATGGGAAATAAACATTTCCCATGTAATGTAATACACATAAGACATGTAACAGCCACATGCTGTCCTTAATATATTAATTTAGTTTACTGGTTACAACTCTAATATATGAACCTAGGGCATGTTGGGGGAGTTTTTAAACACATGTGAGGAATTCTGCTAACACTCATGAAGAGAATTTGATTCTCCTTTTGACCTTTTTAAAAAATCTGAGCCTGTGACCTGTTTCACCATTCAAAAATTAGCACAACACAAAAAGCACACAGGCATTTTTCATACATGAAAAAAATCAAATCCTTTTAAATCTGATGAATCAATATTTAAAGTCAAGCACTTACAATTCTAGAAAAGGCCAACGTGCTCTGTTGACTACAGGATGATTAAGAATGCCCACCATATAGCTGCTTATGTAATGAGAGCCAGAAACAGTTTAACCATTGAATATATTTTTCTTACAGCAGCTGATTTTTAAATGTTCGTAGCCTTTTTAAAGTAACCCTAAAGAAAAAGAACAGTAAATCAGTCTGAACACGGTTTCTTTACACGATTTGCTGGTTGAGCAGTGAGTTCATTCATTGTATTTTGTCTAAAATGTTTACATTTAAAAGTAAAATGTTTAAACAGTATTGGTTATCTTTTAGTTCACACATCATAGAATATGTACCTTTTAAACTGAAGTTTTAAAACTTGGGTTTTTAAAGAGAACCACCACCCATCAGCAATTCTCTAAGACAAAGGAACTTAGTGTATCTCCAAATTAAATGTTACTTTGCTCTTCAGTGGGCTTAGAAAGGTCCAATAGGAGGAGAGTCTAAAAGAATGGAGGCTACTTTTACTGGAGAAGAACACTACCAATGTTACAAACAGTGGCTTTGGAATCTATCCAGACTTAATTCTGAAATAAAAATTTAAACAGCTGTGTTTTAGAAGTGGTTGTGCACAGTACTCTTAAGATAGACTGTGTCCATGTTTGAGGTCCCCTTTGTCCTTGAAGCTACAACTGTTCTATTTGTATTTTAGGATAAACACTTAAGAATTTTGGGAAAAGTACTTTGGTTATAATATGCCAATGTATAATAAATATAATTATAATATAATATAATATAATTAATATAATATAATATAATATAAATATAATAATATAAATAATATAATATAATAATAATATAATATGTTGATTGAACATGTTGAGAAAATTGGCAGTGATTTTCCTAAGCCAAAGTAAGAGTCTACAACTGAGAAAAATAAAAAGAATTAACCTCAAAATACCCTATCCTAGGTTAAGGTCTGTTAAAAAAATAGTAATTATAGAGCCTGACAGTGAGTGGTTCCTAATGTTTTTGAGCTTTAGGAAAATTGAAGATATTATACTTGGCAACAGAACATTGTAAAGCTTGTAGAGTAGTAAAAAATATTTCATGATTAGGAAAAGGGAAATATTTCTTACTTCCCAGCCAACAACAATATGTATATGCTTTTTACTGCATGCCTTTGTGAGCTTCCTTAGCTACAGAAAGGACTGCCAAATACGTGACACAGGGAGAAGGAGAACAATTCTCAGAATATAGTGAAATTGAAGCCTAAGATACAGAGTAGCTGGAGGCTAGGGGCAGTTGTCCTCTTTGGAAATAGCCATACCCTAAATTTCTAATTAATTTCTTTTTCTCTTGCCTATGGACTGACATTATTGCTAAGCCATTTATAATTTTGTCCCACCATTAAAAAGTAAAAGGCTGTATGTATAACATTGGCTTTATTTCAATGCTGATTTTATAAATTGTAAGCCTGCCAGTTTTACTTTAACGTTGATTTTTTTTAAAGTATTTTGTTTATTGCATACTGGAAAAATGTATGAGTTGAATGTAGCATCACTACATAATAGCAGTACAGTTTTATTAGATGAAAACCATTACCTATTGTGTGTACTGCATGTTGGATAGTAGATCAAATAGCTTTCAAGGATGAAAAAATAAATTAATTCTGAAAAAATTACCCAGATTATTTGAATTATTCTAAAATTCATGTCTTTTGTTCATTTACAAGGTAAAAAATTAAGAGCATTCCCAGGAAGTTTACTGAGTTGCTAAAATTAGAAAGATAAATACTAGGTCTCCCTCCTTCGAGATCTTTGTCAATATTATATAGCACTACACTCAAGTAATGAGGTCCTGATCTGAATTGTATTCTACCAAAGTAATTTTTATTTCAATCTCAAGTTATAGTTGCACGTATTTTCCACATATATTATTTTAGCCTTACAAGAGCTCTGAAAGGTAAAATATTATCCCTAATTAGTTAATTTCTTTACTCTTTGAGCATATATTAGGCACATATTTTGGGTGAGTTACAGTTCTAGAACGAAATCACAATTCTAGTATGTAAGTCTTCAAATCCTTGGTGGTGGTAGACTCACCAATACCTTGACTGGTGATAAAATGAAGGAAGAGAGCCCTGCGTGACAACAGGGACTGGTGGAGACTAGGGTACCAGAACATATATGTTCTGTATATGGACAGCTGATGCTTGGCTCTAGCCCACGTTACTTTGATGTGGGACTCATGGTTGCCAGATTTTCTGATTTTTCAAGAAAACTCTTTATTTTTAATATTGAAAACTTACCTTAAAAAATAAAGTGCTGCAGTGGCTGAAGAAAACAATGCCCACTGGTCATATGCAACACAAGCGCTACAAAGAGGGAGAAGTAACCACATAATAATGTCACGAGATGGAGGCAATTCCGAGGTGCTAGAGGAACACAAAGGAGAGGTGCCCACGCTAGATTTAGGGATACCCCAGAACTTTGATAGTCAGTAGGGGGCCGGCATGATAGATGAAGGCACAGTGTGAAGCCAAGGCAAGAGGGAGGGGCATTGAGGGAGTTGCCGGTTGCAATGGCCTGGGTGGGTTAGATCTGGAGCTGCGCCCCCTAGCGCCGGGCTTGCAAATTGCTTCCTCTTTGCCTGCTGACACACCAGCACAGGTTTTCATGATTTGAACAAACAAGTAGAATAGGTGTGTGTGCACTGCAGCACCTGTTGGTTTTATGCCCTTTAGAGGATGGCAAATTAACACACATCCCTATTAATTAACATTCATTTAAATGATCAGGCTGAGCAGCTTGGTTTGATAAAAAGCCCCCGTCTGTGCAGCTGTACAGAATGTTTTGCCAGCTCCTGTGGCTCCTGTCTGTTTTGTGCCTGGTTCTCCCAGTACTGCCACCCTGCTCACTACTGTTGAAGAGCAGATAGTGAGACAGAAATTCCAACCTCCTAGAACACAGTAAACCAGGATCATTACTCTTACCCTTATTACTCAGCTAGGGGCATTTCCTCTGCGCATGTTTTACAAAATTGTTGGCTAGGTTGTTTGTAGATGTTATCTAGTCTGAATATTTTGGCAAACTATGAAAATTCCAGTGGACCACATAATATCAATAGTTTGTATATCTCTTCTTAGATAAGCCGTCCCCAAATAAATAGAACACCAAAGGGCTAGATAGAAAAAAGTATTTCTTTTCTACCCTGAATGCCCAGAAGTTAAAAGCAATTTCAGTAAATACCATTCCATGGCCTTATTTTTATTTTAAATATTATTACTTAAGTTCTTGTTATTTCATTAAATTTTCCTGCTTTTCGTGAATGCCAAGGCATTTCATAAGGTGTTTCTTTTTAATTCCAGGAAATTCATAGTCACACTTACCACACCCCACCAGCTAAATTGTTTATTTCTAAATACTGCCTGGCCAAGCTATAGTAGAAGGAGATCTCACCACCCCTGCTAAACTGTAAGCTCCTTGAAGGGCAACTTTGTAGGGTTTCGCCCCAACTTGACCGCCTCCTTTCAGGTGCCTAGTAACTGTTTAATCAAAACACATTGAATAAATAGATAAATCATTAAATGTATTATATTGTTATATAGTTTTGTTTTTTTGTCAATGTAGGCCAACTGTGCCAAATGCAAGGGGTCACTGGGTGCTGCAGTGTAGCTTGGCACAACCCTAAGTCAACCTGGCAGAATGGCTGGGAGCCGTGTTTTGGAGTTACCAGGCATGAATTTGAGTTAGTTTCCAGCATCTCTCTTAAATGTGTCCTTTGACCCTCAGTTGTCTCTCAACGTTGTGTAGAGCTGAGTATATCCTTCAGGGATAGTAGTAAGGGGAAAAAAGTTATACTTATTATAAAGCCTTTACACAGTCCTTGACAATATAAATTCTTAGTTCAAGCTTTGAATCTATCCTAGTCTTTGAATACTTTCTACTGGTCAGTAGGTCTAGAAGCTGCTTGACTGTGACCATCGAATTATGTCTCATATTTGTCTTTCAGATCATAGTCTTCAAGGACTGTTTACATACATTGGATCATTTGATTTTCGGTAATATTAATAATAAGAGCAGGCATTGCTAACACTTAGATAGCACTCATTATGTGCCAGAAACAGTTTGCATCAATTAATTTACCTGTATGTGCTCTGTATCTATAAAACACATGTATTCCTCACGGCAGTCTCAGGAGGTGGGTATTACAATTATGCCAAATTTAGACTTGGAGAAACAGACTCAGTTAAGTACCTTGTCGAAGTTCACATGCCAGTAAAGTGGTGTTTTCAGTAACAATCATGACAACAACATACACCACCATCATCAATTAGCCTTGAGCTTGGGCCAGGCACTGGCTAAGCACTTTTTCTGCGTTATCTCATTTAATCCTCACAACACCCCTGTGAGATAGGTTCTGTTTTTCCCTGTCGATGTGTAGTCTCCGAGTGACATTGCCAAGAAATCAGACTGCAAGCCCAGGTGTTCTGGCTGCCATTTTCCCCGGACAGGTCACAATAGAAGGCAGGCTCTTTTTCACCCAGATTGGGCTTACATGCTGAAAACGTTTCAAACCTGGACTCTAGATCAGCCCAACTGCTATCAGGACCATCTACACAGTCTCAATTATTTCCCAGTCTCTTGGTTGCAAAATGCCAGGCTCAAAGAGAAATGATATATTTCAGTGGCACATTTCCATCTTCAGCCCCAAATGTAAGAAATCTGTAAATAACTATGTGCATTTTTTACAGTGACTTAGGATGTTTAAAAATATATCCCTGTATCATTTATTCCTGTCTCCTAGCCTGAGGCACTTAGTGATTTGAAGATATTAATAAGATACGTCTGGAATAGAATGTTTATTCTGTCCACCACAGAACAGTCAGTTATGTGCAACCAAATCTCAACTTGTTTTCCTCAATATATTCTTCATTGGTTTATGCTTCTTCATTCATTAATTCAGCAAACATTCATTGATCACCTTTATGTGCCAGGCACTATGCTAGACACTGGGAATACACAGAGCAATGGGGGTGGTCCCTATTTTAAAGATGGAGACAATGTGTTGAGTAAAACTGATACACAAATAAGCATAACTGTTGTACAATATGACAGATACTGTACATGGATGTAGAAAGGGCTGCAGGGCCACAGGGAGCAAGTCTCTTCCCTGTGCTTGGTTGTGGACAGCATCTCTGCAGGGTGATGGTTGAGCTGGTTCTTGGAGGGGTTCTGGAGGAGAAAGGCCCTCCAGACCAACATTACAGGCTGTGCAAGAGGTCAAGATCACAGGTGCTCAGGAGACATGTGTGTTGGGATGGCCGAGCTGGATGGCCGGCAAAGGCAGTGAGCAGTGATGCAACTGGTGGGCCAGCCAGTGAGCTTATAGAAGGCATAGGTGGCCGGCCAAGGAGTCTAGAAGATAATTGACAGGAACAAACCCATTCAAACGATTCAGTTTAGCATTGTGTTGGGAGAATAACACAACTCAGGACGTATGTTACAGATCCATTACTTTGTTTCTACCTTGTCCTCTAAAAAGTCTGTGATGCAAAAACCATAATACTTTATTTAATTTTCTTTTTTTAGTAAGGTTTCTGTCTTTCTTGAATTACATCACCTCTTTTAAATTAGAAACTTTTCAAAGAGAAGGACCTTGTAATTTACCTTTTGGCCCAAAAATATTATACATATTTTTTTTCATTATTAATGAAACATTCATGTTACAAGGAACTTTTAGGAAAAAGAGGGGGAATTCACCCAGGATGCCCCAGTATGAACCTCACCATTGCTAATATTTTGGCATACTTATTTTGGTACATAAAACAGGTCTATCTTCCAATGTCAAAACCATATTGCCATGACTTCTAACTTGGTGTGCCTGTCAGTGATAGATTTTATAAGAAGATAACTACAATATTTGTCCACCTTCCAAGGTAATTAGTACAGTATCCCAGGAGAATATTCTGTCCAAACTAGTCACCTCATTCTTGTATGCTCCGACTCTCTCTCTTTTTTCCTCATGTTTTGTGTAAATGCTTTGGTGTTTATACCTTCTATTTCATATTGGTTTAGTCCATATCGATTTTATGTTTTTATTTTTAAAACTTCGCACATTTAAAAAAAATGTAGGACTATATTGAGAAGAAGATAACCAGAAGCATACCTTTCAGGAAATGTGATTTTACCTTCTGACCCAGTCCTGTGTCTGCACAAGCCGTAAGCCACATAGTTGGGTAATTGCTGGGAGATTTTGAGATAATGCAGGGGAAGAAAAAAGCTATGATCAAGAAGTTGGAAAAGCAAAATTCATCAAAATGGGTCATTCATTCAACAAACATAAAAATGACTTTTTCATTGCCCTGATAGTTGGACCTGCTCAGGTGGCTGGAATAACCATCTGGGTCGTGCATCTCCAGGCTGCGATCAAGGGTCACCCCTGGCTGGCTGCCTTTGTTGTTATTGCTGCTGTTTTTCCTGAGCTCTTTGGCCCATGGTTCTGGCTCTCAGCTCTGGTTTCTGAGTAGTCAGATTATCTGCTCTGGGTCTTTGTTAGTTTTGGAAGATTCAGCTTGAAAGGGGAACTGAACCCTTGTTTTGCTCCGTGATAGATGGAGCCACCAAATGCGACTTCACTTCTTTTTTTAAAAAAAATAAATTTCTTCTCTTGACATTGTGTGGATCTGTGGGGGCAAAAACCCAACATACAATATAGATCATTTGTGGTGAAGATAAAGAGGTTTGGTGTATCTGTTACTGAAATGTTAGGTTAGTGCCTCCAATTTCATCACTGATAGATTATTTTTAGATGTTTTTAAATGAATGCTTATTTTTCTCCTGGTAGATCACAAGTTCCAGATGTTAGCTGTGTCTGCTTCTTATGGAGCTCAGGTTCCAAGATCTAAGCATACTGAGCAAATTGTTTGCAGGGTATGTGACACAGGGACACAGGAACCAACACACCTGGGTTTCATCTAGTTCTGCCTCCCACTAGCAATGCAACCTTGGTCAAGTGACTCAGCCCTCTCTGAGCCTCAGTTTCCCCATCTCTGAAGTGAGGATAATGATAGTATCTACCTTCTAGAGTGTGGAGATTAAATTAGTTGAAATGGTGAATATAGTACCTGGTTCCTGTTTAGCACGTGTTGTTATTTTATCACTACTGTTATCTTCTTGGCACTGACTAAACCCATATACATAGAAGGCTTATATAGTCACTGTTTGAATGTAATTCTCTACTGTGTGGAGTAGATTGGACAGAGACTTGGGCAGAAAATAAAGGCATGTGCAAATAGCCTGGGATTTCAGAGCCAGTAGGAGTTTTGCACATAATGTGTAAGGAGATAGAACTTCAATTCTCATAATCTAAATTATTAAAGAGTTACATATTATCTGCCTACTGCATCTTGAAAAAAGGTGATTTCATTTAAAATGTAAATATTACCTAATGTATGTAGTGAATGATAAATACTAGAGATAATACAGAGAGTAGTCACCGATGGTATTCATTTTACCTGTATCTTCTTATCTTTTAGACCTCTTGAACAACAAATACACTCAATAAGAGCGATGGCTTTAAAAGTGCTACTAGAACAAGAGAAAGCATTTTTCACCATTGTAGTTTTACTGGCCTCTTTGGTAAGTAAACTCTTTATTTCCTTGAGAATGTGGTGAAAGAATTCATATATGTAGTACCAAAATCATTTTCTATTTCTAATCCCATATTTAAAAAATTTCTCTCAAGTTGCATTTTATCAGTGTTGCATAATTAATAAGCATAGATTTCTGCCGAGTCTTGAAGTTTGTAACAATTGTTGAAAGTAAAGTTTAGATGAGGTCATAAAAATCAATGTTACTCATAGCCCACAACAATGATGCTACCTTGGTTTCATAGGTGTATGTCTCTCACAACACATCCTAGACCCTAACGAGACCATAGATTCTAATTTGGAGCTCATGACTTACATGGTTTGTGTAGAACTGAGAATCAATCTTTCAAAGAGCTGCTCTTCTTATGTAGTTATTTATATCCTTGTTGGTTCCAAAACCATTAAACACAGATGGAGAATTTTAGTGTTTGAAAGCTTGACACAAAAGATCTATGAAATAGATTCATTAGTACATCCCCTGACTTAGAAAAGAGAGCAGATTTACTTAATCTGGAGATATAATCATGATCTACAAATATAGAAGGATTTTGTATACAATACCTCAATTCTTCATGGAAGACAATACCTCAAGTCTTCATGGAAGCCAAGGCAAGAAGAAATGGTATCACACTGGAGTCTGAGATTCAGGTGGATGTAAGGAAAACTTCTCTTCTGCCGGGTTGTTAAGCTTTGGAATAAATGGTCTGGAAGGGAGGTAGTGGAATTTTTTTTCTCAAAACGATTAGTCTCTTCATGGCAGACAGGAATCTCCTACCTCTCTTAACACCGAACCTTTAAGATGGAAGTTACGAGAGAAGGAAAGAGATTAATAGACCTTTAGCCCCAAATTATTTTCCATTCATAAACCCCACTTTGAATTCTACCCCCTGCCTGCTGTAGAGGTTCAAGCTTTGATTTTATTTAAGGAGGTTGATTTTATTTAAGCAAGGTACACTCCTGCTTCAAGATGGAGGTAGTTTGTACTGAATAATTGCTCACCATCAAAACCAGTTTCCTGTGCACCTCTGTGTGATCGCTTTACCCATGCAGTCTCTGTTCCCCCAGTGCTTCTTAAGGTTTCATTTAGGAAAATAAAATTATAGTCAGGAATGTTAAAGGCATTCCTGCTTAGGATGAGTGGTCGGCCAGAATGTTGTCACCAAGCTGAGATCTGTTAATGCCAAAATTTTTTATGAAATGCCATCTGTTAAGAAGTAGATAAACACTTTTGGAGGATGATAGTAAAATAAGAAGACAAAAAGCTACATTTCAGAAAGTGATCTGCAACCTTTGTTTTTGCTAAAGCAGATAATCCTTCCATTTAAATCCAAATGCTGTGCACCAAAATATATTGTTAGGTCCCATTTAAATGACCAAATGGTGATCAGTAAGAATGTTCAGATCATATTTACGCAGCACTTTGACTTTGAATAGTCCAAAGAATTTGGCCACTATTGTCATCTTCATCATCCTCAGGAATTTCACAGCCTCATGATTGTCAGCTGGTATGTTTTGATAGGCAGTTCCTAAGTAAATGCGCAACTGAACAAGGTTGAACCTTCACATCAGAACTGGGTGGTAGATATGTCTAAGGGATAATAGCAAAATTCTTGTAGCTATACTAATATATTCCATTTGTTTATGTAATCCATTGTACTTGAATACATTTATATTTCTTGAAGATCAAAAAATACAGTTTTTGAAATCAGAATGTTTCTAGACTGCAGAAGGACTGAGGTCTCTATATGCCTTTTCATTAGTACATCCCCTGACTTAGAAAAGAGAGCAGTTCCTCAGTCATGGTTTGTGTAGAACTGAGAATCAATCTTTTAAAGAGCTGCTCTTCTTATGTAGTTATTTGTATCCTTGTTGGTATGAAGTATCCTATGTTGGGTACTCAGAAAAATATCAGGAAGATCGTGATGAGCCCTAAGAAAAAGGGAGACCTCTTCCAGAGACTACAGAGAAGAACCAGGCTTATTGATTTCTTTCTTCCACTGGCTTATTCTTCCTAAAGTGAAGGTTTTCTTCCTAAAGTAGGTTTTCTTCCTAAAGTGAAAATGAAATTGTCTAACTAATATTGATGATACTGTTCCTTTCTTGCAAAAAAAATATAATTCATTTCAAATAACATTTTGTGAAACATTTTTCTCAGGCATGTAAAGTGATGTGTGAAACAGGAGACTGCAGACAGCAAGAATTCCGGGATAGATCTGGAAACTGCGTTCTCTGCAAGCAGTGTGGGCCAGGCATGGAGTTGTCCAAGGTAGATACTGGATACATGGTAAAACTGTAGATCTGTGTTTTTAAAATACAGTCTTTTTACCTAAATTCTGTTAGTTAATGACTAATGAGGATTTGGACACCATGCCAGAATTCTTGGTTCCTTATGTTACATTAGCCAAATATGATACAATTCCCTTTTCAATACTTTTGATTCCATGTGTCTTACTGAGATGAAAGAAATAGGTTCGAATAACCAGAATTCAGTAAATGTCGTTGTGTTACATAATTAAATGTTTATCGTATTTCACTGAGAGAATAGGATTTTTAAGGTTTATTTGCATTAATTTAAAAGAAACCAATATTCTACTGAAGATTTAAAAATAAAGCAGTGATAAGAGAAAATAGAAATGGCACCATTTAGTGGATGTTCTTTTTCTTAAAATGAAGGTCACCTTTGCTCCTCAGTAAGTAGAGCCAACACCACTTGCAGTGGCTGTGCTCTGAGGTCACAGTTCTTCTCCAAGCTGGGGTTGGGACATCCCTTTGGCAGCACAAGTGTTATTCTTTCTCTCCCTGTGTTGGGTGTATGTTCCCCCCAGGAGCATTTTAAATATAGTCATTTTAGCCAGTTTGTCAAGAAACAGTGTGTTCCAGCAGGGCATATTTCAGAGTCTTGGATGTTCTTGGGGCCTTTGTTTTTTGTGAGCATGTTCAGAGTGATATACATCCATTTGCTTTATTTTCTGACCTTTTGAAGATGTTACTTGCGGATAACTGATAGGCCATTTTGTTCTAAAGAAAGCATCAAAGTCTTCCTGTTAGAAAAGGAACGAAAGAGTTTTCTTTTTAAAGTGACTTTTGAAAGAGAAGTCCTTTCCCCTACAGACTGCCCTTATTTAAAGTTGAGTCTTGTCATTCATAGATTTTTGATCAATGATCTACAAACAGCAGGAAACAAAGAATTACGCATTCCCCACCTAATTCCTGGCGAATGGCCTCTCTGTGGCTGTTGTGGCCCACTCAGTAAGTGGTGGCTTTCAGTATCAGGGCTTTACATTTGGATGGAAACTGGCTGACCTTCCAACTCCGCTTGATGGTTAGTTAACTGTAGCTTCTCAACTGATACTTTGCAGTCCCCGTTATTGTGTTAACATGCATTTTCAGGCAGAACTTTTATTCTGTTGGGTGTAAAAAGATTCTTTACATAGACTGTCTTTACCGTAACCTACGATCATTGAACAAAACAGTTAAAAATGTGGCAGTGCTCAAAAGGAAAAAAGATGATGATGTTTCTACCCGCTAAAAGTTCTTCTTCTCCCAAATCTCTGTGAAAATCTGACTGAAGCTTCACACTTCTGAGATGAATAAATCATTTCTAAGAGACTGCTCCTGAACTTTGATCCTTTCAATTTAGAGACTATCAAGTAATTTCTGGAGACTTAGACCAGAAAGGAAGGTCTTATCAGCTCTCTATTTTTTTATTTAGTATTTTTACCTAATACTTTTTCATTTAAAAATGTACTTTTAGGGGGAGACTTGGTGAAGGGGGGAGCCTAGTAAACATAATGTTCTTCATGGAATTTTAGATTAATGATAACAAAATAAAATAAAAAATAAAATAAAAATAAAAAATGCAAATGTGGCATTATAGCTTAAAAATGTACTTTTAAAAGTCTAACCTTTTTATTTAAGACATAGGATGAATGTCCTATCACTTATAATATTTTTTATTTGAAAAAATCCATTTTTTGAGATTATCTGATAACAATTTCTGTATTTTGTAATTGCCCGTGGATATCCAGAAGAAGTATTTTTCTCTAGGTAGTAATTTTCTCTAAGTATTGAAATAGCCATCCAGCCCCTGTGACGTTGGAAGCATCCAAAGGAAAGCCATCTGAATAACTCAGCCTTTATGTACTTATTTTATATTAGTATTTCCATTTCAATATTTATTATCATTTCCTTCATAAAAAAAGAAGAAGAAAGGACCAGGATAAACTGAGTGAGAAAGAATAAAAGTAAAGATAATGATCACTTTACTTAAAAGTAAAGGTCACTGAAAAATCAGGCTAAGACACTCAGGTCCATGACTGTTAACGGATGTATATGCGGGTTCCTGGGGCCCAGAGGTGACCACCTTGAGGGCAGGCATTTGGCTTTTATGCCCACTTAGCAGCTCACAGACACAGTATATTTTTTTTTCAAAAGTGGTGGACAGATCAGTCAGCTGTAGATAGTTTTGGGGGGAAAAAAAGTGACACTTAAATCTGAACTATAAAAGTTATTTTGAATTGAAAAATGAATTTGTGTGTGTATTATAAATAACATTTTGCCAAGTTTTTTTTCTCATGGTTTTAGCTCTTAGTAAATAAAATTAGCAACTGAGCTCGAAGATGCAAAACACAGGAGAGGCAAAGGGGTCAAACACACCAAAGGTGTGAAAGTATATTTTTATTTCCCAGTTCATTAATCAAGGCAAAAGCTTGAGTTTTTTATGAGCAACTACTTCGGGGCTAGAAATTTCTAAACTGTCCAACTCATGAATTTGTGTTCTAGAAAGTTTCTTCTTTCTAGGGTGTTTTTATTAAATCTTTAGCAATAACATGTATCTTTCAGAGGGAATAAAAGTAAGTTCTGAGTGTAAAACCAGATAGATAAATTAACAAATATAGTCAACTGGTTAATTATGACTTCCAAGCCTTTCAAATCGAGGGAAAATTTATTTTGACTAAGACTAAGCTTTTTTAAAAACATTATCAGACATTTATAAATAATCTAATTGCTTATTAAATCTATATCTTAGAGGAGGGATAGCTGTTAATTTGTAATGAAATATCTGAGTCTGAGAACCTTTATCTTTTTAACTGAGACTTATAATTTCAGTTACCTGTGGTGGTTGAAATTTTGAAAGCACAATAAACAAAATATTTGAAAATTAGTTATAAAAACATGGAAAAGCTGAATCAAATTATTTATATCCACAACTAAAGTTTTCTTCATATTAAAGGGGGAAAAAGGGCATTTTCACCAGACATAAGAGATTACAAACAACCTTTACTCTAACATTATTGTTACTTGTTTTTCTATGCTAAAGATACCTTAAAACTTCTGTCCCTGTCCATTTTTCTAATATCATGTGTCTTGTGACTCTAGGTCATGAGGTTCTTTGAATTACAAACATGTATCTATGTCTTAAAACAAGAGCTTAGAAATGCTTTGTGGTAAACAGGTATTGTTGAAATTTCCATCTGTGGTTTTATTACTCCTAATTATTATTTTCTTTGGAAGGCACTCAATTCTGTTTTTTCTCAAGGTGTTTGGGCTTACTTTCCCTTGTTAGGTCTCTACTATTTACAGTACATAACTGGGCTTGATGGAAGCTGCCAGAATACCATTCCTGGAGGCAGTGTGCACTTTGACACACTGTAGTGTGTGGTCAGTGGTTCCCCTGACCTCTTTTCATTTCCTTTCAATTTTTAGACAGAAGTCTGCACAGGAGCTCCAGGTTCCATGAAACCATTGTTGCTTGTTTAGATTGATACCCTTCCCTACTTTGGCCACTTTTTAGATGATTACTTATTTTAACTTTTCACATGTTCATCTAAAGGATGTCTCTTAACAAAACAATATGGACCATCTATCAGATAAGTCTTTATTGTTATTCCGTAATATACATCATGCCACCAAAGCAGGTATTAGCTAACATTTATTATAACGAGCCAGGTTCTCTGTGATTTTCATATTAGTGATGGAATCCTTTCAACATTTGCCTTATATAGGGAATTAATCACTCCTGTTTTATACACGGGGAGACTGAGGCATGGAGAGGGTTAGTTGACCAGTCCAGTGTCGCTGTTAGTAAGCGACAGTGCTGGGAGAAGGGGGGTCATGATCTGTCCCTCATCCTGACAGCACACTAGCTCAGGCTGTCCAGTAGAACGTTCTGCGACGAGGGGTTTGGTCTGTACCTGTGCTGTCCAACGTAGGAGTTCTAACCGCTGTCGGGATTGGACACTTGAAGTGTGGCTAGTGTCGGTGAAGAACTGGATTTTTAATTTTGTTTCATTTTAGTTAATCAAGTTCTGCTACATGAAGTTTCGGCTACTGTATTAGACAATGCAGTTCTAGAATAATGAACTTTCCTCCAGAAAATCGGGCCAAGGACCAGCTTTTAAAACAAGGAAATATCCGAAGCACATAGATCTGCCGCATCCCGTCCAGCCTTCTTCCTCGCCCACCCCTCCGGGCAGCCCTCATGCTGGCCGCTGGTTCCCAGACGCCGCCTGCCCTCCTGCCCCGGTCCGTCTGGGCTCCCCAAGCGTGGCCGCTGCGGGGGCCACTCAGGCGCGTGGGGCCCCCGTGCACCGTCCCAGGCCCAGAGCTGTCCCCTCTCCCTGGCTTCCTGTTCCCTCCCTGGAGGCCCCCAACGTCATCTCTTCTCATTTGGTTCTTTGTAGTCATTCAGCTGCATAGGCAGTTCTGCATCTCAGGGAAAAAAGTTAGGACTGGTCACTTAGCCATTTGGGGTCTGTCTTGAGGATTCTATGCTACTGAGCTGTATTTACTCTTTCTCCCACTATAGGGTTTAGTTTTTGAAATTTTGTCAGGAAGACCATTGATAGTGTCTCTTTCCTATATCTGAGTTAAAAAAATATATATTGCATGTTCCATAAGTAGTACATGCCAGGCATTTGGAGCCGTGAATGTACGTCGGGGTGCTGCACAGCCATCTTTTTGGCTCAGGAAACTAAATAGCATTGCAATGTATGCATGAGGATGATTTTTATTGTCCTGAAGTGACCACATTAGAGTCTTAATTCTTATGCCTAGAACTTACCCAGCCACAGCCCCTCCCCCTTACCAAGTATTAATGCCAACAATGTGCTTTTAACATGATCACTTTCCCGCAGCAAACCAGGAAACTGGTTTTTGCATGAACCACTTGGCACAGCCTTCTGGCACAGTTTTCAAAGTAGGCTTTTCTACCCAATTATTGGGATGACTTTAGTTAATGTGAAAAAATTAATTCTTGTAAACAACAACATACTTCCCTCCATAGAGGTGCATGTCTGGCTTCATATTTTTAAAGACACCTAGTTTTTGGAAAACTGTTTTCATTCCTATGAAGAAAGTCTCACACACACACACACACACACACACACACACACAAAATAAATGTAACTTGCAAGCTTAAAAAAGATTCATTTCTGCCATTTAATCACAGTGTTGCTCACTTTATTTATATTTAATTATACCGAAACAAGCCTGGTGATGTTTGGCATATATTAACAAGCTCTAGCTTGTAATTTTTCTTGAAAAACTCAACTCGAGATTTTCATAAACCAGAAGTTAGGGGGACATGTCTTTGGGGTTGTTTTATTAGAGGAAATTAAAAAACTGATTTCTAAACACCAGCCACATAAATCTAATTTGTCATTTCCATTTGCATGCCCTAGACTTTCTCCACTTCTTCTCTGTCCAAATTTGAGCTTTTAAGTTCAAAGAACCAAAGTTAATAACTTATTGGCTGTACAAATAAATAGTGCTTTAGACCTAAGGCCCCCCAGACAATTGCTGGTCTGTGAGGGCCTCCCTTGTGGTCTGGGGAATCATTCCTCCCCATGTAGGTGCAATCCACTTGTGTTTTTGTTAAGTGCAGAGGGAGAAAAAGAGAGAAGGGGATTTGAGGACTGTTTATTTTGAGTCATTTTGCTACTGGAAAGCCACCAAATGTGGCTTAAAAGTATTGGGCAGGATGACAGCTTGTGCCGCCAGCTGGGGTGGAAGCAGCCTCGCGGGATCCGGCCTTTCTTGCCTCAGAAGGAAGGCTGCCCGCCTTTGGCACCCCAGCCCCCACTCCCACCTCCCACCCCACTGCATCTCCCCAGCCCAGGGGCATCGCTGGCCTTACCAAGTAGGAGACTGCTGTGGCTTTTGCTCCCTAGAATAAAATAGTAATAATAAAACAGCAGCAGAACAACTTCAGGAAATACTGCCTTAAACAGTACTTGTTCTTCCATTTGTTTACTCAGCAAGCATTTATTTATTACTCAGCAGCTGTTACATACTGTTAAGGAGAAACAGTGGCACTTGTTACAGATGGCAAGGCAGGCTTTGCTCAGAACCTTCCCTGTAAGTACAGGGACTGCTGCAGTGGGAATTTACAGTGGGGGAGAGATTGCCCTCAGTTCCAAATACAGCCTGGACAAGTAGGAATTTATAGCCAGGAGCAAGGCAGGGGGGCAGCAGGTGGAGAATTACTAAGAAGAAACATCAGGGCTAAGGGGGGTTGTGAGAGGCCAACATAACAGAATCCTTTGCTGAAGACAAGCCAGTGTAGTTAGACTTCAGATGTCCACAGGACTTCCGGGGAGGATGCACCCAACCAGATGTTGGGGGTTGCGGGGGGCAGTTCTTGTTGAACCGACTTCATAGGGGGTGTACAGATGGACCTAGGAAGGTTAAAGAGCCTAACTAGAGTAGGTCAAGCAAAGAATCTTCGTAAGGACCAGGTACTAGATGGGCTTTTGGGAAAGAGTGGTGGGGAGACGTCAGGCACCAATTCTCCTTACTGTATGATCAGAAGTAGCTAGCAACCCCATAGCAGTGCTTTTTTAAAAATTGTATCATTATTTTATCCACAGGTGTAAATTCCCACCTCAGAGTTTATTAAAATAAAGAGGTCTTCTCAGGGACTCAAGAAAGTTGTAGGTATTTCCTTGAAGCTCTTAAAATACCAGGTCATAAATTCAAAAATAAAGACTAGGATTATTTTAAACCCCAAATGCCTTTCTACCATTGGCATTAATGGCAGACTGTGCTCCACAACAATAAAACATGTATGTCTAATTTTGCAGCCTAGGCAGATGACTGACTTACTCTTTCCCTCCTTCCTTTCCCCTCCCACCACCCTCCCTCAGCAAAGACACACACGTACAGCCCTTCCCGGTGATGTGGTGAGGGGGCAGAGAACTCCAGGGCAACCTGGAAAGTATCAGAGAAAAGCAGAGCAAGACAGAGTTAGAGCAGGAAAACCAGATTGTGTTCAGGAACCATGACAGTCAGGGGAAGGGGACCTCAGTACAGAGCTAGGCTCAGTTCCAAATGCAACATGGGCCCGTGGGGATTTACAGCAAGGAGCAGGGTGGGGGTGCAGTGGGCGGAAGGTTATTAAGAGAAAACATCAGAGGTGGGGGGATTCTGGCTAAAGCTGCCCTAACGAGTCCTGCTGAGGGCAAGATGGGGTGGTCACGTATCACCTGGGAGGTAGCGGGGTGAAGAAATCTGATTATGATCTCACGGATAAGCAGACAGTGAGAGTTGTGATTCTGGCTGTCAGGTTCATTGACAGCCGGGCTCTTGAGGTCAGTGCCCAAGGTTGGGGTTTAATTGAAAAACTGTCTAGAGTTCAGTCCACGAGAGTCTGTCAGAAGGCTAGCCCTAACCACAGCCAGCACAGCCGGCTTACTCTCTCCTTGAAATACTCCTGTTTTTTCTCACCAAAAATCCATTCACATAATTGCGCCTATTCCGAAATGTAGTCTGCTAGCCTACCACGAAAAACAGTATGCCTGGGGAAATTGTTCCCTTTCTATCCAAAAGTCCTGGGGGGAAAACCAAAAGATGGCATGCTGTTTCGGTCAGATGCACAAGTGGGCCGTGCGATCCAGCCAGTGTAGCTCAGCAGACAGACACGGCGCCCTCTGTCCCAGCACGTGGGATGCGGTGATGAGGACGTGTAGCTGCGGCAGTGACGGGCTGCATCTGTGCAAGGGAGCACTCTCGCACGCCCACCTGGAGCGCTCTCCCAGGTGCTCTGAGCGGCGAGAGCTGCGGAACAGTGTGTTCACACATGCGCACGTAGGAGGAGGAGATCTCGGGGAGCCCCCAGACCTGGTAACGATGTCTGCCTGTGTGATGGGGGTAGGCAGACACCAGGGATGGGAAGGGAGGCATGCTGTTTGATTTTTTAAAAAATCTTGTGTAGTGGTTTTCAACATAAAAAGTAAAAAAACAGAAAGAGAAAGAACCGATCCGCAGCAGGGTGGTGGCGGGACGAGATGCCCTGGGAGAGGCTGTGCCGCTTCTCTCTCATCTTTGGTATTTATTGAACTTCATGGGGAAGATTTCAAGGCATTTTAATCACTTAGTTTTACTGAATGAAATAAAAACATCAAAGTTGACATTTATATTGGGGGTTATTTAGTATTTATATACTGTTTACTTTATAGCCTGGATTTCAAATAATTGCAGTGTCACTGCATTTATGGTGCTTTAGAAATGTGACTGACTGTGCTCTGAAAGTGGCTGCAGCCATGGACGTTATCCTGTGATTTAATTCCTAGGAAATAACTCCTCTGAATTTTCTAGTTACCTCAAGGTGTCTAGTTAATTTAACATACAGGAAGGTCACTTCTTAAATTGCTTAAACTATCGTGAACTGCAAGCTTTTGTTAAAAGTTTGAAAGTAATATAGTGCTGCTTTTCTAATAGTACCTTTTTAAGAATGGCAAATACGTTGAAGAAAATACATTTTAAAGTTTATAGAGATTAAAAAATCAATCTTGATAAAAGTTCCCAGGAGACTCTACGGTTCCCAGCACATGCTCAGTGCATTTCTGGTATTGTTTTTTGATAGTAATGGATACAAAAGCCTTATCTCAACCCCTCACCTAAATGTACTCCAAATAAAATGACTATTGTTGGTGCCAAAACATAGAAACCCTAAGCAGAAACAGTAAGTTAATGTTCAGATAATGAAGGCAAAAAAACAGTACATTTGGAGCTTATTTTCTATGCATGATTTTGGTCCAGTGTAGAACGGACCAAAAAAGGGGTTTTATGAATCCTCATTCCATAAAATACAATGGCGTAAATGACACATGGAGACATACAGCAAAAACACATTCTGTCAAAATGGTCCTCATAGGTACAGGGTAAGCTCTAAAATTTAGCCAGGAATCAAAACAGAAGCACAAAGATCTCCCCCAACACTAAAGTGTACGCTCTTTCTCAAGAGAAGAGTCAGAACACCTATACCTACTTCTTCCCAATTCACTGCAGTTGGGTCCTTCATCTAGTTTCTCAGGAACAGAAAGAGCGAGTAGCTGGAGGCAGTGCCCCTCGGCAGGAGCCAGGATCGGAAGTTGCCTGCCGGGCACGGGATTAAAGCCGCTCTCTGTGGTTTTTCTGTAGTAAAGCACAAGGCAGTGGTTGATTCAACCAGGTAAGGTTAAATGACATTTCATTTGCTGGTTTTTAAAAGACAGATAATTCCAGTTCATTTTAGAGAGATTTTTTGTTCAATGTACATATTTTGGATAGAAAGTGATGTTTTGAGTAACCTAGGAAAAACTGAGGTCTGAAGATCCCTTGTTTTCCCATGAGACTTTATTATGCTTGATCAGGAAATAGCCAAGGTGTCATTTATTTGATTAATGCCCACTCTGTGCTTGGTTTCTAGTGTAGAGGCTTTGTATGTTTTCCTGTTTACTCCTCAAGACAACCCTATCGGGCAGGCGGTACTGTCCATCGCACAGATGAAGAGACTGAGGGTCAGGGAGCTCCCAGAATAACTTAGCTGACACATGACAGAGCTGGTGTTCAGAGTCGTCTGTCTTTGGCTCCAGCAGAGGAAAATACAAACTTGTTCTCCCATATCAACCTAGCTCGAAAAACAAAATTCAGACATTTGCTCCAGTGAACACACGTCTTTCTCTTTTCCTTTGTTTTCTCTTCTACTCTTCCTTTTTCCTTTTCTTCTTTGTTGTGTTTTAACTTGTATATGACACCCTTACAGTCTAAGCTGCCTGGATCAAAGCACGATTTTGAAGCATTGCTTTTGTGTGATCTTTGGATGTAGAGGTGCCTGTGAACAGTGAGGTCCCCACCCCACAAACGTCCCGTGCACCGGGTGTCCATCCTGGGAGGTAGTGATGGGCAGCTGCCTTCGACCCTTAAAGAAATTCACTGGATTCTCTGCAATCTCAGCGACTCAAGTACTCAGCAAAAGCGCGCCTCTGTCCCAGCACAGGATCACATTGCCCATTTAGTACAGAGCTCTGGAAACCTCCCTGTCAAGACCTAGGACGTGTCCCAAAAAATTTGTTTTGAATATGTATCTTTGCTGTTTTCCTGAGTACTAGAATAATAGGTGCTTCCTGCAAAAAAAAATTAAATTGTTACAGAATCATAAAAATTGAAAACATCTCATAATTCCACTACCAACGCCCCCCAAAGGTAATCCCTGTGAACAGTTTTAAAGAAATTGGAATTTATGAATTAGTTCTTCACATCAAATGTTTTCCTTCCTCTTTCTGTGCCTTTGGTTTAGAACATTGTCTAGCTGGGTTTGGGGTTAAGAAAGTCGCTGACCTGTGCTTTTTTCCCTTCCCCCCTTGTTGCTGTGCATGTTCAAGATACACATTTGAAAGACAGGCAGAGAAATGGAAGGATGGAAGGGACACCCTGCCCCAAAATGTAAACAAGTTAATTAGTAAAAAATCTAGATTGAAATGTATTACTAGTATATTTTATTGAATTGTTTTTCTCAGTACAAAGAAGACTGTCCTTTGTGTTTGTTTTGATTTTATTTTTGGCCAATAAGTACTGCTCAGTTGACTGTGTATGGGTGGATGAAGAAATTTAAATATATACATTGTATAGACAAATGGGAATTTCAAACCAGCTAGGATGTACATTCTGGCATCCCCAGTTTAGAGGTGAGGGAACTGAGGCCCTAAGAGAGTTAGTGGGAGCCTCATCCCTCTGCTGTATCAAGCCCTGTGTGTGGCTCGCCCAGTACGCTCTATATAGATGCTCTCCTTGGAGCCCTTGAGCTGCTATTTACTTTTTTCTTAATGTTCTGTGGGAACCACGACCAAGGACAGAAGACCAGTGTTAGCATTTGATATATTCTTTCAGACATCTCCCTATGTGTACGTCAGATAAAGTACCTGACAGTCCCTACAGTGCAGCCGTAGGAAGTCGGACTCTGGAGTTAAACTGTGTACATTCAAATCGAGGTTCTCACCTTAGCTGTATCACCTTGGTTCAGGCACATCCCTTCTGGGAGCTCCATGCTCCCATCCATGACATGGGAATAATAATGGTGCTCCCCTCCCCAGGAAGAAGTATGAATTAATGAGGTACTGTGTGTAAGGTTCCTGGCTAAAGGTTGGTGCTAATTATTAATGGCTTTGTAAGAAATGGAGTCGTACTTCTAATTCTGTACTAAAACTTTTTTAAACTTATCACAAACGCACATCTACATAATTCTTACAGTTGTGATATAATTCCATTATGTGATATACTGTGATTTGTTTAGCTCAGGAGCTTGTGGAAATGATCATACGTGAGTCAAAGAGCCCACCATCTTAGAAAGCAGTACTGCGCTCTCATGTCCACATCTAGGGAAGCTTGAGACCTTTAATGTCTGTCACACAGTTTAATCCAAATAAGTCTTTAGTGTTCTTTTAAGGAATATCTAAGACTCTTCCTGCTGTTAGACAATAATAAGCAGCTAAACATTTCAAGATGCTCTGTGCTAGATGGATTTCTAGGCTAGTTAGCTTATGAAACTTCTTATGCAACTGTCCCCATTTTCTAAAATATCACAGATGATATCAAAGTACTTGTTGTCTGCCTTGATAAGTGAGTAAGTGTCTGAATATTTCCCTGACTTTAGTTTCAGAACATTCACATGACTGGCTTAATGAGAAAAGATGAAAGTGCCATAATTCTGCCATAAGCTAGCAATAATGTAGCAGTGGGGGTCCTGGAGAACCTTTATTATTCAAATGCTCATAGCTTCTTGAATAAAGTGGATGACTGAGTATACTTATCATAGTAAGAGAGATTATTAGCAGCGGGAGACACATTTGAACTTGCTGAAAGAGCTGCCTTTGTATCTAGGAAGGCTGGCGCTGGGTAATTACTAGACCAGGTCTTCGTTTTATCCCAGCGTCTTTCCTTTTCACGCTTGCAAGGTCTGAATAGCTTTCTATTGCCTGTTAATCCTTGCAGGAATGTGGCTTTGGCTATGGCGAGGATGCCCAGTGCGTGACGTGCCGGCCGCACAGGTTCAAGGAGGACTGGGGCTTTCAGAAATGCAAGCCCTGCCTGGACTGTGCAGTGGTGAACCGCTTCCAGAAGGCAAACTGCTCTGTCACCAGCGATGCCGTCTGTGGGGACTGCTTGCCAGGGTACGTTTGGACTGTTTTTTTCCCTTGTAATTATTTAATTGTTTTTCAGCAGGCATGTCTCTTGCTCCCTTCCGAACGTGAACACACGCTGATACTAACCTGAACACGTCTGTTGAGTGTTGGTGACTTTTCGTGTCAGGGGTCCCTACTAGATTCTCTGTGCCTTCAGTGTGTCACCATAACAGGTGCTAGTTTTTGCAACCTGAAGCACTGTGAAAAAATTAATATCAACATTATACACAACAAATTATAGTTTAAAAACTGAAACAAAGGGGGAAATGCAGCAGCTAAGAAACTAAATAATGGGGAGAGGGAAGATAAAGGAAAGCTCTCTCAAGTTCAAATGCTAATAAAAGGAATAAGCATACTAACAAAGGATTAGTGTGACAAAAATGTCAAGAGTCCCTATAAGTCAATAAAAAAGAGAAAACACAGGCCAACAGACAAAAGAATGAACAGGCAATTCACAAGTGAGGAAACATGTATGGACTGCGATCACAGGAAGATGTTTATCCTTATTAGCGATCAAAAAATGCAGATCACGGCGGCTCCATCATTGCCACAGATAATTGTCGAGCAGCTTTGAGGCCCTGCTTAGGGGAACAGGCAAAGCATGCAACCCATGCGGAGCTTACAGCCTAACAAGGTTTTGAAAAATATCTAAACAGTAAATAATAAGTAAATTATGCAGAAAGGCAGAAGAAAGTGGTTGCTATGGAAAAAAGAAAACCCAGAGCAGGTAAGGAGGGTAGTTGCCCCAGTGATGGCCAGGCAAATGGCAGCATTAGGGGGGTGGCCAGGGGAGGTGTTACTGAACAGGGGAGAGAAGAGCAAGGAGAGGAGGCAGCTGGCCGAGCAGATATGTTGGGCGAACACTGTAGACACAGGGACCCCTAGAGACCAGCACTAGGGCGGATGGGAACCTGGTGTTTTTAAGGAGTTGCAAAGCTGCAGAGAGGCCAGGGTAGCTGCAAGACAAGAGGACAGGAGAGCAGAGAGAGGCAGGGAGAGGGGAGGAAGGGGGTGGGCAAGTGTGAATGCAAAAGGACCCCATGTCTCGGAAAGACAGGGGACTGCACAGGGGCCAGGTGGAGAGCAAAGCCCAGGAAGAGGAATTGTAGTATTAGGTGCTTTTAAGTAGCCACTGGACAGATGAACCAGGCAGCTGGGGACAGAGTCTGTATGAAGAGCTGGCCTCAGGAGGTATGGGTGATGATCTTTCAGGGAGTGAAGAGGTGTCCCTACCCGAGGTAAGGAAGGAGAGAGAAGGCGGACTGTCAGGGTAATGCAGTGGGTGTAGAGCAGAGCCGTGTGACCAACCACAGACAGTGTGATGAGCTCTGGAAAGCAGGCTTTCTTGCAGAGAGGGAACAACCAGAGACAGCAGCACTACAGCAAGTATTTGTTATTTATGCTGTGCGAGGCACCTGGTGCAGCATTTTACAGGAATTCTTTTCTGTAATGTTCACAGTGTTCTCAAAATGTGGAAAGAAAGCCTTGTCGGTGTTCAAGGCTATTCAGGCAAGATCACTGAGCCAGTACAAGGTGAAGCATAGAGCCTCATCTGGGTCTAACACCAGAACACACGCGCCAGGTCACTGCAGAGGAAGGACTCTAACTGGACTCATCCAGAACACGCCGCAAAATCAGGGTAGTTCTGGCCAGATGGCACAGTGCTAGTTCAGGGCTCTGGTTGAGGCTGGAGGGGGAGATAAAGCTCTGGACCCAACGGGCATAAACAGAGTAAGACATAGCCTGAGGGTCAAGTGTGACCCTTAGTCAACAACTTGGCACCTGAACAGTTGCAAAAAAGTAGTGGTCTAACACCAAAAGCACAGGCAAGAAAAAAATATACAGCTATACTGGATGTCCTCAAAAGTAAAATCTTCTGTGCTTCAAAAGGATACCATCAAGAAAATGGAGACAATCCACAGAATTAGAGAAACTGTAAATCAAATATATGATAAGGGCTTATCTTATCTAGACTGTATATAGAACTCTTCCAACTCAATAATAAAAACACAATCCATTTAAAATATGGGCAAAAGACATTTCTCCAAAGAAGATATACAAATAACTAATACTTCCCCATTGTACATGAAAACATGCACAACATTATTAGCCATCAGGGAAATGCAAATTAAAACCACATACTTCAAGCCCACTAAGATGGCTATAACCAAAAAGGCAGATGACAGCAAGCGTGAGTGAGGATGTGGAGAAACTGGAGCCCTTATACACTCTTGGTGGGAATGTCAAATGGTGCAGCCACTTTGGAAAATAGTTTGGCAATTCCTCAAAAACTAAACAATTATCATATAGCCCAGAAATTCCGCTCTTAAGTATATAACTAAGAGGACTGAAAACCTGCTCACACAAAAACCTGTACACAAATGTTCATAGCAGAATTACACATAATAGTCAAAAGGTGGAAACAACCCAAATATCCATCCATGATGAAACGATAAACCCAAGGGAGTGCATTCAAACAGTGGAATATTATTTGCCCATAAAGAGGAATGAGTATACCTGCTCCAACATGGATGAGCCCAGAAAACATGCTGAGTGAAAGAAGCCAATGATGAAAGTCCATGTATTTTATGATTCCATTTGTGTGCAATGTCCGAAATAGGCAAATAAGGGGATTAGTGGTTGCTGAGGCCTGATGGCTGGGGAGGGTGGGGAAGAATGGGGATGATTGGTGAAGGGCCAGAGTACCTTTCTGACATGATAAAAATGCTCCAGAATTGACTGTGCTGGTGGTGGCACAGCTCTGTGAGTGTACTAAAGACCACTTACTTGTACACTAGTGAGTATACACTATGAATAGGTGGGTTGTGTGGTATGTGAATTAGATCTCAATACATCTATTATTTCTTTTAAATGCTTTATAATCTCAGACTGATGCTGATACCTATGACATGGTCCAGATTTGGACCTGGTGCAAATCTACTCGAGGAACAGGAACCAGACTTGGGTGCATCTCTGTGGTTCCTTCCTACAGTGCCAGTGACACGTCTGTGTGCGTCTGCTCACTTGGTCTGTGGTGCAGGGAGAAGAGATGCACGGTAGACTTGGGGGCTGAGGAGCACCGTGCCCAGGGAGAGTGGGGAACCCAGAGGGAACTCACGGGGCGGGGCTGCAGGAGTGGGAGAGGGGACCGCCTGCCCAGGACCCCCACCAACGTGATTCCTCTTGCTGCACCTTGCTGGTGGTCACCTGAACCCACTGCTTGAGTTTCTACAATGTTTGCTCATTCTTTAAGTAAATGCTTAGATGTGGGAAAGTGATAAATAAGTAGACATTTGAATGATGTTTCATAGTTTATTTATATGATTAGTTTAAAATTACATCGTTCCTCAGCCAGCATGAATGTCTGAGGCAGGCAATGATTATATAGTGACTTTTACCCGGTCTTCCAGAGTATTTTAAAAGTGCTCATCCAGCTTGACTATATGTGTGTGAAGAAGGCAAATAAGAGCAAAACTGGGGCAGAAAGAAAATAAGCGAAGTTCACGTGGCTCCCAGGGAAACGGTGCCTTTTCGCTCCTGGTGCCAGCCTCAGCCTCATTGAAGAAGGGTTTTCTGCTGCCAGTAGGCCCAGCCCCAGCAGGACACCAGCCGCTTTCTTCCCAGTAGCAGAACAGTGTGGAAATAGCCTGTCCTCTGTGCCCACAATTTGAGGGACTAGAGAGCCAGGACCCTTGTTCCCAAATATGTTCAGTGACTTTAGGCAGTTACTTAATTTCTCTGACACCCATTCTTCTCACCTATAGAATCATCCATCTAATAATAATAATAATACCAGCCCACCCAGTTGTTGGAAGGACCAAGAATATGATGCATGGAAAGTGCCTAGCAGAGGGCCTAGTTCACAGCCAGCACTAAATAAATCTTTGACACTTTTGCCAATTAATATTCTAGGAGGCCAGGGAGAGCTTTGCGTGACTGCTTTTTCAGAGTGTGGCCAGTGGGTCTCCAGCCCCCTCTTCTGGCTCCTGTGCCCTCGTCCCTTCTCTGCTAAGAGGAAGGGGGCCCAGCCCTGGAAGAATAACCTGGCCCTGCCGGTTATTTGCTGCTGCTAGTAATGAGAGAGAATGTGTATCCAGCACCTACTTTGTGCTGAGTACTGCTGCAGACTAGTTCATTTAATCATCAAAACTGCTCTGTAAACTAGGGGAGAATATCATCCCCTTTACAAAGGAGGATATTGTCACTCGGCTCCTCAGCACATCTAGTTTCCCATCAGGGTTCCCCTGGATCCTCAGGACTGATGGCTAGTCGTGATGACTGCTCCCCGCACCCACATGCAGGCAGCCCCCTTACCCCTCAATTGTCCTGGTGCCTTTTCTCATATTGGCTCTCAGGCCCCCTTGCCTGTTCCCAGAGGGCATGCCAGTAACCACCACACTGTTTATGAGGCCTGGGCCCTGACCCCAGCGAGTCACCTTTTCATTAGCATTTGCTCAGTTTCGGTTTGTTTGGCTGGGGTCTGCGGAGGAACATGGACAGCAGGCTGACCAACCCCAGCGAGACAGGGCATTGACGAGAGTGGGGGAGAGAACATGCATGCTGCAGAAACTGACTGTGACCCGGCAGTAAAGCGTAGGGTGTGGTAAATGCATTCCAGGGTGTATCAAGTGAGATTAGGAAACCAGAGCTGGACAATCATATATCATCTCCTTACAGAAATGCTTTTGCTGATTGAAGAGTTGATGGTCTACAATAAGCTTTTCTTAAAATAGCAGTTTTCAAACACGGTGTTCATTAGGCCAACTAAGTGTTATGTGGACCCAGTTCAATTGAAAATTCCTCTTCAAATTCAGTGTCAGGGAAAAATTGGGGTCTAAAAGATGTATTTATTTGCTGCATCTCATCAAGTAGTGATTAAGGAAAATCCAATATGGCTTCTCTTTGTTTTTGTTTTTTTTTGCATTAGCTAACTTTTAAAGCCCAGAGAAATTTAAATCCATAAATTTGAGAATTTAAAGTTCACCTATAGAAACTAATTTGACCAGACACCTGTATGTGTCTCTCTGATCTCTTTTATCTTATTTTATTTTTTTAGATTTGTGTCCTGTCTTGTTTGGTCATGAAGCAGAATTACAAATGTTTCTATGTCCCCCAAACCATGGCTATCTGAACAAGGAAAAAGAGCAAGTAGAATAGTTTACCGTCTTCAGATTTATAGATCTCTTTATCCACTTGCTCTTTTCAGTTACATCTTAAAACTTAAAATTCTGTATCTTCATCTTCAAATCAGAAGATAAATTTGAGGGGACTTTTCTAAAACGTGAAAATAAAGAAAACTAAGTGTCTTTGACAATTAGTACATAATTGGCACTTTAGTAATTATTTTGTGCTTTAGGAGTCTGACCTTAATCTGACTTTGTACTTAGAAAAAAAAATGAGTCAGTTGAAAATTTTGTAGCAGTTAAAAACATCTTAGATTCTGCCATCAAGCTATCGGAATGCAGAAGGGGGCAGAGCAGCCTCTAAATGCTTTTGTGCAGCTCTGTACGCCGCTGCTAACTGCTCTCCTCCCACGTATCACCTGCTCCCCTTGTGAGCAGTGGCAACATAGCCCAGGAAATCGATGCGCCCACTCAGCCTCATGTAGTTTTTTCTACTTAGTATTTTATGGTCATTCAAACCATGAGGTGATTTGCCCACCTTCTAACCTCATTTGCATGATAGCCCTTAAACTTATGATACATTTTAATAAACATATTTTTGTCATGTATTTTATTCAATTGTCAGGAAAAGCTCAGACCTCAAAACTGTTTTGTCACAAGGAGAATTCTTTATTTAAAAAATGTTAAATAGTGTCTACAGTTGGTTTCCAATACTTTGCATCTCCTCGGTTTTCAAAAAGTTTTATTATAGTATTTCTATATCAATATTTGCTGTTGAAAATGTTGGATGTTACATTTTTGTTTCACTTTTTGTTTTGCTTATTTACACAGAATTATTTGTTTATATATAAAAACTTTTATTTTAACAGTGTCAAAATTTAATCAACTTGTAATTTTGCAAGTTTTCTGGTTGAGAGGATAAAAAATATTAGTCTGCATATATTACAATGGTTGGCAAGAAATACATCCTCCATAAGAAAGTTCCTTTTAATTGTCCTATGATTTTTACCTTAAAAATTTTTTGTGCATTTTTTTTTATTGTGGCATAAAATACATAGCATAAAATTTACCTTCTTAACCGTTTTGAAGTGTACAGTTAGTCATGTTAAGTATGGTCACAATGTTCTGAAGAGATATTTGGAACTTTTTCATCTTCCCACATTAAAACTCTATACCCATCAAACAATTTCCCTTTACCCCTCCTTATCCTCTGGTGGTTGCCACTCTAATATCTATCTATATGAATTGATTACTCTAGATACCTCATATAAATGGAATCATACAGTATTTGTCATTTTATAACATGATGCCCTCAAGATTCATCCATGCTATAGCATGTGATAGGATTTCCTTACTTTTTAAGGTTGAATAATATTCCCTTGTATGGATAGACCACATTTTGTTTATCCATTCATTCCTCCATGGACATTTGGGTGAATAATGCTTTTATGAAAAGGGATGTGCAAATAGCTCTTCAAGATCCTGCTTTCAATTCTTTTGGATACAACCCAGACATGGACTTGCTAGATCATAGGGTAGTTCTATTTTTAAATTTTTGAGGAATATCTATACTGTTTTCCAAACAGTTGCATTTTATATTCCCACCAATAGTGCACAGAACACCCACCAAACAGTGCACTGATTTCTCTCCGTGTCCTCAACAACCTTGTTTTTTTTTTTTTTTTGGTAGGCACTTTAATGGGTGGAAGATGTTGACTCATTGTGGTTTTGATTAGCATTTCCTTGATGATTACTGATGTAGACCATTTTTTCATGTGCTTGTTGGCCATTTGAATGTCATCTTTGAAGAAATATCTATCCAAAGTCTTTTGCCTATTTCTCAATCAAGTTATTTTATTTTTATTGTTGAGTTGTAGGGGTTCTTTGCATATTCTAGGTAACTCCTTATCAAATATATGATTTGAAAATATTTTCTCCTTTATTGTAGATTGACTTTTCATTCTTTTGATTTTCTTTTTTTTAATCCCAAAAGAAACCATTATTTTATTATAATTTAAAACATTTTTTGGTGTAAATTAATTTTTTGAACCATTTTATTAAGGGATGTAAAAAGCTATACATATTTAACATACACAACTCGATGGGTTTGGGGATAAGTATAACTGTATCTTTTGATGTATACAAGTTTTAAGTTTGATGTAGTCTAACTTGTCTATTTTTTATTTTGTTGCTCTTCATATATGCCTTTTGATTGCTTTTTGATGTCATATCCAAGATGACATTGCCATATTCAATGCCATGAAGATTTTCTCTTATGCTTTTTTTAGGAGTTTTATGGTTTTGGGTGTTATGTTTAGGTTTTTAATTAATTTTGAATTAATTTTTGTATATGGTATAAGATACAGATCTCACCTTATTCTTTTGCATGTGAATACCCAGTTTTCACAGCACTATTTGTTGAAGAGACTGTCCTATCCCCATTTAGTGATCTTGGTACCCTTGGTGAAGATCAGTTGACCATATGTGTGAATATTTCTTTCTGGGCTTCCTACTCTGATTCATAGATCTACATGTCTTTTTTTTTATTAAGGTATCATTGATATACACTCTTATGAAGGTTTCACATGAAAAACATTGTGGCTACTATATTCACCTATATTATCAAGTCCCCCCACACCCCACTGAAGTCACTGTACATCACTGTACTAAGATGCCACAGAAACACTACTTGTCTTCTCTGTGGTACGCTGTCTTCCCAGTGACCCTCACACATATACCATGTGTGCCAATCATAATGCCCCTCAATCCTCTTCTCCCTCCCAACCTCACCCACCCTCCCACACACCCCCACCCTCCCACAGCCCTCCCCTTTTGTAACTGCTAGTCCCTTCTTGGAGTCTGTGAGTCTGCTTTTGTTTTATTCCTTCAGTTTTGCTTCGTTGTTATACTCCACAAATGAGGGAAATCATTTGTTACTTGTCTTTCTCCACCTGGCTTATTTCACTGAGCATAATACCTTCTAGCTCCATCCATGTTGTTGCAAATGGTAGGATTTGTTTTCTTATGGCTGAATAGTATTCCATTGTGCATATGTACCATATCTTCTTTATCCATTCATCTACTGATGGACACTTACATTGCTTCCATATCTTGGTTATTATAAATAGTGCTGCGATAAACATAGGGGTGCATATATCTTTTTGAATCTGAGATCTTGATTTCTTTGGGTTAATTCCTAAGAGTGAAATTCCTGGGTCAAATGGTATTTCTATAGTTAGTTTTTTGAGCAACCTCCATACTGCTTTCCACAATGGTTGAACTAATTTACATTCCCACCAGCAGTGTAGAAGGATTCTTCTTTCTCCACATCCTTGCCAGCATTTGTTGTTCCTTGTCTTTTGGATGGTAGCCATCCGAATAACTGCTGTGAGGTGATATCTCATTGTGGTTTTAATTTGCATTTCCCTGATAATTAGCGATATGGAGCATCCTTTTCTGTGCCTGTTGGCCATCTGAATTTCTTCTTTGGAGAAGTATCTGTTCAGATCATCTGTCCATTTTTTAATCAGGTTATTTGCCTTTTGGGTGTTGAAGCGTGTGAGTTCTTTATATATTTTAGATGTCAACCCCTTATTATATATGTTGGTTTATGAATATATTTTGATACTGTAGGATGCCTTTTTATTCTTTTGATGGAGTACTTTGCTGTACAGAAGCTGTTTAGTTTGATGTGGTCCCATTTGTTCATTTTTACTTTTGCTTCCCTTTCCCAAGGAGAGGTGTTCAGGAAAAAATTGCTCATGTTTATATTCAAGAGATTTTTGCCTTTGTTTTCTTCTAAGAGTTTTATGGTTTCATGACTTACATTAAGGTCTTTGATCCATTTCAAGTTTGCTTTTGTGTATGTGGTTAGACAGGACAGTGATCCTGTTTCATTCTCTTGCATGTAGTTGTCCAGTTTTGCCAACACCAGTTGTTGAAGAGGCCGTCATTTCCCCATTGTACATCCATGGTTCCTTTATCATGTTAATTGACCATATTGGGTTTATATCTGGGCTCTTTATTCTGTCCCATTGATCTATGGGTCTGTTCTTGTGCCAGTACCAAACTGTATTAATTACTGTGGCTTTGTAGTAGAGCTTGAAGTTGGGGAGCATAATCCCCCAACTTTATTCTTCCTCCTCAGGATTGCTTTGGCTATTCAGGGTCTTTTGTGGTTCCATATGAATTTTAGAACTATTTGTTCTAATTTGTTGAAGAATGCTATTGGTATTTTGATAGGGATTGCATTGAATCTGTAGATTGCTTAGGCTGATGGCCATTTTGACAATATTAATTCTTCCTACACATGAGCATGGGATGTATTTCCATTTATTAGTGTCTTCTTTAATTTCTCTCAAGAGTGTCTTATAGTTTTCAGGGTATAGGTCTTTCACCTCCTTAGTTATATTTATTCTTAGGTATTTTATTCTTTTTGATGCAATTGTGGATGGAATTGTTTTCCTGATTTCTCTTTCTGCTAGTTCATTGTTAGTATATAGGAATGCACCAGATTTCTGTGTATTAATTTTTGTATCCTGCAACTTTGCTGAATCCAATTATTAGTTCTAGTAGTTTTGGGATGGATTCTTTAGGGTTTTCTATGTACAATATCATGTCAGCTGCAAACAGTGATAGTTTAACTTCTTCCTTGCCAATCTGTATGTTTTTTATTTCTTTGTTTTGTCTAATTGCCGTGGCTAGGACCTCCAGTACTATGTTGAATAAAAGTGGGGAGAGTGGGCATCCCTGTCTTGTTCCCGATCTTAGAGGAAAGCTTTTAGCTTTTCACTGTTAAGTATGATATTGACTGTGGGTTTGTTGTATACAGCCTTTATTATGTTGAGGTACTTGCCCTCTGTACCCATTTTGTTGAGAGTTTTTATCATGAATGGATGTTGAATTTTGTCAAATGCTTTTTCAGCATCTATGGAGATGATCATGTGGTTTTTGTCCTTTTTGTTGATGTGGTGGATGATGTTGATGGATTTTTCAAATATTGTACCATCCTTGCATCCCTGGAATAAATTCTACATGTCTATCTTTATATGAGGATCATACTGTATTGATATAGCTTTGCAGTATGTTACAATATGAGGAAGTATGAACCCTTCAACTTTGTTCTTTGACTTCTATTTTATAAATTCCAAAATAAATATTTTTTTATTAAAATCTGATGGAAGTTACTGATTACGTTATTTGGGTGGATTTTCATAGTCAAATGAAAACACAATTTGCATGGTCAAATGAAAATGAAAGGTTTAGCAGATTATGAATATTTTGGACATTTGAAATAACTTACCTGGTTTTAAATACAAATTTACTTCAAACATAATCATACAGAATTACCACTACATTATCCAGTTTCACAAAATCATATCTACCTATCCTCTATACATTTATTCTCCATATCACTATTTTTGTCATAGAAAAGTTGCAAGTTTTAAATGTATGTGTGTGTGTGTGTGTGTGTGTGTGTGTGTGTGTGTGTGTGTGTGTGTATTCCCACCATCTAGAAATAATCACTGTTAATATTTGGTATATAATACCTTTCAAATTTTTTTCAGTGCAAATATGTATACATCAATGTTTTAGCTAGAATTGTAAATAATCTGAAAGGCTCTATACCAAGTGTGTGCTTGTATAAAATGAAATTATGTTACTCAGACTTCTTTTTCCACTTAATGATATTTCATGAGTTAAAAGCAGATGTGTGATGGATCTGCACCGTTGTTTCTAAGTCTGCCTTGTGGTCTCTTGCCTTGGGCCTGCCCTGATCGCTCATATCTACTGTTGTATATTGGGATTGTGCCTAACTGGCTTTTTTTCTTTTATAAACAACACTGCAATTGCATTCTTCTACTACAGCTTCACCCACTTGATTGTTTCTTCAGGATAAACTAAAAGAACTGAAATTCTTGGTTAAAGGACGTAAACTTTTATTGAGTTCTGATGGTATATTGCTAAATTGCCCTTCTACAAATGACATTTTATGATCCCACTAGCGTATGTACATACGCCTATACTCCTGTGCTACACCAACATGTCCCCAGTTCTAAGTAAAAATGGTACATTTGTACTCCAGTTTGCATGTACTTGATTAGTAATGAAGCTGAACATTTTAATGTTAAATTTTTTAAAGAAAAATTTCATTGATTCCTGCTTTTTAGTTTTAATTACAAAATTTTAATATGAAATGTTCTTCTTTTGGGGATTTAATATTCTTTGCCTGTTCTTCAATTGTAGTGATTGAAATGATTCAATAATGATTTTTAAGTTTTATGTCATAGACCTAAGTCATAGAAAATGCTGTAATGAGAAGTATTTTTCAGTTTTCTTTTGCCCGTTGACTATGTTGATGATGCTTTATTTTTGCCCGTTGGATATCTTTAATATTTTGTGTGTGTTGGGGGGTGGGGTTGGGGGATGGTGGACAAAATGGTGAATCTCTTTCATCCCTGCCCCTGGGTTTCTTGTTATATGTAGGAACATGTCCCCATATCAAGACTGTACAAGTATCTCCTTACATTTTTCACTGCTTTTATGGTTTGCTTGGCTTTTTGGGGGTCTCTGCATTTCAGATGTTAAAAGCTATCACCGTATTTATGGTGTATTTTGTCATTTAAATTGCAGTAGAAATGCCAAAGACCATTGATTTCCCATTCCTTCACCAGCACCCCACCTCAGTATAGAATGAGTTGAGCTGAATAAAATCTACAGAGTTGTATTTAGTGGGATTGATGTTTCTTAAGTGTTCACTTGCACGCTCAGAGGTCTTTGTAAGGCTGTGTCTGCCTCAGTTACTATTATTTTTAAGTTACTATTTTTATTTTTATTTTTTATTATTTTATTTAAGTTACTATTATTATTATATTTAAGCCTCTGAGTAGCTATTTTAAATGAAAGAACTGGTAACACAGGCTGCCAGTAATTTATGACATAAATCTGTTTGCTGCAACTGTGAGTTTAGATGAGAGAGCTAATGAGGATTATTTTCCTTTCTCTTCTAGATTTTATAGGAAGACAAAACTGGTTGGTTTTCAAGACATGGAGTGTGTGCCTTGCGGAGACCCCCCTCCCCCTTACGAGCCGCACTGTGAGTGAACTCCACGCAAACACAGCAGAAGGGCTCTTGGCCTTTTTTTAGAAAAATCCTTTCTTCAGTTAGCACATGGAGCAAAATCTCTCTCCACTGTGGGGCTTGCCATGCACACTCTTTTATCAGGCCTCCAGCAGGACATAAAGCCCTATTGTTGAGTCAGCAAACTGCGTCCATTGATTTGAGTCTCAGAGTGAAATGCAGACATTTTGCTGCTGCTGTGCTCCATTCAGACTCTCATCTTGCAGCCCTCGTGTATAACTCAGGCAGCTCCCAGCAGCTAGGTGGTCCACATCCTAACGCATAACATCTTCCGCAGCTCCAAGAACTCGTGTTCCCCTCTCAGTCCCCAGTTGCTGCCACGTGGTACCTTCTCTGCCTCCAGAGGCGGATCCTCTCTGGGAATCACCTGCCCTAATTAACACATTGTTAAATGGAATCTTGGCTTATTTCATTCACATTTAACAAATAAATAAGAAGAGAAAACCTGTTTCATGCTGGGACTACAGCTGAGGATAAGGAAATCGTGCCTTTTCCTCTTTGCATTGACATTAGATGACCTTTCTGAGCACCTTTTTCCCTCCAGGATAAAAGGTGCTTGTTATAAGTTATCAACCTGCATTAACTTGGAACAGGAAAAGTGGGTCTTCACTGTTCTAAATGCTAAATACAAGCCTGGCCAGTGAAAACTCACAGGTGATAGGCCAGAAATCTGCAGTGGGCTCCCTGGTGTGCTCAGGAAGTGCTTCTCTGCTGAGCAGGGCTTTGAAGGGCTGGGCTGCCCTGTCCGCCAGAACCAGTGCGGTCAGGGAGGGAGAGCAAAGGCGGGGCTTGATCCCATGCACTGGCTGCTCATGCCTTCCTGGGGAGCATCAGTAATACAGATGCATGTACTTACGGCTGTTTGATACACTCTTCAATGCGTGGAATCTGTCCTCCTCTTTCTGTGACAGAGCCCCCTCTGAACTAATAGAAAGTTTTTGCATTATTTGATTAAGTACTACTAAACATAGTGCTTCTGTTTCGGAGAATGTCATGGTATTTTGCAGTCTATATTATTACATCCTTTATCAAAAACATTACTTTGTATTCTTCATTTAAAGTGACAGGAAGGCATAAAAAAATCGATTCTTTCTAACTTTTATAGATGTGTATATTGACTCTCATTTTTATAAGATATAAACATTGCCAAGTAACATTGCCAAGTAATGGGCTACTGTGGTCTGTACTTACCTGTCTGGCTCTTGAAGGAGAGAATCTGATTTGCTCTAGTAAAATACCATCATCCTGTGCTGCACAGCCTTTTTCACTGAACTGTAGAACAAATATTTGAGTGCCCTGTTGGGTGCCCGGCACGAATGGGGAGCAAACAGACCCCAGTTCCTTCTTCGCGGAGCTCGCAGTAACTACCTGCGTGCAACAGTATTCAGATGCTCTGCAGAAAGCTGAAAAATTGCAACCGCTCAGTCCCGAGCTGGGGAGGACCTGCGGTGCTGTGAGAATACGCACTGGGCAGAGGTGCAGGAGCGCTGAGGAAGGCTTGCCAGAACCGTGACTTTTGAGCTGTGATCAGAAGGGTCAGCAGGAGGAAGATGCGTCCGAAAAGGAAACCAAACCGGGCCCAGAGGAGTGGGAGGAAGCCACGAGAGCACATAGATGCCCCGTGGCCGCAGGTACCGTGGACGGGCCCACGCAGTTGGGGGTCCCCGTCTCTGGAAGGGGTGGAGGACCCTGCTAATACCAGGAAGGGAGGGGCTGGGGTGCACGGACACTGCGTGCGCCTTTGGAGGAGGGGCTGAGGGGCCACATGGGCGCTTTTGTGGGTGAAGTAGGAGGGGCTGTGTTCTGCCACGTGAGGCAGGGACCACCAGTCTCAAGAGGCTGGGGGTGCACAGGGCTAATAGGGTCTCATTCCAGAAAGTAGGAGGGAGATGGATTAGAGAAAACAGTGCTTTTTCCCAGCAGCACCAGGGGTCCAGCTGAAGTTCATGGTCACATCCAGGCATAGTTTGCCTCTCACATGACATCTGTAGGGGCTTCTGCCGCCGGGGTGACTCAGGCCGCCTCTGAAGCTGTCCCAAGACATATGGAAGTTGTACCCTCAATGTGCAGCTTACAGAAAGCTACATACAAGTCTTTGAAAAGGATGACTGTCTGTGTTAATAACCCAAGAACAATCATAAATTAAAGTAGACATTTTCTTATGTTCATATAATACCTGAAGCAAACCAAAATAACAACTTAACAAGCACAGTTTTCAAAACTTCCCATGTTTCTGTCCCGTGTCCAACGGGCGACCTCAGGGCTATACCTGTCTGTGGGTGTGTAACTTCGGCAGATGACTTCACTGCCCTCAGGCGGGATCTGGCCCTGTAAAATGGAGTGACAACTACCTGCTAAGGTCACTGTACGCACTGAATAGTTGATGTCTGTGGCACTGAATAGTTGATGTCTGTGTGTCGCCTGGCCGAGTGTCTGGCAGCAGGCAGGGTCTCCACAATCTGCTGCCCCCCTTCCCTGCTCCATCCCCCACATGTGCTTCTTGGGCACTGAGACCTCATCATTCAGAGGAGTTGCTATCTTGGGAAGGGACCAAGTGACCGCCCAAGGGTGTGGTATTTAGCAGAGGCAGTGGTGCAGTGAGTAGCAGGGAGCTAGTGAGCTATCAGTGACCACTGTGCTTAGCAGGAAATGGCATAATGGGAGGTGGAGGGGAGTCAGCCATCAGAAAACAAAGAGGTTTTCTACAGCTTAAACTTGTAATAAAGAATGCCTCAACAGAATGTTTTTTCTTTGTAGAGATACACTTGTTTTCTGTGTAAAGTGATTTCAGAAATGAGAAAGAAGTTTCTTTCGCTCATAACTCTTTATATTGGCCCAGTCTTAAGAAGTCCTAAAAGATTTGGCATCTGTTGTAGGCAATAGAGTAGAACACAGAATGGGGCCTGTAGCCAGAAACTCTGTGTTCATACCTAGGCTCTGCCTTGTTCTAATGGTAAAACCATGGGCAGATCATCTCACTACTTTGAATCTCCATTTAGGCCTTGGAAAATGCGGATTATCGTGTTCATACCTGCAGATTGTGGTGGTGGTGTTTTTATATGTCCAGTTAGCATCCATCACCACACATTGTTACAAAAAAGTTTTTTTTCTTGTGAGAAGAACTATTAAGATCCACTGTCCTAGCTACTTTCAAATATGCAGTAGTTTTATTACATATAGTCACCATGCTGTACATTATATTAATGACTTATTCATTATATTATTAATGACTTATTCATTTTATAACTGGAAATTTGTGCCTTTCCACCCCCTTTTACCCATTTCATCCACCTCCTAACACCCTACCTCAGGTAGCCACCAATCTGTTCTCTGTATTTGTGAGCTTAGTTTTTGTTTCATTTTGTTTTTTAGGTTCTTCATACAAGTGAGATCATATGGTATTTATCTTTTTCCGTCTGACTTATTTCACTTGGCCTAATACCCTCAAGGTTCACCCATGTTGGAGCAAATGGCAAGAGGTCCTTCTTTTTGACGGCCAAATAATATTCCTGTGTGTGTGTGTGTGTGTGTATGCGCATGTGTGCCCTATCTTTGTCCAATCATCTAATGATGGACACTTAGGTTGTTTCCATGTCTTTTGTAAATAATGCTGCAGTGAACATGGGGGTGCAGATATCTTTTTGAGACACTGATTAGTTCCCTGCAGATAAATACCCAGAGGTGGCATTGCCAGATCATATGGTGGTTCTATTTTTTATTTTTTTGAGGCATCTCCATACTGCTTCTCACAGTGGCTGCACCAATTACATTCCCACCAACAGTGAAGAAGGATTCCCTTTTTTCCACATCCCTCCCAACTCTTGTTATCTCCGTCTTTTTGATAATAGCCTTTGTAATAGGTATGAGATGATACCTCATTGTGTTTTGATTTGCATTTCCCTTATGACTAGTAATATTGAGCATTTTTCATGTACTCATTGGCTATCTGTATGTCTTCTTTGGAAAGATATCTATTCAGATCCTCTGCCCATTTTTACCAGATTGTTTTGTGCTGTTGAACTGTTTGAGTTCTTTAGAAAGTTTGGATGTTAACCCCTTACCAGATACACGGTTTGCACATGTTTTCTCCCGTTCAGTAGGCTGCCTTTTCATTTTGTTGATTGTTTTCTTTGCTGTGCAACTTTTTAGTTTGATGTTGACCTGTTTGTTTATTTTTGCTTTTGTTGCCCTTGCTTTTGGTGTCAAATCCAAGAAATCATTGCCGAGATCAATGTCAAGGAGCTTACCACCTGTCATCTTCTAGGAATTTCATGGTTGCAGGTCTAACAATCAAGTCTTTAGTGCATTTTGAGTTAATTTTTGTGTATAGTGTAAGACAGTGGTTCACTTTCATTCTTTTGCATGTGGCTGTCCAGTTTTACCAGCACCATTTATTGAAGAGACTGTCCTTTCTCCATATGTATATTCTTGGCTCCTTTGTCATTAATTGATTGGCCATCTATGTGTGTATTTATTTCTGTGCTCTCTGTTCTGTTCCATTGATCTTCTGTCTGTTTTTAGGCCATTACTATACTGTCTTAATTACTGTAGCTTTGTCATACAGTTTAATATCAGGGAGCATGACGCCTCCAGCTTTGTTCTTTTTCCAAGGTTGCTTTGGCTCTTGGGGTCTTTGGTGGTTCCATACAAATTTTAGGAAGCTTTGTGCTATTTCTGTGAAAAAGGCCATTGGAATTTTATATGGATTGCATTGAATCTATAGATTGCTTTGGGCAGTATGGACATTTTAACAATATTAATTCTTCCAGTCCTTGAGCATGGAATGTCTCATAGAGGTTCTGGCTACAACTAAATGAATTAGAATCCAGAACCAGACCTGCCACAGAGTGAGCTCAGTAATGCCTCTCCACCTGCCAGCCTGCCTTCCTCCAGATGATGACTGAGTCAGCCCCACCCCAACCAAGGTGTGCTCTGTGGAAGCTACGGACACTGGGAGGAGTCCCATGTGGGGAACTGGCTTGGGTGTTTGTCTTGCTGCCCCTCAGCTCCACTGGTGGGCAAGCAATGAAGGACATACCTAGAAAGGGGCTGCAGAAGATTTTTGTGTTCCATTAGTTGAATGGCTAGAATACCAGGCTGACAAGACCTCTTCCCCCAAAATAATGATGGATGTGTGAATATAATCAATTAGATTCTTCATATTATATATAATATTGAGCAATTTTTGTAGAGAGAGAATGCATTTACATCCTTAACCTCTTTGCCAGGTCACGAACAGCATGAGTTTGTGAAAATGACTGGGCGTGGAGCACAGGGTGGATGAGTGACAGCATTGTGAATCGCAGATGATAAAAGGCATCCTTTTTCATAGAAATCCCTGCTTCAGGCTTTGCTCCTCAAGGTATCTTCACTTCCTAATAATGTCTGCCCATTTAAAGCATTAGGATGAAATAGGGAAAAAACACCAAAGTAATTTTAGAAGAACTACATCCTGCCCGGTTCTGATAAGAAGTGCAGATTCTGTATGATTTCTTTTAGCGGTGTTTAGTTAATTTTGAACAAATACTGTGGTTAGAACAAATGGTTTTAAAAAATTTCAAAGCAAGTTTTCACCCAAGTACAGCCTTATTTGTGTCTGACCTAGATGTTTGCTTTCTTCCCAGGGGGGCTTTCTGAAACAAGTCATGTGACACTAGAGAGATAAGTCGCTCTGTGGGGGAGAAAGAAAAGAAGGAGCTATGTGAACCTGCAACTATTTAGGAACTTTACGTGGCTTAGTACGCTGAGAAAACAGCAGGGCTTTTACCTCCAAGTACTAAGTCACATGACTACAGATGATCACTTTCCAAAGGAAACTCAAAATATCTCCTAAGTGACGGCGAAGAGTGATTTCAAAACAAACTTTTAAAAGAACTATTTACTCTTTAAAGATCATTTTTTAAGTTGATATTTAAAGGAGGGGAGAATGCTGTAAACAAAACATTTCCAACATTAGAGCATGCAAAATAAAATGCACCATTTTAGTGGTTTCCTTTGTCCTTCTTTTGTCTGTCCCACCACTTTTTAACAAATAGATGTAGTTACGCTGTACATACTATTTTGTATCCTTTTTCCACTTTATATATAAATTTTTTTTCACATACTCTTCTAAGCACTATTTTAATGATCTTATTGACGAAAGCACCATCTAAGCATTTGGATTATGGCTGGATTTCAAGGTTCTCTCTGTTACACAGATTGCTGCTGGTCACGGCTCTGTCCGGGAAAGAACCTTTCCCTATTTACACACCGATAGAATGATGCCCACAGTGTGTTTATGTGTCCAGAGGTATGAATGTTTCTGTCTCTTCACGCACAATGCCAAACGTTAAAGTAAGCGTGCCTGTTAAACACCTCTTTCAAAGAAAAGAAAAAGTTAAAAGGAAATGAAGTGGGAGCGTTTTCAAATCAATACCGCAGTACCAATATGAGTTTTCAGGTTTTCTTTGAAAGAGGAAGGAGGGGAGGGGTAGGCAGTTGAGGAGAGGAGAGGAGCAGAAGCTGTGTGCGGCGAATGAATGGCAAGCTCTCTTCAACTCTGTGGTTAAGAAGCCAGTTCCTGGTACTTTCCCAGCACCCGGTATGCTGCATCCTGGAAACACTTACTGATTGATCAAACGTAAGTGACCGTATAATAAGATGCAGAAGAGGCACACATAATCCGAAAGTATTTTACATTTGCTTTGGAAACATTATGTGAGTTTTTCATCTATGTATGTGTTTTCGTTTCTGCAGCAGAGTTCTTCTGATGAGTTTGCACATGTTTAGTGGCCTGACTTTCTTGAGTACGTACTGGACCTTCTGCAGGTTGGGTCCGCAAGCCACCGTGTATTCCTTAAGAGTTGGGTTTACTGAGGGTTTCTGACTACTCTGTGTGCTCGGGCCAAGTCTCATGGGTCTGGCAGGGAGATTGCTGTAGTGGGCTGTGTTGATGGAGCCTAGCTTTGGGGACTTGCAGGAACAGGGGAGCACTGCTGTGTATCCTGAACAATCCTAGGGGGGCTTCTTCAAGGAAAGTCTTTGAAATGGAGCTCTTGCCTGTTAAACGGAACTTTAAAGATAGGGAAAGAAGGACAGTGAGATCAAGGAGAACTCAGCACAGAAAAACAGCGCTTGGCTCTGTTAGGCAGATTACAGTGCCAGCCCTTCCCTCTGACATGTGAGGCAGATTCCTTCCGCCATCTGCTAAGCTATTAGCCAGTTTAAGGCACCATTGCTTCCATTCTCCACAGGTGGCTGCTTTTTGTTAGTATCTATCTCCCTTTCTTTTAGCAATATTATGTGATTTCATTATTTTATTGCAAAAGAAAGGTTGCTTACATGAAACACAAAGCAGCAGAAACCAGCCAGGCCTCCCGGCATACTGCCAGCACCAGAGCTCTCTACGAAGAGGGCGCCTGGTAAGCCCTCCTCTGGAGCCCGCTGACGTTTTGTGTGAGCACTGCTACCCCAAGCAAACAGCCTGGAGGGAAGGAGAAGAGAGGCAATAAGCTAACAGGAGCAAAGAGGTGGCTGTGCAGAGATGATAGGAAACATTGCACAAAGCAGCCACAAGCTCCCCAGACATGCCTGATGCTGGGCCGGTCACTGCCGGGCTCGCAGCCTGCACATTCCTGACCACTGAGCCCTGGGGTTTTTCTTATTTATGCCACTGGGTCTGATTAGTATAGTTCTCATTATTATTCTGGACTCAAAAAAGGGGTGGGGAGATGATAAGATTTACATTAGTTGCAGTTTTTTTTTAAGAAAGCAATAAACGGTTGTAATTATTTTAGCATGACTTCCATTGAAAATGATTAATCCGTCCTTAATCTTATTTGCTACTCAAGGTAAAGACTGTTATCTGCAAATATGTGGAAAACTTGTTACAACAAACCCTCCTTTTCAGAGGATGCTGGAAAAATCGCAGTTTAAACGTGTTGTCCTCTTTAGAAAAAAGTGTGCCATAAATTCAGCTGATTTTTATGATGATTTAGCTATTTCAATATTTGCCTTTACTTAGTCTTAGATTCATTAAAGTTCTAGGAATCCAGAATTCTTAAAAAGGTTTCTTAAACTCATGTGCCCTATGGGCATTCTTTTCTCCCAGTAGAAAATTGCGAAATATCTGAAAGCCATTAGCTTTGTTACAAGTAAAGAAAAAAAGGGAAAAAAAGCTTAAATGCCTTGCTGAGTAGTTTGACAGCGTCCCTTGACAGTGTCTCTTGAATCAGGAGATACTTTGAAGAACACTTATTTGCCCCCCAGCTGGAGGTAGGCGCATCCTGAGCGAAGGGCAGGAAACCCGAGGCTTTGATGAGGCCCTCCGAGCGGTGGCGGTTGAATATTACCCAGTGAGCTATAAATCTAGCTTCTCTGGCCTTTATCTTCAGTCTCTTTTAGATATTTAAAGTGGGTGAGCTGGTTTAAATATTTACTCATGAAGGAACAGGTTGTGGTTTGTTAAAGGCCATCACTAAATTAAATGAATGTTAGATTAAGTACAGTTTATTTAAAAAATATATAAAATCCAACAGGACTGTGTCATTAAGTTGTGGACTTTTGCAAATGGAACAGTGATTTGTATGTGTACCCATTAAATGCTTAAAACAAACAAATGTGGAGAAAAGTAATCTAACAGTTTATGCCAAATGTGCAGTGCAAATGCTCACAGTAGAAGCCTGAAAATCACTCCCTCCCACAAAGCAGAGTATCTATTCCCAAGGGAGTGTGGGGGGGCTCACACCATGCCAGGAGACCAGCCCTTGCTGCCCTGGGGGCCCACATCTTAACAGGGGCTGGAACATGTAGCCTCCACCAATGCACTGGGGTCCTCTTGTCTTTTAAACATGGGGGATGCCTGTCCACTTCCTAAGTCAACTACTCATAGGAAAGCAAATTTAATCAGAAGGACATCATTTTGAAGAAGGAAAAGAAAAGCACCAGGTGAGTTAACATAGCGAACACTGCTTGAATTCTGAAGAGTACCAGACACCTATCTGTGTCTCTCAGCCTGCCCTTAAAGTCACTCTGTGGCCTGCATAGCTAAGGTACCCACTTTGCAGCCAGGAAGCAGCCACATGGAAGAGAAGACAGGATTCAAACCCACATTGTCCTGACAGCACAGATGTGCCGAGCTCAGTACCGCCTCTCCAGGAGGACTCGGAAGGACCAGAGATAAGAGAGTTTAAAAATAATTTAAAAATAAAAAAATAAAAAATTGAAACTACAAACTAAATGTAATTGAGTCATCCTCCTTGAAAAAACAGTGTGAAGCAATTCAAAGGTTGGAAAAGGCTGTAGAAAGTAAAACCTGGAAGGTTAAAATCAAATATCAAACAGGAATTACATTTTTAAAGATAATGTCCCACTTCAGGTATTTAAACATTATTTTAAGTGCTTCATTTATTATTTTGACCATCTCAGATAAATCATTGTAAGTATATATGTTTCATCTGTATTGTGAATCGTGTAACCATTTTCTTAAATATTCAAGGAACATCTTGATACCTATACAATTATAAAGAGAGGAAGTGATTTTTCTTAATGGTTGCAAATTATTTTTCTAACTTCATTGAAATAGAAGTTCAATGACATAGAAGGAGATGCACCCATTTTAAGTGTACAGCTCATTGAGTTGTGTACACCTGTGTAATCATCTCCTCAGTAAAGATATAAAATGTTTCTGTTGTCTCTCCCAAATGGGAAGTTAATTTAAGCATTGACTTTGGAATAACTTCAGATAAAGCGTTCTCTTTATCTTATTTACCTACTCCTCTTGAAGACCCCCATCACCTTTATGTTCTCTTGCACTTTAAAAAATTTATGTATGTACATATTAGTGTTTTCTGTTTCATTTTCTATCAAGAGACCAGAGAGTTATGGTATGAAATGTTGAATTTTGTCTCTTAAGTGATTTTCTGCAAACTCTCTGTATCAAACTTTTTTAAAAAGTCATGGAAAACCAGTCATTCCAGGAAGGCTTTCCAGTGGTCATAGGAGGCATGCTCTTCTTTAAAATGAGAAAAAGTAATTTTTAAAATCTTGGAATTAGGCTGTTTAACCCAGTCAGGAAGCCCTGCCAGGAAGCACTCTGTGAGTGCCTCATGCTAGTCTAGATATCAGCAAAATGCATCACGAAAATATCTCCCCAGTGCTGTGAACTACCTGCCGGTCACTCATGGGCAAATCCATCCTATGCCTAAGCTGAGCTCTGATGTGGGCACCAGGGACCCCGCAGCGAAACCCACCGAATTCTCAGTCCTCAAGGAGTTGACGTTACAGTGCTGCAGAGGAAGGGGTATTCTGTAAAATAGCATGTTCAGCAAGGCCTAAATAAAGTGACCCAGGAAAGGGGCCCGAGCAGTGGGAGAGGAAGCAAGCCTGTGGGCCCAACGGTGGGCCAGAGCGAGCAGCACACTCAGAGCAGCAGGCGTCCGGGGGGGTGGGGGGTGGACCTGGGGAGAAGCTGTGGACCAAGCAGGATCTTTACCGCGGTCTTCACTGGGGTGGGGGAGATGGGGGACATTAGCTGCAGGAGTGACATGGTCCGACTTAGGTTTTGGAAAGATCCTCAGGCTGCTATGGAGAATAGTTAACATGGAAGAAGAGAATTAGGGAGATGAGTGAACCGGTATTTTTAGCTGATACAGTTAAATGTATGCACTTTGAAGAACGCGCTTTTCAGCCTTTCCTCAAGAATTAATAATTATCAGTATACTATATGTAATTTAATATTTAATTAAATACATTTACTTTAATTATGAGTTAATAATGTAATAGTATTTTATATTTTGCTTGCTCTGTGGGATGTCAAAAAAAATTGAAGAAGAATAGCAGTAGGTTGATTTTTTTCTAAATTGTGGCCAAACACCAATTTGGAAGAGGCTAACTTAAGATATTTACATCGTACCACAACGGTTTACTTCATCATAAATGTTGTCTATTATTTAGGTCCTAGGGATGCAATAAAGATCTGAAAAATAAAATTGGGGGAATTTGTCTCTAACATCTAATACTAATTATCGCTGAAAGGACATTGTCGCATAACTGCCTCATCTGATTGTCCCCAGACTAATGCAAACCAGTAACTACTTGATATTTTTTATGGATCAGCTCGTTAGGTCTTTTTGTGACCCAGTCTTTACCAGGAAGAGGGCTTGATTTTGAGTCCTGGTCCTTATACCTAACTTTCAGACAAGTTATCTAACTTTTCTGTGTCTCAGTTTTTTCATGTTTCAAAGGAAGATTCTAATAACTTTAAAGATGAAATAAATCCATGGTTGAACTTCAGAATCTGCTTCCTGTTCCAAGCCTCAAGAAAAGTTTGCCTTTTCTGACTTAACCCGGAGTTTTGTTCTTTACTGTAAGTTCTATTAACTGTAAAATTATAAATAACTCAATAACAGTATCAGTTCCCCTGGAATAGGAGATAGCAAGAAACAGTCTAAATGATGTTTTTCAGTCTAGACCCAGCCTATAAAACTGTGCATAAATATACACAGATTTTTTTTCTTAGTTGGAAGTTAATGGGCAGAAATAATTTGAGTTTCATCATATTGGAATAATTTCACAGAAGATTACTTCTCCAAATAAATACTGCAGTGAAGTAAATAAAATTATCTACTTCACTAATAATAGGAAACCTGACAATTACAGGTTGCAGAGTCCTTAGGGGAGAGTGTGCCTGTCTTGACATTGCCTTCTCCAAAGGTGAAGTAAAATTAGCAAAGTCAAGCTTTCCTAGGGCCGGGGGTCTTGGGCCCTACCTAGAGCCTGGCACTCTAAGGCTTAAGTGGAGTCTCAGCACAGGAACAGGCAGGCAGTGGCCCAAGTTTCATATCTTTGTTCCAATTCCCAGATGGCAGCCTGTGAGTTCCAATAGAATCAAAACTATTTTTTGAGTTTGTGTGTCCTTCAGCACAGATGTTCAAGGCCATAATAATGTGTTTCTTTTACGGTGTCTTTTCTGTTTCTTGGTGCAGAAGTTTGTAAGGCTTCATTGTTTCATCAAATAAACACAGCAAGACCTCATAGGGCTGTGGGATAATAAAAAGAAAAACATCCTTGAATGCAGGAAAAAACTCTTACTGTATCGAGTTTGCAGAGAAATACTACAGACCATCAGCTGCTGCTTTATGGCTTAGCATTTTGTCAGTGTTAATTATGATGTTCATCATAATTAAAGTAGCAAACGGTTTTACCTATAATCTAACAAGTGCCAAAGAGAAGTCTAAAGTAATGAGCCCGCTCTTGGCATAACAGACTTTCTCTGCACAGTTGGCCCGGGAGTGTCAGGCTGGGCAATGAGGGCCTGTCCACAGCCCTGGCCCACTCTCCTCTGATAATCGCCTTCTCTGTCTTCTCTTCTTTCTTTCTTGTCCCCTCAAAGATGTGCATGATCATGTTTGTACTATACAGTCCTAGTGGGAAACAGATCTCTTGACCAAGTGATCTGGAAGCAAGATTAAGTATAGCAGAAACTCGGTTTAATTAAGTAATTTACGGGCCTCAGCCTCCCAGGAACAGGATTCCTACCTAGGACTTCCTCCCTTCCGGGATGCTTCCGCACACAGGGCTTGAATTTCAGGGTGCCCTCTGAACTTCTCCCAGCCCTTCAGGTCACTGCCTCCCAGGCCCTCGTGGACACATTTCCTCCTGCTGCCAGCTGGACTCCCTCACCCGCCACCCCGGGGCCCCTCTCCACAACGCTCCCGACCCCTTCGCCTGCTCACCCCTGCTCAGGTCCTATCGCTGGGCCACTGAGTGCCCTTAAATCCTGTTTCCCTTTAATTTTCTTGTTGCATTTCTGGTAGGACATTTGAGAATATATGCATCTTAAAGAGTAGAAAACTCTTTTATCTTGTCCCTCTGTAATTTCTTTTTTGTCCTGTTGAGAAGAAAATACCTCTGTTCAGTTCTGTACCTTACAAATACAGTAAATTTTCATTTCCTGGATAGAAACACTCACGCTTTCTACTAATAAGTAAAATCCAAAGCCAAATTTAAAGAGATTTTTAGAAAACTTCTACCCCTTGCTGTGATAACATAGTCGGCAGAGCCAGGGGAAGTCCTCAGTCCCCAGTGCCCCTGGGCCGCAGGCCTGGCCAGGGTGCCGGCCCCTCCACAGCCCCCCTCTCGCCCTCCCCAGGAGCCGTGCCCATGCTCAGTGCAGCCACACCTGGGGAGATTTGTGCCCCCTGTGCCAGGTGTCTCCCTGCCAGTGTTGGGGAGCAAACCATGAAAGAATTACGGCTCTCAGAGCCCACATTTTGTCATTATTTCCTAGGCAGCGCCCAGCCAATGCCGCACCATCCGAACACAACAGGCTCCTGCGGCCGACTGGGCAGCAGGGCAGCGGTCTGTGGGCCTGGCCTGGGGGGCGCAGGCCGATTAGGAGGCTGTGGCACGCTGTTGAGGACAGGACCAGCGAGACCCTGGCAGTGGCAGTAGGGAAGGAGAAGAGCACCTGGACAGGCGGTTTCCAGAACAGTGTACACTGCTGGATGTGAAAGACTTTCTAAATCATTCTATATTTTCCTAGGAGTTGAAATACAAAGTACTTATTATTGCCATCAGAATGAATGATGAGACTGTGGTTTCTCAGCTTAGGAGTAAAACTATTGGCATGATAACAATGCTTTGTACTCAAGTTGTTACGTGCTGTCGGCTTACGTTATGGTCATTGTTGGCGTTTACACTGGCCTCACACGCTGGCGTGGTGACGAATGGAGCAGTGGAGTGCATTCTGGGTGGTGCTTCCTCAAAGGAGAAAGGAGCTTGGCTGCCTGGGAGACTGTGTTAACACACGCAGTGGGAGGCAGGCTACGTAGCGGGAGGTTTGCCCTGAGAAATAATGGTCTCAGTTGGACGGGGAACCTAGCCTGTGTCTACACACGTCAAGCAGAGACTTGACTTCTGCAACCCCATAGAATGGGAATTCAAGTCAGAAAATGTACCAGCTGTGATGATGACACTCAGAAACGACCAAATTTCAACTTAACTTCATACTGTCAGCTAATTGCCAAATAAATGCTATCACAGACTTCCTTGACTACCAAACTGTATGCAGCTTTGGAAAGAGTTTGATTCTCTCCGGTAAAAATACAAACGTAAATCAAGGAGGGAGAAGAGGCAGAGGGTAAATGTCACCAGCACTGGATCTGCTTCTCCGGTGGTCTGTCCGTCTCTGGTGTAAATGCTGTGCTGGGCTGGGGGGCTGTCGCTGCCTCCTTCCCACCCCGCCTTATCCCTTCCTCTCAAGCAGGAGCATTTCTCTGCCCATGCTGGCAATGGAGAGTGCCCAAGATACTCCTCTGACTGTCACCAGCCCACCCGCATGAATGAATGGAAGTCAAACTAACTTACCCACAAAGACAGTTCTCGTATGTCCACGTAACTGTTCTATTTCCTGGTCATAAGTTTTCAGTAAGGGAAGACCACCTAAATAGTTGCAGTAACCAGACAAACATATGTATTTATAAGTATAGGTTTCCTCTCTGTGTATTCCTTTCAGGCTGTCATCTCTATTAATCTTTTTTGCATGTAATTTTAATATATAATATCTTTGTTCAATGTATGTATTTTGTTTATTGGTCATTATGTAGTTCATAAGTTCAAACTGTGGTCTTAGTGCTCAAGTTGCTAAAGGCAAATGAATTATACTGTTTGGTTCATTCTCTCCAAATACCTATGCCAACAAGACTTAAGAAAAGCCTTTGAAAAAGTTGGAGAAACTTTGGAGATTTTGTGAAATAAATTATACTCAGTTGTGAGACTCTCAAGGTCTGTATTCTCAGAGCCATCTCTTCATAACTGACAGATAATTAACATTGTTCTTACTTGCCTAAGAAGGTTTCTTTCCTCAAGGATTTTCTTAGTGGCTTTACCATGTCACTCACAATATTCCTTGAGATTTAGTTATTTTGCCAATTGATGCTTATTGTTATATAAACTTTGAAATACTTAAATCAAAGTAATAGTAGCTATGTCTTTTTTATAAGAGCTGCATCTAAACTTCCAAAGAGAACTATTCGGGTTTGTTTTCACTGTTCATTTTCTTCCTGAGCTTCCCAGTGCTTTGGGGATGTGTTATGAGGACACATACACAGAGTCAGTGGTAAGCAGCTCATTCCATTAATTTATTCAATGGCCTATCTACTATGCGGGTGGTTTCAATTAAGAGACAACCCATGTTCTGATAGAATAATAACTATAGTATGAGGTCCAATGCCAAATAGTAATAGGAGAGAGGATGAGTAACAGGTAATAGGAGAAAGGAACACTTGGAGAAATTTTACTGTGGTACAGCACCGTGCTAACCCTTTACGTGCATTACTTCATTCAGTTGTCAGGAAGAGCCTGCGAGGTTGGTACTGCTGTTCCCTGAGTTCATCAGTAAGGGAACTGAAGTGAGAAGCCGGGATCTGGACCCAGGCTGTTGACTGCTGTGCTCTTAGCCATTAGAATATGCATTGCTTCACAGTGACTGAAAGCCAGAGCTTCCAACACAATCCTTATTTAGGATTTCCTCTGTGATCCCCCAGAAGCTAAGTACCTAAGCTCATCAGTGAGCAATGTTTCCAGGTCTACAGAGCCCCAACATATGGGGCAGGGCAGGCCTTGGAGTATATTTTCTATTTTAATTCTCACTTAGTAAACTCAGGTTCATGTAAACACAACTTGAATATGCTCTACATGTGTGAGCTGTGTACCACTAGAGTCTGCTAATTCAGGTTGATATTTATGTATATTAATTTATCCAGTCATTGATAATCTGCTTCATCAGTAAATCTAATAAAAAACAACTATCTTCTATCTAATTAAAATACTGATATTGCCTTCTTTAACCCATTGATTCATAATAGTGTTCTGTTAGTACCAAACTATTAACAATTACCTTATTTCTCTTTCTGAGATATGGTTCACAGTGACTTTAGTTAAGATTGTCTAAGAGTAAAGATGAAGTTGTAGATAAGTACTGACAGACCTATTATTTAAAGAAGTTTCTACTTTTCTAAGTACATATCTCTTCTGTTATAAGAAATTCAGAAAAATGTTTTGATGAAAGCTTTACAGGATACAATAAAGGACTTTGATTCATGTAACTAAATGTTTTCATTGCAAGATTTGGACCATTCCTTCTATAATTCAAATAATAATAGAGTAATTAGAATCATTTTAGAATATTGGCTATAATCATATCTTTTAAAAAGTCTCATAATAGAGAGTAATGTTTATTAAAAATCTAAAGGAAATTATTATTGAAATAACTTCATATGAGAGTATAAGATAAACATAAATGTAAAGTACACTCCTAAGTCCTAAGTTCTTTATATTTAAGAATGGATATAATTCTACTCCCCCTCTCCCTATCCGACCCCACCCCCAGTTTCAAGAAAAAGATTTTCTTCATGGTTTCCTCTCAACAAACATGGTAATAGGTTGACAAAGTCCATAAAACAGTGATGGGCAGGCAGCCCAGAGGCAAACAGAAGTTGATCAAGTCAGGATTGCTGGATGGAGAGAGGACTCAAATGACTTTCAATGGGGCATCTCAGCATCTCCTGCCCTGCACTGCTCTCAACAGCCCGGCTAACCCCCATCCCATAAGCCACAGCTGGCAAGCCTGTCATGCCACTGAAATACATTCTGGATTTCTTTAGTTCCAGGGATATCCTTTCAGCTTTTACACTTTATTTATACATGGTAGCCTTTAGCTGCAACTTGACCAATTGGGAAATAAAGATACACAAGTTTCCTTCTTAGGGGTGGGTTCTGATTATAATGAAAACATATTTGTGAATCATCTGTATTAGCATTAAAAGCAAGCTGGAGCCGCCTCCGGGTTCTGCCTTGATTCACTTACATTTCTATCTTGAAAGGACCGCTAATTAGGGCAGTGTCCAGAAGGGGACTTAAAAGGAGGAATCCAGCTTAGATGTTCTGGATTTATAAACAAATGTTACAGCATTGCTCAACAAAGGAAAAAGGAAAAATGCTTGCATAATTGTAGTGGCTTCCATGTGCTCTCAGTTCAAAAAAGACAATCAGTAGAAACAGTTTAGGGCACTAACTTGGAAACTCAGCCCCCAGAGCATGTTTGAAAGCTGCTGGGTCCTCATGCACACAGCTGGCTGTTGCGGACAGAGGTGGGAGAAAATAATTCAGCCGATGTTTACCAATCTCAGATGCTGGTAAACACAGATGTCAAACCAAAATATATGTATTTACTTGGGTGAAGTTTCAAAAGTAAGGTCAGAATGATTCATTAGGAAAAATGCAAATCCATAACACAATCCTTCTATCACTCATTTGAAAAATAGTACCTTTCTTAATTTAAATAATCTTGTATAAACAATGGAATCTTGCTTAATAGTTATCATGATTACTGTTTTTTATAAACTCCTTCTGAGTCTTGCTTCTCTTATTTTACTTTGTGACTTCACATTTCATAATCACATTTTGGCTTCATTTTAATTCAAAGATTGGTCCAAATAGATTTGTAGATCACTAATTTTTTTAAAATCATGCATCTATTAACTATCTTCTGGAACATTGAAATTTGCTTTCTGGAACGAATCCTGCAAATAAAATATCCTGATGAACCATAGTTATTTAAGAACCAAAATTCATCCCAGCAAGTTTTGGTTTACTACTTCTTTCCTGAAACGCATTCTTTTCTAGGCTTCCTTGACACCATTTCTGCTTGTTTTATCTCAGAGACTAGCTCCTCCTTTTCTCTCAGATTTCCTAACTTCAAATTGTATCTGTGTCCCACCTTCATCTTTATTTACACTATACATGTACGGTTTGTTAACAGTCCCTTGATTCGGGGTATTATCTAGGCACTTGTAGTTTTCAAATTTGTATCTCCAGTTAGAGCCTCTCTTCTGCCTCGTTGCTCACATGTCCATCCAGCTGCCAACTCAGCAGCTCCACACAGATAGATAATAGGATCTCAAACTTAACACTTTAAAACATAATTTTTATTCCTTACCTCTCTGCTCCCCCTCAAATCCACTGTCCCTCAAATTTTCACTCTCCCAAAAGATTGGTAAATAGCACTGTAATTTGCCTGCCCAGTGTTTACCCCCAAAACCTCAGCATCATTGCCTTTGACTCACTCTACTGGCACCAAGCCCGCTATCAGTATATCCAGTTGCTCTTACAGGTGTTTCCCATATATAGCCAGCTGGGCACCTCTCCATGGCTATAGTCCTACCCAAGCCATCACCGTCATTCTCTGGACCACTGAGCACCCTCTCACTTATGTCCTCCTCTCCATCCCTCTGCACCTAGAAACTGTATTTCTGTTTTAAATTAAGTCAAGTTATATTCTATATGTTAGAATTACTAGAATTTACTGGTCTCTGCAAAATTTGAAGCAGTAATTCTTCACACTCCAGTATACTTTTTGCTCTAAATGGTTGGAAAGAGCATAGCATAATTTACCAAAAAATATCCAAAGTTTTAGAATCAGACAAAGCAGTCTCAAATCCAGATCCAACCAACTGATGGTCGTTTGAAATGAAAAAAAAAGTACTTACATATGTTTATAGACTTCTTCATCTCTAAAACCCTTACTGCAATGGGCTATTGTGACATTCTGGAAGGAGTAACTGAAGGGCTGACCCTCCATAGGCATGTGACATGCGGTAGCTGTGATAGTGTCGATGATAATTTGGATAACTTTCTACAAGAAAAAAATTATGGGCTCCTGTCATTAACAGTTCTCTAGGTGCTCAGGTAATTTTCTCCATACTTATCAATAGTTTTAGGGGGAAGGCAGTAAGTAAAAATGTAATTAATATGCCCAACTTGATAAAATGATAGGTAGGTTAATCGTTCCCTTTATCCAATTTGCCCATTGGTTTCTGAAATTGATGCCAAAGCAGCCTTCATTGGTAAATGACCTGAAAGTCCCCCCTTCCTAGCTCTTTGGTAGTCCATTGTGAACTGGTCATAGTTACTTAGGCATTGTTAACTAAGATTGCATTTGGCATATGGTAACTAAAATAAGGTCCCTTTGTGATGAGCCCATGAGGAGCTAATGAAAACTGACCAGAGAAGGCTGCCTTTTTTTCATATTCATTCTGAGGTTATGTCCAGTAATCTTCCAGGGCTGTGTATTGGCAATCTGAGCAACCCTTGCTTTTTCATGTATACTCAAATTAACATTACATAAAGTAAGAGTATGTGCATGGAACCATTATTGGCCCCAGCTATTTCCATCTGCACCATGAAATATATAAAATGTCAGGTGGCGACATGCGCTGGGAAGGAGAAGAAGGCAGGGAAGGGGTAGGAAGCACGGGGAGAGACTGCAGTTTTAAACTGGTGGGGAAGCCCCACTGAGCGGGCGACGTGCGGAAGGACCCGTGACAGCCGAGAGAGCAGTCTATACACAGCAGCCCAGCAAAGAGCCTGCAGGCAGGCGGGGACGGGGAAAAGGGCTGTAGGAGGAGCGTGGGCAGGGGTCAGCTGTGGGGAAGAGACGAGGTCACGGCAGTAATGGCAAGCTCACCTTTCGGACGTGTTGAGTTTAAGATGCATCAGCGTCCAAGAGGGATGTTCAGCAGGCTGTTGGATCAATGAATCTAGAGTCAGGAAAGCAGCTCAGACGGGAAGTAGAAATTTCAGTAGTGAAATATAGTTTCCTGCTTAATCTTGTTCTTAATATCAAGGCCATGCTCACTTCTGTAGGGACAAACCAACCAGGCCACAGAGAGGTCACAGCAGAGCTGTCGGGTGCGTGGCAGCAAGCCTCACCTGAGCTCGCCTGCCCTGAGCGCGCGTTAGTGCCCGGGGCCTCCGGGGCGTCCAGGTGTCTGCGTAATGAGCCATCAACCTTCCCTAGAAGAGGGGGAAGGTCTTGTTCATGGGCAGGCTGGGAAGTGGTGAGAGCCAGCTTTGGGAGACCTCTTTGCTCCCTCCTGAGCTGGCCCTCCCTGGATGGCTCCTTTTGCAAGGAATATCCTCTGGGGAAAAGGTCTTTGGTTTAGTAGGGTTTACACTTGGCCTGGTGGGAAGTTGGAGGGCTTAAACACACAGGGAGATGGACAGCAAGCAGAGCCATGGTCACACAAACAAAATCTAGACAGGGTCACTTCCAGCAGCCCCTTGCGTGGCCATTCATCTCCCTTTTGAATCCAGCCCTTTCAAGTTTAGTCACTGCCATAAAGCTCCCTCTCCTCCAGCTTCACTGACACCCCGTCATTCTGTCCTGTGTGCCACGACCGGCAAGCTGCTCATCACGGCTCCTTTGCCACAGCAAGGTGCACACGGAGGCCACGGGTGCGGAAACGCCCTCGCAGGGCAGACGCACTGGGGCGGGGCTCGCTGCCGTGCACCCCCAGCAGCTCTGCTGTTAAGGAAATCCCGTGACCTCTCTGTGGCCTGGCCGGTTTCTCCTCCAGAAATAGCATGGCCTGGACATAAGCAAACCTAAGTCACATTTTGCTTATCATTACTTAGTGGAATGTCTTACTTGCTCAGAATCCACCCACATCCACGGAGCGGTGTGGCCCACGGGGAGCATATATTGGACATGCTTCCATGTCCAATTCAAGCTCAGTCACTGCCATGAAGTTCTCCTAAAGTTCCCAAAAATTGCCATAAAGCAATATTAAACATGTTTATGAACTAATATCCTTTAAAGTGGATGACTGGGATATGATTCCTATTCGTCCACACCCAAGGGTTACGGGCCTCTCCTGGTGGCAATAAGAAACTTTCATCAGCGTGGCCCAGAATCATTGAGCCTAGAAATACCAAGACTCAGTGCGCTAAGATGATCGCTCCTGCTATCCTGTTTGATTCAATGCTATTAACCTGGAAGTTTCTCTCTGGTTCTAGCCCCAAGTTTTATACAGGGACCAGCGTGGTCCACCGAAAGGGAGCAGAAGGCCTGGTCCCAGTTCTCAGGCTGCTGGCAACCTTGAGCCATCTACTGGAAGTCTTGGTTTTCTCATTTATAAAGTGAGGGTCATCAATGAGCTTTTACTGCTTTGCATAGTTGTTAGGAGGTTGAAGTCACTGCAGGTGTGTAAGTAACGCCCAGGTGTGTGAAAGTCCACAGAAGTCTACAGAAGCAAGTGTTCCCTCTTCAGTCAGCCCTGTGGCCAGAACTGGGCTCCTAATTTGCAACATCTGAGGTGTTCCTCTTCTAAGACTCTTCCGTGACTAGTCAGAATCCAGTGACACAGGTCTGTGCAATGTATGTTCTCTCCAGCTACATTCGGAAGCTCTCTAGGGGGTGGGATATAAGGAGACAATCTTTGCAATTTGGATTTTCACACCTCAGTCACACTCCGAAGAGGGTACAAATGGACTTTATAAATACACTTGCCAGACTTTACAGGGAACTTCCATTTTTCTCTTCTTCTTCAATCCAGAGTCTTGTTCAGCTTATTTAGTGCCTCATCGATGTCTTATTCATAACAGAGACTCCGTACAGAATTGTACAGCTGATCTGGAGTCCAAAGGAAATGTGCACAATACAAGACTGAACCTATCTAATGTAATGTAAAACTTAAGCTAGGAAACAGCTCTCACTCTGAAGCAAATTGGCACAGGGTTGCATTAAGAGTATCGTGGAATTTAATGATTTAATTGGTTGGAGTAAGAAATGCCTATGTGTTCCAGAAAAATTAAAACTTTCTAAAGACTGTGGACATTCCTATTTGCAGTTCTTCAGAAGCACTGTCAGAATCCTAATAAGGTATGGGGCAAATTCCTTGCAGGCATTCAGTATGCTCGGTGAACTCTGGACACGGAGTGTGGTCAAGGCATGTGGGTGGAAAGAACCTCAGTTACACTGCAGCAGCCACAGGTCAGCAAAACAATACTTCTTAGTTTGTAGTGGACCAGTCCTTTTCTGAGGAATTCTCAGCAACCTCTCAGTAAACCAGAACTTACAGAGTGGAAACCAGTTCTTAGAGCTAATACCAACTTCCCCATCACCCTTTTTTTAAACTGCTCAAGTCAAGAAGAATGATAAGAAAATAGGCTTTTCACAGGAACTTATATGAACGTGTTTCTGAGGTTGTTGGAAACATCAGATGCTCTTCAGCCCACCTCCCATAGCTTCCAGATTTATGTGTACACTGCAGTCCATGCCAGTCACCCTAAAGATGATCAGTCCATTTCCCATAAAGATTATTTGCTGTGAGTGTTGTCATAAACTTGCACATAGAAACAAGAATCAGAAATGGGGTTTCAGAGACCTCTCTGAGGGGCTGTTTGAATTAACAAGATAACTTTTCTTATAAAGGTGTCAAAAATTGAGAGGTGGAACTACTGTATCTTTCTTGTTACTCTTAAGATGCTACTGCTTGGGAAATGTATAAGGGCTAATTTGAGTGTACTTTTCTTTAAATTGATGATATTATGGCAACTCTATATCCTAGAAATTACAGTATTCGTACCCTACTGAGGAAAGCCATGTATGAATAAGACTTTTATGATCATCTTGGGGAACATAAATCCTGAAGCATACAGCACCAAATTAAAAATTAAATCCCTGTAGGGGAATATTTTAGCTGGTTTATAAGTTAGAGTTCTTTTCATATTAAGGCAAATAAGTTGACTAATACATTCTAGAAAGACTTTAAACAATAAGAACTTAAAGGATTCTCATTATGATCCTACCTTAAATTGAAATCCCCATTCTACTAGGGTTTTTCTGAATATCCAATAATATGTGAACTGCTAAGCTTAACTTAAATGATTGAACATAGAAACTCAACTCAAATCATGTATTAGGTCTCAATTTGATGGCTACTATTTGATGGAAAGTTTCAGCTAAGGTACCTGATCACACACTGAAGTAAGCACCTTTCTCACCAACATGAAGGAGATGGCAGTTTTCTGCAACTCCACCATTTGGTCCAAAGAAGTGATAAATTTCCCAAGTCGTTTCCTTTTCAATGCAACCTACTATTTCACTTGCATAGGATATAAATTCTTATTCAGTGATTTATCTGTCAGTGTTTGTACAGCTGTGCCTGTGTCCTTACACCCTCCTGTGAATTTATCCACTAATAGAGGCTATTTCAGACTTAGATGTGATCTCTGTCAGGTCAGGAGTGTAATTTGTTTAACTTCCCGTATGTTAAACATTTAATATGTGATTATTGTAGTTTTCTGCTTAGCCATGTGATGAAATACTTCTATGAATATTAAACATGTTTATGAACTAATATCCTTTAAAGTGGATGATTGGTTATGATTCCTATTCGTCCACACCCAAGGGTTACGGGCCTTTCCTGGTGGCAATAAGAAACTTTCATCAGTGTGGCCCAGAATCATTGAGCCTAGAAATACCAAGACTCAAAATGTGCTAAGATGATTGCTCCTGCTATCCTATTTGATTCAATGTTATTAACCTGAAAGTTTCTCTCTGGTTCTAGCCCCAAATTTTATACAGTGGAAACTAGTCTTGGGGTAGGGCCTTGGGGATTTGCAGCCAGGGACAAGAAGAAGGTACAGTGATGAGTTGCTTGCATTTAGGTGCCGTGTCACACAAATGTAGACACAAACCCTTCATCCTAGAGTTGTCATGTTTGTTATCCTAGCTGTTAGCCATGTGTGGCTAATAAGCACTTGAAATATGGTTAGTCCAAAGTAAGATGGTGCTGTCATTGTGAAACCACAGTAGACTTTGAAATTTGTGTACAAAATAGAGAATGCAAAATATGTCATTAACAACTTTTATATTGAACACCTGTCAAAATGATAACATTTTAAGACGTAATAGGTCAAGGAAAATAGATAAATTTTGCATTTCTTTTTTAAGTGGTTTCAAGATAACTTACAATTACATGAGGGATGCACATTCCCCTTCTATCAGAGGGTCTGGAGTGACCCGTCAGCGATGGGGGTAAGGAGGCACCCCTGAACAGTGCTAAGGAGCTGACAGCACCCACACAGAGCAGGATGGGGGCCCACCTCTTTTTCTCGACACTTTCTTAACACATTACTATGCCTGCCTCTCCAAAGAATAACAACAGTATTGGTATTTTCCCCCCAAAACTTAGATGTTGTTAGAAATTTAACAGCTAAAGTATTAAAAAATGTTTACTGTCTGAGGAATTGGGGATGGATTGTAAGGTCATGAATGATCCCACTCCTGGTTTTTCCCAACACTTGCCCAAAGGCAAACCTTAGATCGTCTGTTTTAAAATGCAAACAGTATGCCAAGTACTGGGAGACAGAAGGAAAGATGGCAGATTCCAGCTCGCAAACAGTCCTGGTCTAAATGGGCCAAAAAGCACATTCCTGCAACAGAGTGTGTAGGGACAGAGGGGTGGTACCTCTGTACATATTGGGGTGCAGGGTGGAGGTGTAGTATTAAAGAAATCTTCTAAGAGGAGAGAGCGCTTGAGCCATCTTAAAATACCACCCCCTGGTTTTCTGGAGTTTTATTTATTTTGCACGAAGGCCATTACCAAAGGCGGCCACCAGGTTCAGGGCTGGCACCGAGGCCCTCGGGTTGCTGAGAGCGCGCTGATTCCATCCTGTGGCTTCCAGGTACCAGCAAGGTCAACCTCGTGAGGATCCCGTCCACAGCCTCCAGCCCCCGGGACGCAGCTCTGGCCGCTGTCATCTGCAGCGCCCTGGCCACCGTCCTGCTGGCCCTGCTCATTCTCTGTGTCATCTATTGTAAGAGGCAGTTTATGGAGAAAAAACCCAGCTGTAAGTTTTGAGCCGTTTCTGTTTCTCAGCATTTTGGTGAAGTGAGTTTGATCCTCACTGTCCTGTGAGTGAGTGACAAGAGAGTGCGACTTGAATAGATGAGACCCGGGTAGCGGCCAAAGGGACAGAGCGCACGGGAAGGCAGCCCTCGCTGCCGTCTCTGCCCAGAAAGGCACACGGCAGCCACATGGTCCTTTAGACAGACATGGAAAAGGCAAGGGTGTCCCCCTGCCACTAGGCAAAAATAAACATTGTTCTTATTCCTGGCAGCATAACTCTACATTTTGAGCCTTCTTGACAGATTATTTCATATTTGTGCCTCTGCATAAGAAGAAATATTTTTAAATGTGAATGATGTCATTTTTTTCTTTAAAAATACAAAAGCTAGCACAGTACAGTCTGCTTGTGAAGTTGAAGGGCTCCTTTATAGAGGAAACAGTCCCCACTGATGGCCTTCTCGCCCCTCCTGCAGGGTCCCTGCGAGGCCCGGACATTCGGTACAACGGTTCTGAGCTGTCATGCTTGGACAGACCCCGGCTCCGCGAGCCTGCCTCCAGAGCGTGCTGCCAGTGCCACCAGGACTCGGCCCAGCCCTGCGGTAAGCTGGCTGGCCGCGGGCCGCCAGGGGGGCCGGGCAGCTGACCAGGGGAGGTCCCTCTGCCTGGTTTCCTAAATAAAGCTTATCTTGTTGGTTTTTCTCCACTGCCCCCCAAGTTTTGGATGTTTTGAGGCTCTTAAGTATTCAAAAGAAAATAAGCATCTCATTAAAGTCCTAGAATTTGTCAGCAACTTTTTAAGCAAGTTTGCCTTTATAGTTTTGGGTCAGTCCATTTAAAATAGTATCAACCTTCGGGAGAGGAGGAGTTTGTATCCTTTCTTGTCTGGCGGATTCAAACTGAACGGTAATATGTCTATTTTAATGTCTTCTTGGATTTCCTCAAGCAGAGAGTGGAGGGAGATCTGTGGCTGACCGTAATTGCCTCTGAGACTACTGACAAGAACGAAAGTTTAGGGAGGTCATTCCAGTGGAAATAGGTCTCTAACGTGGGCAAAAACGGGCAAAGGTACCAACTTTTCCCTGCCATGTATTTATATTCATCAGCACACAGTCCCCTTCTCTTTCTGCTCCCGTCCCCACCACCTCAGCGAGGGAAGCGCCCCCCTGGAAGTCTGCCCTGCCCTCCCCCCACCTCTCTTACCACTCTTGGGGGCAATACTAATGGCGCCATTGGGTCCCTTGGGACCCTTTTTTTGTTCTACGTTAAGTGTCTCCCGAATAGACCGACTCACCGTCTTGGAACTGTCTGATTGCTCTTTCCAAGAAACTGGCAGGATTCAGGTTTTCAACCTAATATGGAACAAGAAGTTTTCGACATCATTAGTTTTCTACTGATCATTGCTGTCTCTTCTTTTAGGAACGGCTTAAGAATGAAATCACAGGATATCACATGGTGTGTGAGGGTCTGTTTTGTCTTTGCATAGATAACAGACTCTCAGACAGCTACTGACAGTAACTGCTTGACCCAAAATGCTCCAAGTGCAGTGCACCGCGTCTAGAATCAGAGTGAGCAGGAATAATTTCTTGAGAGAAGAACCCAAGTCTCACATGTAATAAAGCACAGCTTCCTGCACAGTCTGCCTCATCTTATCTCTGTCTGAAAAGAAAGATGAAATACACAGGTGGCCTTGGGGCACTTCTTCCTAGCTGAGTCCTAAGGTAGGAAGGGGTCTCTCCAGGCTAGTGCCCAGGTTCATAGAGCTTCTTCGAGTCACTGCTTCCTCAATGCAGCACCTTACTTTCCTTTAACTTTTTAATGTAATTTCAGACTCATGAAAATGTTGAAAGAATAGGACAAAGAAGTCCCTCAGACCCTTTAACCAGGGTTCCCAAATATCAGCATTTTATCTCATGTCCATATATTTGCTGTATCATTTTTATTTCTAAGTATGGTGGAGATGTATATATTTTTTTCACTTCCATTTAAAAATCACATATGTTGCAGATATGATGTCCTTTTTCCCTGTAATATTTCAGTGTTTCTTTCCTAAGAACAGGAACATCCTCTTACGCAACAGCACAATTGTTAAAATCAGGAAATTAGCAGTAACTCGGTGTTGTTCTATAATCTACAGAGCATATGCAGATTTTGTGAATTGTCCCAATAATATCCTGTATAGTTAAAGAAAATCCCAGGTATATAACTGTTCCATTTAGTTGTCAAATCTCTTTATTCTCTTTTCAGGTGGAATAGTTCTTAATCTTTCTTTGCATTTTGCGACATTAGTATTGGTGGTGAGCACAGGCCAGTCATTTCGTAGCATGACCCTCTGTCTGGGTTTGTCTGATGGCTCTTTATTACTGGGTTTAGAAAAGCCACAGAGGTGACGCCATGTCCTTTGCAGTGCCTCATGTCAGGAGGCACAGCGCGTCCACCTGTCCACTCCTGGCCAAGTTAACTCAGGAGCTTTGTTAAGGTGATGTCTGCCAAGTTTCTCTCTGTTTTCTCTGTAATTAATGAATACATGTGGGAGACTCTTGGAGGCTATGTAAATACCCCCATTACCTTCCAAACTGCTGCCGTCTGGGGGGTATCAGTCTTCCCTGAGTCAGGCATCACTGGCGCTTGACAAACACTGGTTCTCTAGGTCCATCATCCTCCCTACATTAATTAGCTTCCTAAGATAAGAAACAAACTTCCGCTTCTTCTCCACTGATTTATTTTAATTAGTGTGGGCTCAAGGGCCCCTGTTCAGTAGGTCACAGTCCTCTGCTGTCATGATGTTGATGCTCAAACCTTCCAAGGTCTGGCCTTCAGGCTGGCTTAGGTGTCATTTTAACATGTCCCCATTACTCTTTCAGCACTTTATTAATTTTGGCACAAGAAGAAGTTCCGGACTCATCTGTACTTCCCTGCTTAAGCCGTAGAACCAGGCATTTCTACAAAGAACGGCAGAGCCTTTGCTTTTAAAATAATTTTGAAGTGTCCTACTGTGAGCATGGCACGTTTGTCGGGTTAACTGGTGCTGGCGGCGGGCGAGGCGCCCGTGACCGCAGGGCTGTGTGTACGCAGAGGGCACCGCAGGGGAGCTGCTCTGAGACACTTAGATGAAGGCACGCTGGCCGGCCATCCCGCTGAACACTGGTTTATAATGAGTCCCAGTATTTAACATTCATTTTTAAAAAGGGAAATAGTAGTTTCCTAACTTCTTTTCCCCTTTATAGAAGGAAAGAGATTAATTCCTCATGGAAACTTTGGATACCCACCAAAACATATGCATATGTAAATACATAATTTCTTCATGTTGTCTTCTCTCTATGTATGTATGCCTTTATATTTGTCCTTAAGCCTAGTATGTTTATGGTTTTATAAAATCAGAACTAAATGCGTATATATATATATATATAGAGAGAGAGAGAGAGAGAGAGAGAATTCTAGAAAGCCTTTTACCGAATGTTGACAGTGTTAATTTCCAGTTTATAGGATTAGGGAAGATTTATTTTGAAATTTCTTATCTAATCTTATTTTAATTTTTGTCAATAAACTTGTATTACCTGCATGACCAAAAATGCCCACTGCTTCAGTGAACATAATGGTTTGTAAAGCTATGTGCACATAACTAGTTATTCCTTAAGGTACATTCCTGGCAGTAAAAGGAAAAAGTGTGTGTGTGCACGTGCACACTGAGTGAAAGGGTTCCAACCCTTTTATGTGACTGTTATATTGCTGGAACACCCAGTGAACTGTTGTACTATTTCTGCTGTTACCACAGTACCTGAGAGTCCCGTTTCACACGCCCTCACACAGACTACATTATTACTTTTCATCATGATTTTTATTGTGGTAAAATATACGTAACACAAGGTTTCCCGTTTTAACCACTTTTCAGTGCACAGTTCAGTGCCATGAAGCCCATTCACACTGTTGTGCAGCCATCAGCACTGTCCATCTCTAGAACTTTCTCACCTTCCCAAACGAAACTGTCCCCATGAAACAACTCCCCGTTCCCGCCCTCTCCAAGCTCCTGGCAGCCACCCTTGGACTCTCTGTCCCTGTGAATTTGACGGCTCTAGGGACCTCCTCTTAGTGGTTCGTCATTTTATGTTACAGATAATGAGAAAAAAAATTAACTCTCATGCCCCCTTACCCCAAAAATGTCACTCAAAGGAGAACGCCCAAATTTGCAAGAGCCTTCTTGAACGGGTAGTAAAGAGAGAGTTCCCAGAAAAAAGCGCTGGGCCTCCCCTTCTGCTGGCTTTCCTAGGGCCTGTGCACTTGATTCCGTCCCTGTGCTGTGACGAGGCCTGTAGCACCAGCCACGTGACTCTTGGCTGTGGGGCACACTCCCAGGCCGCCCTTCAGGAGAGGTAAGTGGGCATATTCCCTTGTGCAAATAAGCATTCTACTAATTTACCAACTTCCATGTGAAACTATGGGGGCATCACTTTTTTAGTATTATTAATGACATTCTGGGAGTTGAGGGGGCAAATCTTTGCCGGGAATTGGGTTAACTAACTCCCTTGGGGTAACTGATATCCAGTGCGGCATTCTTTATATTTAATACTCCATTTGTTTTAGTTTTGTCTCATGCTCATGATTTGTGACACTTCTGTTATCTGTCAGTAATTTCTAATATGCCATGAACTCATAGAATGTTAGACCCGGGAAATTGCATGTTTTAGACCTCGGATTACGTATGACTATATTGATTAGTTTTAAGTAAATGGGGCAATCGGACTTCCTGTATTGAAGCAAGTTTATGACAAAGGAAGCACTTGAGTTCTGACTTAATAAATTGCCGTTTCGTCTAGAACACTTAAAGGTACAGCCGGAATGTTGCTCTGTAGTGTGTTTTTCCTCCCTGTGGAATACTGAAAGCCTTTTGAACACGTGTGCAGAAACGCGGGGCCCGTCCGGGAGACGGCGCCGGCTGGCTTCGGTCCCCTCTCGCGGTCCGTGTGCGGCGAGTTCTCCGACGCCTGGCCTCTGGTGCAAAACCCCCCCGGCGACGACGGCTCTTCCTGCGGCTCCTGCCCTGAGCTCGCTGGAGAAGACGCTCATTCTCTCAGTCCAGAAAGTGAAAGCCTGGCCTCCTGGGATTCACGCAGCGCTCCGGATTTGGATGGTGGAACCCTCCCCGTGCAAGCTCATTCTGAAAACGTCACAGAAACCCCTGACTCCCCTGGGCAGGGCAGCGCACTGACCGAGCCGGTACCCACCCACTCGGGGCACGCTGGCGGCGAGAAGCCAGCCCGATCCCGGGAGCGGCCCCGCCCCTAAGCCGGCCCCCCCGCCGCCCCGCCGGGTAAGGCCGAGGCTGCAGCGCGCCCGGGGCTGGGACTTGCGCAGAACGGAGCTCTAGTTCCGCCTCACGGTGTCGGGGAACCTGATGCAGAGGGTTTTCCACTGTTTATGGCTTCTTTCATGCTATAGGAGGATATATTTTAAATTAAGTTTGAGTCCTTTTTTTTTAATTAACGCTAATCTATAAAACTGTAAAGGGCAGCTGCAATCTTTATTCTTCTTCGTAAATCCAGCTACTTAGCATAGCGCCGCCTGCTCTGTCGCTGACTGAGAGTGAGGGGCTAGCTTGGGGAGCATCTTGTAAACAGTTCCTCGCCTGCATTTTCCCTGGGATTTCTTAACCCAATACTCAATGCACTTCGTTCACTGTGAAGCTAGTGAGAATTTAGATCCCCCAAGCTACTCCGTTCCCTTCCCTCCCTTCTCATTATTGTTTACTAGATCATTCCGCCTCCACCAACTGATCTGTGGCTGGACATTTATTCTCAGCTGTGATCTGGGACCAAACAGCGTAAGAACCTTCCAGATGGAAGGGTTTAAAATCCGGTTTGTGGGGAGGAGGTGAGCGCAGGGCGAGGAGAAGGGGGCGCTTTCTCCGCCGGGCAAGGATGTGGCCTTTGCTGAATGTGACTTATTGTTTATAAATACTTCCTTAGTGGAAGCATGTACGTTGTTGGTCTGCATCCTTCTGGAAGCATGATGCCAACCTTGAGGATGAAGGGGCAGAGTCACAGCGAGAGCAAGGCTCCGGGCCCCACGAGACCCCTCCCTGTACAGACGGCATTGCTCCCGCTCCCGCCTTCCCTGTCACCAGGCAGGGCCTGTCCCTGAGGACGCTCCGAAACATGCTCCCCCTTCCGCGAGGCATTGCGTCCTTGTCTGATAATAGAAACAGCCTAAAGTCAAAGGGCAAATGGAGATGTGTGTTCCTTCTAAGAACAGTACAAGGTTAAATACTGATCTGAGTCTGCAGCAGTAGTTGTTTTGTTTTTTAACTACAAAAACATTTTATAGGGAATTCCATGCAGAAAACATGTGTTGGCTTTGGAGGAAAAAAATGTTGTGTATCTCAAAATAAAGGTAACAAAGAAGAGGTAAGCAAGGGGAGGAGAAATGAACAAATTAGGTAGCTTTAAAAGAGTACAAAACATACCTCTGTAGCTGGGAAAGATTGTTCACTCACTTTTTCTGTTGAGCCATCCCATAATTTTGTAACTTTCACGATATGAAGAAAAGACTTAGGAGTTAGGCAAGTTGAGTGTAGGTCTTAAGAATGGGTTTTGGCTCACAAACCTTCAGAGGCAAGACTGCAACAGAGATTTTTAAAGTCTTAAAATTAAATCTGAATCATATTTTCATGACAAGATCCTGAAGTTTCTTTTTTAGCAAGTCAGTTGCTTTTGATGATAAATTTGTGTTACTTCACAAATATCTATTATATCTTCCTGTATATTTGCTGTTCAGGCAAAGTCTGAGTAGCTAGCCGATTGTGTTACCAATGATGAGCTACAGTTTTTCAGTGTTGTCCATAAAAAGAATTACCACTCAGCTTAATTTTGCAGCTTGTCCCCAATTTTGTGATGTAAGTTCTGAGACAAAGGAATGAAACATCTTCATGCCCTCATATCAGAACCAACTCATTCTCTACCTTTTTCTGTTTAAACATTGTTGGTGATGTGGGGGTAGGGTTGATAATCATGATTATCAATTACCATTATATGAATGTAAAAATGTAGAAGGTGAAACAGTTTAGTATATAAGCTTGGTGTATAATGACATTAATTCCTTTTCAAGGACAGTTGTCAGGGTAATTGTGATCTACATGAAGATGCTTTCACCTTTATTTTGAAAAGAAAGTTACAGTTACATCTAAAATGAATGAGAAAATGTTTATTCAAGTTGTACAATGTAATTAAAGAAAGTTTTTATTAGCTTTCTAAGATGTGTTATCTTATAATTATTAGATAATTTTGGTAAAATAATATTTTGAGCCCATTTTAAGAGATAATCTTTTTACAGATTCTGAAAGGCACTTTCTCTTTGATTATATTTACTGAATGCATGAAAATTGACTAAAATTTAGTCCCCAAAGAAAGTAGACAGCAGCCACCCCTGCACATCTTTGGGAGATGGGACCTCTTCATCACGAGGGTTGGCTGAGTATTTAACTCAACTAGTTCTGTGTTTTCTTCAATCCATTAGATTCCAAAAAGCTATTCAGACTCCCCCTAACAGGCTAGTTCTCCAAGACAGAGAACATACTTCTCATAAATAACTTCCCATACTTCTCATAAGAAACTTGATCTCAGCAGCTATAAACCAAAGTAAAGGACTTCTGGTTTCTCGAGTTCATGTTCAGTTAGCCTGGCTGCCTGGCCTGGGCTCGCTCATAATTCAGGAAAGCATACAGTATTTCTGTTTGAGAGATGTATGAGAGCACATATAGCATAGTCGCCCTTTTATTTATGTAAGTGATTTACTTCTATTTTGTTTTCAATGAAACTTTAAATTCCTACCCAAGCATTCACTTCTATTTTCAGGGTTTTACAACTCTATTCCCCATTTTCTTTCTAGCTTTACTGAGATATAACTAACATATAATATTGTATAAGCTAAAGGCATACAGTTTGATGATTTGACACTTGTATGTATTGTGCAGTGCACAACGGTGCTTTGTTTTTACTTGGTGAGAGGCTCAGATTTCTAGCGCATGATGCATTTGTTTCCGGAAACTGTGTTTTTACACAGTAGTTTTCTTGTGGGTGGTTGAAGACCACCCAGAATCTGTTGATGACAGTGTAGTTCAGGAAAAAGCAAATAGGTGTGAGAGAGCCTTCTCTAGTTTGTATGACTCCATTTGAATCAGTTTCCCTATACACACCTCCCCAGAAGGGAACAAAACTACGATATTTGGGAGAGTGAAGTCAGCCTGTTTACTTACAGGAAAAGCTTTTTTTGGTGGTATTTTTTAAGCAACATTTTAAAGGTCAACCTGACATAATAGAAGGAATGGTGGAAAGGACACGAGATGAACCAAGTCTTGGTTTCTCAACCTATTAAACTCTATTTTTTTCCTTATTGGCAAAATGATTATCATTTGCCTCCCACAGTAATGTTAATGTAGTTATTATTGTATCGATTAATTAACATATTTGATAAAACTATCTCTTATCATCAAGAATACTTGAGAAGCTTCTATTGACAGATAATCTTATTAGATCTAGGATAGGAAAAACTTGTTTTCCATAATATATCCAATACGTCACCAATGCCAAATTAGTGGTAAATATGTTAATGAAAGATTACTGCCAAAAACGAAGGTTTTTCACAGTAATGTGCAGTTTGTTGATGCCTCGTCCCTGCCTGATGTGAGGTCGCTGCCCGTTTGTGATAAGAACAAATCTAAGGGCTGTACTTTGCTGAGGGTATTTGTGAAAAGTGTGAGTGTTCCAGGAACATTGCTGTAGGAGAAATCTCATTCCCAAACTACAGCTCAACTTTCTCCAGCAGTTTAACAGAAGTTCTCAATTCAGAGACTAAGAATGGCCCTATCCATTAACCATCTTTGGTTTTTTTTTTAAAGGAAGGACCAAAAGATCCTAAAATCTTTAAAGGGGTGCAAATTAGCTTCAGATGTTTGAATGAGGTTGAAAATCAGCAAAAGAATTCTTTGTTAATATGTTTTATCATTATGGGTCACATTATCTTTTAAGCACTATTTGCAAATACTGAACGACCATGAGTTGTCATGAAATCTTTATGCTGAGCACATGCACACATGGATATTTGAACACCATTAAGTGAGCTTCTTGTTCATAGGCTGTTAAATTCATGCGTATTACTAGTAAAAGCAAGCACAGTAATTTTTTTGCAATTACAGGTTAGCCCCTTTAATTTGTAAAGGTATTGTTTTTAAAGCTTTCCTTCTGTTGCTGTTTTAGGACGCTTAAAGGACTTGCTTTTTTCTGCAATGGAAGTGTACAAATGGAACCCAAGGGCACTCACTCCTCCGCCGAGGCTTATAGACTGAGCACAGTCTGGATCCTGCATGGCTTCTGGGGAAAAAAAATAAATCTGAACCAAACTGATGGCGCTTTAAGCCTTTCAACCAGTTGCTTCTGAGCCAGACCAGCTGTAAGCTGAAACCTCAAGGAATAACAAGAAAAGACTCCAGGCACTCATGATACTTTGCGTCTTTCCTAAACAAGAAGCTTCTATGCCTCAGGCGTGACTTCAAAGACTGATGGGTCGAGTTTGCAGCCTACGAGACTGTGGGCACATAACAAGAAGCAGAAGTGCATTCTGGCGACTTTTCATGGTGAATGTGGTTTCACAAGACTGCAAACCCCAGAGCATAAATTTTCACTTACATTTTCTTTCCAGAAATAATTTCATATCGCCGATTACCCTACTAAAAAGTCAATGTCAGATTAGCTACCGAAGTTTTTCTGTAGGATGGGTTCAAAGGTGAGTGCTTCTATTTGATGAAGGTCGTTTTTCATCATCTAAACTAAAGCTTAAGAGGTTAGAACTGGTTTCATACTGCCTGCGTGAATCTTGGGTTTATTAGGTGAAGTTAACTGGCCTGACTAGAAATGAGAGGAGCACAGATCTTTTCCAGAATGGACACTTCTAACCGCAGCCCACGTCCCATGAACACCTGCTGGAGCTGGGAGGACGAGGGGCCTGCGTTAAGGAACGTGGTGGCCTCACGTCACTCCGTGAAAATCACTCAATGCACATTACCTAGAGAGTTTATACAAAGGTTAGCATATTTCTTTGAAAATCAGTTGAAATGGAAGCATTTGTTACTTCTGTCCCCCTTACTGCGCTTAGAAGATCCAGAGTTTTTTTAAATAGAAAAGTGGTTATTTATAAAGATAATGACTTTATTCTTTGGCCTGTGTCTTATACTAACGGCTTTCAAAATGCCAACGTATCAGGTTCCCCTACTACTGAAATGCAACACAAGTTAAGTAGTCTTAGAAGACTCCACTACGTTTTAAAACCAGAAGAAAAGCATGTTTGTAGGCAGTGTTCAGGTGAACAGGGTGTAACTCATAGTGTGGTTTGACCAGGATGTTCCAGGGTTCCCGCCCTTCGTGTAACTTGCATTAGCATTGTAATCTCCTACCTTAGCCCGATGATGCTGGAGCTAAAAGTGTGACGCTTCTATTAATGCGCTGCACCCACTAGAATTGTTTCTTGAGCTAAGACAGAAATGAACCCAGTTCAGGCAGCTCATTTGCTCTTAATCTTTTTGCCCTGGAGAGGAATTAACTGAACAGGATTTGTTTCCTACCTGAACCCACATGATCAGATCTGGCCTTTGTGTTTTAACTGAGTACCATGAACTGTTACATTTGCACTTAAAAAGAAATAGACCTTTAGACATCATTGTGTCAGAGTGCACTAAAATACTTTGTTTCGGATTTGCCCCATCCAAAGTGCCTTTTATCTCATTTAAAGTGAACATTACAAATCTGTCATTCATAGGACAGTTTTATCTTCTCACTTATTATCCGGTGCTTTTCTCTCTATGCAAGACAGTAAATCTAATGAGCCCTCTTCCTGTGGATGAACGTTTCTTTACCCATAGTCTTCGATTCCAATATCTAAGTGTTCTTTTGCCTGAGTTCGGTACTTCTCATGACCTCAGTTCCTTTAACCAACATGGGACATCAGAGTGTTTCATGGTAACCCGCAATCCTTTGTGTCTAGCTAGTGCCCAGTCACAACTGATTGATTTTTTTCTTTCTTTCCCCGCTTGCTTAGATTGCTCTTAAGCTTTGGACTCATCAACTCTATGAGCACTGCCTTTAGGAAACTTGTGAAATATTTAGGATTTGACCATAAGATGTCCATGAAAATGCAAGTTACAGTTTCCCCAAGGGGCTTCGCGTGATGCACATATGTGTGCCGTTGTTTGCAATCTGACCACTTCTGTTAAGACAAAGGGATGATCAAAGTAGATGGGGTTGTGCTCCTTTTTATAACCAGAATGCATTTTTCATATGTAGACCCCTTATTAACGTCAAAGACCACCACTTAGCTGGAAAAAGCTAGATAGATGAGAATGAGACTTTGGCCAAAAATCCAGAAACATCACTTTCAATCAGTAGAGAAATACTGAAGGTTGAAAGCCAGTTTCATTTGATACTGTATTTACAGAATCCTGGGTTATTTTTATCAAGATGACATTTTACCACCACCAACTGCAGAAACATAAAAATGTATTCTATACTCTTTGTGAACACTTGAGAAAAAAACTCCAATTTGCATTTCATGTTGGGATATCCTACAGCACTCAGAGGGACTCAGCTGTGGGGTGCTGGTGCCCAGAAACAGTCATCAGCTCGTAGCAGGACTGGGAATGTGAACCACGGTGACATTTAATGCTGTGGAAACTCATCGACAAGAATGAGACAAGGATTTGGAAAATGAGCAACCACATAAAGGCATGGTTTTCTAATTTTGTGTATATGGAATATATTTTTCAAATACAGATTTTTCTACTTTAGATAAAATGTTAATGTTGCTCTTACATAGGTTAAGCACTGTTGTCTGTGCCAGTAAGAAAAAGAAAAACTGTCATTGCTTTCAGGTAGTCAGTTTGAATCACTTTGGATATCATCACTATTTTTGCATACTGGAATTTATAAATTTGTACATTTTCATTTTCTTATGCAAACAGTTTTGTAATCTTTTTTTTAATTTGTAAATAAAATTGTTCCCTGGTGTCCCTATTTCCATGTGCACTAGGGAAATGACTGGTGATGGGAATAAGGATGTGTTTTCCCCTCTTGCCGTCCATGCAGAGGTCTCTGTAAGTTCCGATCCTTCCCGTACAACTCTCTCTGGCCCCTCAGACTTTATGAGGGCGATTTGGAAATCCTCACGAGTGACCTGGTCATATTTCACAGGCATATCAAGCTACTGAAAAATGCTCTGAGTTACTTGAGAAGCTTTGGTATCAAGATTTTATTATGATCTCTTTTTTTTCCCCTTCATTTTATGACATGAAGAGGGACCAACCGACAGAGAAGTTTTATATTCCTTCTGTGGAGGTCAGTGGCGCTGTCCTGTGGAGGATGGTCCAGGGGAGGGAGGAGCTTGCACAGGGGAGGGAGGAGCTTGCACAGGGCAGCTCTGGTCCTGGTGCCTTTCTGGTTTCCCTCCCAGCTGCTTACCTCCCTTCCTTCTCAATCCCATTCTTCCTTCTCTTCCTTCCCCTCCATAAAGCGTTTAAAGTTACTATTAGATTTTAGGAGAGGACTTTAATCTTCCTGGAAAACGATGGCTGATTTAGAGTGGCCGTGTCTCTCACTGGGTAGTCTGTGGTGTTCGATGACATGTAGGCAAAACTGCAGCACTTCCAGAATCCCTCCCCTGGCCTTAGTGCATCTCCACGTCAATCGGTGTTTCCAAGGGGTGGAGAGAACAGCCATCTCCATGTCAACAGGTGATTACAAGGGCAAAGGAAGGCCTACTGAGCCGGGGAGGTGGGTGGAGCTCTGTCTTCTGCCACCACGTCAAGAGAGACACAGGAGGACTGCTTGTAAGAAAGAAACGGGTTTCTCCCACTTTATTTCTTTGACTGATTCAGGTTTTCAGTTTCAAAGGTATTTTGCCCTGGGATTTTCCCCCCGGAATTAGAGGCATTAGCCTCTGTCCCCTTCCACACCCACCCACATACTGGCCCCTCGGCTCACATGCATGTCTCCGACATCCATGCACATCAGTAGCTCACGGGTACCATCAACTCTCAGAAAAGAAACTCCAAGCTCATAAGTCCTGGGATCATCTGCAGTCACAACCACTTCCATGTGACCGCTGTTACTAAGGTGTCCTTGCAGTTGCTACTCATTCTGCGTTTGTCCCTTTGTCCCATTTTAACTTAGGAAGATATGGTCTGATTTTTTTAAACCGTTTTTCAGCTTTTCAGCTCCCCGTAATGTATGCAAATACAGCTCAAATTTTTCTTTCAGTCATCTTGAAACTAAATAGCAGTCTGTGAATTTATAAAATCTTCTGTAATACCTAAGAAAGTTCAGTGAAACCTGGTGTGTGAGTCTAGACATGTAATTATACTGCATCAAGTCAATAGTCACAGTATGTTGGTGATGTCACAGTGAACCAGAGAAGGATCACACGGTTTCCGCTGTGGAGAGACCAAGCTGGCCAGGCCAGGCCCTTTTCATAAACCCACCAGGGGCATTTGCATTTGGCAACTTCCAAACCAGCCTCTCTGAAAGACTTGAACTTTAAAAATGTCACCAACTTTCCCCAGATCCCTGGGTGGGCTTCTGAAACAGGTTCTAATTATTAGTTACTTAGACCAGAAATAGCTGTGTTCTATCTGTCTTGTGGGGTTGAATTTAGCCAGCAGAACTCTGCAGAGGGATTTCCCTTACCTGGGTTAACAGTAGAGAAAACCCACAGAAGGGGCACCGGCAACCCCTCAGTAGCAGGTTTGGGAGGTAGGCTGTCCCACTGCGAGGCACGAGGCATGCAGCCCCACCCTGATAAAGCAGGTAAGGGCTGTTACCTCTGACATTCTCAACACAAAATCCTAATTCCTATCAGAAGACCCGTTCAAGAAGAGGTTGTGTCCTGTGTCAACTCTTCACTTGTCCACTGAATATACCTTATTTATTAGTATAGAGGATATACTTGGTCACAAATGCAATGCCAAGGTTGAAGCAGACACTAGGAAATAGGAGGGACAAAGCTTGTAAGTATTTGACAGATCTTGATTGCAGAGACCTAAGAGCAAATTCCCCTGGGGTGTGGGGAGCAGAGACATGGTGGGGAAGTCGGGAAGATCACAGAGGCTGCTGACGGCCGAGGAGGCGCCCGCCTGCGGTGGGTGGAGGAGCTGAAGCCTCAGTCCCACTGTCAGGTGTGCTCTGCTGGGCTTTGAGCTTTACCCTGGAGAGAACTGGCCTGCCTTGAAACAGTGGTGACATGACAAAAACTCTAAATCTCTAGTCTTTCTGAAGCTTGGATTTACAACATGAGGTCACTCACATCTCTGCAGAGCAGAATTACTGCAGTAATTGAGTGGACATGGTGCCTGTACAAGGGAGAGGTGGACAGTCTGTCCCCGGCTTGGAAATACTGAGCCTGAGATCATTCTCATCAAGGGCACCTAGGTCCCTTTCTGATTTCAAGGTGAGTGGTACCGGACATGACAGAGATGTTTAGGACTTCACCAAATATAAGTCCGGGGAAAAGAAATCCCAGGGCAAAATACCTCTAAAACCAACATCAGTCAAAGGGAGAAATAAGGTTTAAAACCCATTTATTGCTTACCAACTGCAGTCCAGGGCTGTCTTTCTCCTCAGCTCTGGAAGAAGCCAGCAAGCCAGCCAGTCCCTTCTCCTTAACCTCCCAGGTCCAGACAAGCCCTTGGTGGCCCAGGTAATTACCTATTGATATGGAGATGAACCTTTCTCCACCCCTGAGGAATGCCTATTGATATGCAGATGCATGAAAACCAGGTGAGATATTCTGTAAATATTAGAATTTTACCCACACCAAACCACCTGCTAGCATCAAATCCACATTCCACCCAAGTCCTTGAAAAACTGCAGGCAGCCACACCCTCCCAGAGCCCATGCACAGCACCACGCACCAATCACGGCTTCCCTCTCCCGAGTCCAGGGTCCAGGGTCACAGTTTGGCCTGTGCACCCAGCCACCATGTCTGAGTTAGCCTTGACGGTGAGACGTACTTGCCCACTCACTTCTAGATCTTAGCCAGTCACCTCCTCCTGAAAGCCACCATCTTGCCTGATCATCTTTTGTCAGACCCTTACCTTTGTCTTAGCAATGCTGTTGATCTTGCTGTCCGCTACTGGTACAGCTGAGCAGCCTCCCCACAAGAAATCTAGAAGTTTGGCTGCTGGTTTGGGGCTGGTGGGCACACTGTGCAGCCGTGACATTGTCTTTCTGCTTCCTTACCTCTGGCGCCTCCACTCACAAGGACTGGTTCAGCGGCCCCACTGCCTGGCTGTTCCCAGCCCTCAGACCCCTGCAGAGACAGAAAGCTGCAGGCCACATCCCAGATCCTTTCAGATATTTCAACCACAAATAAGTGCACTGAGAGTTAATAAGCACCCAGCTAGGATACAGCCCAAGCATTGGGTTGAAGGAGGAGTCACCAAGAGAACCCCAGAATCCTGCCGGGAGCCCCATTCTCCTGGTGGAGGGGCCGTCCACGTGCTCCCTAGGGCCCAGAATTAGAAGGAGCAGCTGTTGCGATAATGGTCCGAAGGGTGGTGCCCTCCTGTAGCATGAACCTGTCAATGCTGATGGCGCTAAAACTTAGCTTTGGGTCCTGGTACACAGAGTGGGATTTACAGTGTTTTTTCAAATGCAAGACTTAGGAGGTACGGGGTTAAGGTGGGGAGGGAAGAGTAGAAGCGGTGCTCACAGAAAGGAAACTTTTCCGCCTTCAGTTTCTGCTTTCTCCTTCCCCTCGTGACCCTCACCATGTAACCTAGAATCTTGGTCTCCAGCCACCAACACAGGTTCCAGTAACTGTGGAGGCTGCCACCTCTGTAGTCTGACAGCCCCTGGTTAGCTTCACAGCAGCACATGAAATGAAACTAGGAGAGTTTGCATTCAAGTCATACCGACTACGAACTTGTATTCCTTTGTGGAATCTCACATTTAATGGATCTGCACACCTGAGCTTGGCTGTTAAACCTGATCACGAGGGCACCTTTGCCAACGTCCTTTCCTGAAATACAAGTCTGATGAGGAAATAGTGGAAGGCCAGGTCCCTGTTGAGGCTTCTTCAGAGAATGTCCTCTCCTCTCAGTTTGCAAACCAGTCAACTCCCACAACTCTGGATTCGAGGTTACTCTGAGTGGATCCCAGTTAGATATTGTGTAGGGGAATGTGGTGGTTAATTCTGTGTGTCATCGTCGGTGGGCTATGGCATCCAGATATCGGGTCAAACACCTGTCTCGATGTTGCTGTGCAGGTCTTTTAAGATGAGATTGATATTTAAATTAGACTTGGAGTAAAACATATCACCCTCCATAATGTAGTGGGCCTCATCTAATCAGTTGAGGGCCTTAAAAGTAAAGACTAAGGCTCCATAAGGAAGAAGGAGTTCTGCCTCGAATCTACCTTCATCTCACGCTGCAGTATCAGCTCTTCCCTAGGTCTCCAGCCCACTGCCTGTGTGCAGACTTAGACTTGCCAGCCCATACAATCTCTTGAACTAATTCCTTAAAATAAAACTACCACTCTTTCTTTCGATGTGTGCGTTCGTGCATACACACACACACACACACACACACACACATATACACGTTATATATATGTCATCTACAAACACACCAGTGACCAAAGCTTGTCAGCATGAGTGAAGTGTTCTCTATTGGGCAGACCAGTAGAATCTCAAGGGGCTCAAAGTTCTTAAATTCCCAAGTTCCATCCCCTAGAAGTCATTGCTCAGTCACACTGAAATTATTGGAGCGTCTTGTCTTTTCCTTCAGACACGGCTCCCTTCGTGCCTGGCCCCTTTTCCCTCTCCTCCTGTCTGATAATTCCGGTTAAGGTCTTAACCCTCTGGTCTCCATTCTTCCCTGTGTGGACTTCGCCTCTCATCAAAGATGAAATCCTCTGTTAAGGGACCAGTTTGGTGCGAGCTGCTGTGATGTGGTAACTAGATATTAGTTCAGGGAGAATAAGAGAAAGAAAGCCATGGTTCTGTTTGTTCTAGAATGGCCGAAATGATTCTTTTTGAGGCAAGACTTTGCATTAAAACACACTATTAGCCTTTGTTATCAGACGTGCAAAACAGCCCACGAGCATGATTTCAGTTGCAGAGAGCTACACGGCCCTTTCAGTTAGTCTCTTCAGCGATCCAGGAAGTGGGAATTATGTTACTGTAAAGGGTGATGCACAGAAAGAGCCTGAGGTCTTCCAGTGACTGAGACAGAACCAGAGAAAGAACCTCTGCCTCCTGTGGTTCCTAAACATCGTTTTCAAGACTCCAGCAAGAACTTGTCCTCCAAGACCTAAAGCAAAATTTCTGCAAGTGCAACTTCTCCCTTTCCCAAAAGCCTACCCCACCTATGTAATCGTATAAATCACTTCTGGGGAATCTTGTCTTCACTCTAAATGCAAGTTCTGTATTGCTCTCTAACCCTGGGACTCGGGGGTCCTAGGGATGCCATTTCTCTTGCTGGCCTTGCCATTTCACAAGCAAACCCATGCAGTTGTCAGCTTCCACACTTCTTCAAACAAATGGGAAGATTTTTGCTGGTGTAGACCAGGAGCCTGAATTTCAGAAAAATCGTAAGGTAAAAACTACAGTAGAATGTGCCACTCAAGAAAACAAGATCATGGCAAAAAAGGCACTCCCCATTTTTAAACACATTGGAGCTCACCCACCTTGATCTGCCCCTATACTCACAACCTACGCAGACAGCTCTATGAGCATAATTATTGGTTTTTCCCTAAAGTCAATCCAATGAATAGTTTATTTAACCACCAAGGATATACCAGCTTTGGAGACAGCCCCAAAAGATACACTTCTAAGACATCTTATGTAGTAACAACGTTATCAGTGATGAATTGCCCAACTAAGAGTCATCTTTGAAGTTAATGATGTTTATCTGGATATTCAAAGATTGTTTGTCTAAAAAAACCTCCATATTTAACAGCCAGACCTCCTGCACTGGACATTCTATCAGAAAGGATGACTACACTCAAAACTAGATTCTTCACTTGGGGATCTGCTGATAATACTATGTAACAATTGAAAACGACTCAACTGAGCATTTTACATCCATTATTTCATTAGATCTTCACACCTGCCCTCACTGGGGTTACTAGGTTAACCTTATAGATGAAGAAATGAAGATCCAGAGATTCAATAACCAGCCCTAGAGTCAGTAAATGACAGGAAGTGGTAGAAAACCTGGTATAAAGTTTTCAGCCAGTAAGTGGTAGAGCAGGGATTTAAACCCTGAATTTCTGGCTCCGTGGGCAATGATCTTTCTGCCAAGCAATGTGGTTAAGGAGTGACTTTGCGCATTGAGTGAAATGAGAGAAGATTCTGGATTGCATGACCTTATTTCTGAGGAATGAAGGCATAGCATTGCCACAGCAGAGCAGAGACCCCTGGCTTCACCTTACACTCCAGGGACAGAGCAGGCAAGAATGTTAGCAGTTGCCCGGTCCAGCAGTTTTAGCACAGTGATCCGTGGAGCCCCAGAGTTCTGGGGAGGCTGTCCAGGGAATGCGGGGGTGCCTGTGTGGTACATGGTAGACGGACTTTGGCCCTGTTCTACACACTGAGCTGTGAACCATGTCATTTTGCAAATGTTGATATATGGCCTTAGAGAATCTCAACTTCATCCTTGGTCTCCTGGCTACAAATCCAGTGACCTTCCTCCTACCCCAGGCTGAACTGCATCCTTATTTCCTCTTTTCAGTTATTAGAGGGGATTTGAGTTCCACACTGCCACTGCCCTTGGCCTCTCTAGCGTGACTGTGACCACACACCTCCTCTCTCTTCTCACAGTGTCAGGTCTGGACTCCTTGGTGGACAGTTGAGGCTCTGCATGACCAGGCCCAGGTTCACCAGCAGCTGAGCACCTCCTCTGTCTCCTGTTCATTCCAGTTCCCTCTGGGTCCCACCCCCCAGCTAAGGAGGCTGAGCTTCCTGCCGCACCCTGCTCCCTCCAGGCCTGGCCTGGCATCTGCTGGGCCACCAGGCATCACCCAGGCTCGTACCTCCTGGCCTCCCGGAGTCTCAAATCACTGACCAATCCCTCTGTAAAGTCTTCCTTAAACTCTGCACAGTTTAAAATATCCTTTCCCCTACAACTTCCACTTGTTATATTATGCCACGGTTGTTCGTGCACATGTCTTTCTTCTCATGAAGCTGCAAGAAAGGAATTTTGTCTTTCCATTTTTATATTTCTAGCCTGGAATATATTTAATCACCCACTATTTATTATTATATATGAACTTTGATTTAATTATTATCTATCAACAAAAATCATTAATTAGGTATAAATATAAATAGTTTTAATATATTGACCCTGTTTCATATAATATGCATTTATTATATATAAATGTATCAACAAAAATATATTTATCTACATTTGTTGCATGAATGGATTGACTCTCAGATGTGCTGAGTCCCCACAGTTCTCAGAATACATTACAAACCCTTTATCCGGGCCTTCTCAGTCCTTCCTGAACACTCCCTGCCCACCTTCCAGCCCCTTCACACTGCTGCCCACGCGGCTCCCTGCTCTCCCACACCTGAGCGTCTGCCCGTGTTCTTCCCTTGGCCAAGAAGATGATTCAGTCTCAGCCAAGGACTTCCGCTCAGGTCTGTGACCACCCTTAGCCATTCCCTGAAAATGCACACTCCCCTGTTCCACACCCATCACCTAATTCACTTGCCTGCTAACGCTCAGCACTTATTATCCCAGTATAATGACTATGTTCCAAAAAGAGGAGAATTTTGTGTCTTATTTACATTAAATTCTAAGACTGGAACATTACATGGCTTGTGATAATGCTTCAATGTTTGCTGAACAAATGATTGAATGAAGTCAGGCATCTGTGTGGTTTTTTGAGTTGTTGGCTTCCAGGGCTTCCCCTTGGCTCCTGACATATTTACTTCTAATTTTCTTTTTTTCAGGAGAGCAAGTGAGAGGCATTTATTTAGAGATAAAGTGAGAGGACAGAACTCTGGGCTCAGGCCAGGAGGGGACAAGAGAGCCCCGCAGTGGTGCGATCTAGGGGTTTTATAGGCAGTTGAGAGACAAAGGACTGGGGATGCACACCTGCTAAGTGGTCCCAAAATGTTTATCTTTGAAGAGACATTAAGTTTCTTATTAGTCTTCTAAGTTATTTACAAGAAGTTTACTGCTCTGATTTCCTCCCAGGATAGCAGCTTCCTGGTCTGGGAGCATATCACTCAAGACTGCCTGCTTGGCTCCCAAGGTGGGCTGAGTTATTGCCTGTTTGTTAAACAGTATGTTAAGAAACTTTTTAACTAATTTGATTTTAAAATGTAGTCTTATCTTCAAGATGGAAGCAATCCTTCCTGTTTTTACTAGTTGTTTTGGGCTTGCTTGTTAATTGCCCAGGTTGCAAATCACTTGACTAGGGCTGGAGGAAGAAAAGTACCACCTGGGTAAAGTCAGAAAAACAAGCCGGGCCCCCCAGCAGCCAAAGCAAATCTCACAACGGATTATCTTGCTTAGTTTTTTTCCGGAGGCCCTCACGCTACTCTGTCTAAGCCCACAGTCCCTGTTTCACTACCCCTTCCACAGATGGAGACCCTAGCTGCTGCTAGGGAAAGGGGGCGACGACTGCTCTGGGTGCTTCCTGCTGAGAGGGGGTGCAGTAAAGGGTGCAGTTAGGTCCCCATCACTGGTCGGTCAAGCTAACATACTTACTTCAGACCTTCACTTCCATTTTCTGAAATCAGTTCAGCAGGACACTACACAGCATCTTGCCTTTTACATCTCAGGATGATACAGTGACCTACCAGACTCACGGGGACTTGCTCCCAGAAAAGGGGATGGATTTATACAGAGGCAACAGAAAGTAGTGGTTAAAAACATGGGCTCTGAAGTCAGATAGACAAATGAACACCAGCCCCAGCACCTAAGTCTGTGGAACCCTGTCAGTGTCACTCAGTCTCCTTGGGCACCAGGTTCCTCCAACACAAAGTGGGGACAGTAGCTGCCCCGACCTCATGGTATAGTTGTAAGAAATGAACTTAATGCACAAAGACCGTAGTTAGTGCTCAACCATGTCCCGTTATCATTGCACGTATTATTCCAGTTCCCCAGGGACTGTAGTTCAAATGTCCAGGAAGGGAGACAATGACTTGATGAAAATAGACACCGTGACGAGAAGCAGAGGGACCGGATTGCCGTCTGAGTTTGCCACCGACCAGCTGAGTCGGGTAGGACATACCTCTTCTCTGGACCTCATTGTTCGCACTCTATAAAATAAAGGAGTCGTGTTTCGTAAGTGCTCTTGGGCCCTCGTGTCCTGCATCTGAGAGCTCAGATGACGGAGACTCAGCATGCCGCGCACACCGACACTGCCCCTGCTCGCTCCCAGAGCTCACCCCCGACACTGTGGTGTATCCATGGGTGGCGAGCTTCCAGTTCAAGCCCTAGGCACCCATCCCTCTCTCATTGCTGTCCCAGAAAAGCACAGAACTTGGTTGTCACCCTACTCTCCCCATTTCTTCTGGATGCTGGTGGAGCAGAAACACTCCACGCTCCTACAAGAAATTTTCAGACTATAGAATGCTACAGCCTCCAGGAGTTCCTGGAAGTCGTTGGATCCTTTCTCTCTCTCAAAAATATTGGTTCGTCAACACAAGAATGGATAAACAAATGTGGTATATACATCCAGTGGAATATTATTCAGTCATTAAAAGGAAGGAAATTCTGATGAACTTTGAAGACATTTTGCTAAATGAAATAAAGGACAAATGCTGTGTGATTCCATTTGCATGCAGTACCTAGAACGGGCAAGTCCATAGAGACAGAAAGTAGAATAGAGGGGACAGGGGCTGGGGGAGGGGGATGGGGTGTTAATGTTTGATGGGGACAGTTTCCCTTGGGGAATTGAGAAAGGTTTGGGTGATAGTTACACACAACATTGTGAATATATTTAATGCCACTGAATTGTTCACTTACAGTGATTGAAATGGTAAGTTTTATTTCAGGTATATTTTACCACAGTTTTAAAAAACATAGTCTATTATCGAAATCAGAGCTCCCTGGCTGATTCTCCGGGTGGACCCCAGTAGCTGCACGGGAAGCAAGCCCCCCAGGGGAGTCTATTACTGAAGTCTGGGGACCGCCCATCCAGTCCTCCCGTTTCAGAGAGGAAGGCAGGCCTCGGCCTGCCCCTGCCCTAAGGCCTGACAGCTGGTGGGGGCGGGAGCAGTGCCAGGCCAGGCCTCACGGTCTCGGCACAGCGTGCTGTCCCGAGGGAACCCCTTGCACTCACAGGCCTGTGAAGGTCCTGGGGCCCGGCCCACGAAGGGGCGACAGAGAGCTGAGGGTGGGCAGGCCCGTCAGGGGCGGCCGCACGGGGTGGGCCAGATCCCACGGGCAGGGCGGCCGCTGACCCTCATGCAGGGGACAGGTGAGGGGCAGAAGGCTCTGCGGGCTCGGTCTGCACGGGGAGCGCGGGGTGGGAGCGCTGGCGCCCAAGGGCATGGAGGGGCCGAGGGGCGCCTAGGTCCTTGGGTCCCGGGATGAGTGACAGAGTGCCAGCCGGGTCGGGCTGCCCGGGACCGTGTGCACTCAGCCTCGGAGGGGGGCAGATCACACAGGGGGCCCAAGGGGCCTGTGGAGACAACCCGGTCTGCAGTACGGGCCCCCAGGCCCCCCGCATGGGACCTGCTGCCCAGCAGGACCGCGGTGACATCCCCGTCTGCACGGCGGCCCGCCTCCTCCCGCGAAGTTGGCACACCCATAAGGAGGAACCGACAGCTTTCCTATTAAGCTCGATCATCCCCCTGCCCCATAGGTCAGGGAGGCCGGTTCTTTGCGAAGCCTCCCCTGTGGTTTCACAGTCTTACTTCAGGTGAGGGCTGAGCAGGGCTGGAGAGTTTAGGCAGGGTGCCCGGAGTCTGGAAAGAGGCCCTTGCGGACCAGTCCTTCTTGCAAACCGCTCTCTGACTCTCTGTCTTGCCCAACCAGGTGCCCCAAAGGACCTTGGGTCTTGCCGCTCTGGAACGACTGGGGCCCCAAGGCTGGATTCTGGTGCCAAGGTACCACTTGGTGAGTGGGTGAGTGAATCCCTCCAACAGCCAACGAAGAACATCCTTTTCGGGATGTCTAATTGAGCAGCCAAAACGGTGCTGACACTCAGATTTTATTGACTCCAATAATTTATGTAGATAAGGACCCCACAAAAAACCTTTGCTGAGACCCCACATATCCTATCATTTGTCAGTAATAACAAATAGGCATGAGGAAAACCATTAGCGTGAGCCTGCGTTAGTTGAGAACAGCCTCCAAACAAACAACAGAACATCTTTAAAGCCATCAGAGAGGAAAAACTACTGCCCAGAGGGAAGGACAGCTGTCCCAGGCTTCTCCAGCGGTGGTCAGAGGGCTTTGGAAGAGTATTTTCAAACTGCTGAAGGAAACCATCCACCTCTGTATCCAGAAAAAATCTCATTTAAGAGTGAGAATGAAATAAAGGTCCTGTGAGACATTAACACAACTTACCATTCACAGTGCCCTCACTGAAGAACCAAAGGTTTTTATTCAAGGAAAAAGAAATTAACCTGGATAGAAAGAGTAAGGTGGAAAAAGCAATGGTGGGCAAATAAATAATTAAAGTAAATACCTACGCAAATCAGTAAGAATTTGCCGTGTAAAATAATGGTCGATGGCGGGGGTGGGGGTTTGACGACAAAATGTATGTGTATCTTTTGGTTTTTGGTGAGTGTGTAAACATGTTAAAATGTATTAAATTTTACATTTTAAATGTGTCAATATCATTCTTGCCAATTACACCTCAACAAATCTGTTTAAAGAAAGAAAAGCGTCACTAAAATTCTTACAGTAATAACATGAATGATGGGAGATCAGAGTTCAAGTTCCAAGGTCCTTATGATATTCAGAAGGTCAAAGATGTCCACGTAAGGCTTTGTTAAGTCAAGTATAAATTTTAATACTTTAACTGTAAACCTAAAAGAAAAGAAAATGATTTCATAACTTCCAAACCGCTAGAGGGAAAAACTGGAATAAAGAGGACTAAAATTTCTTTTTCTCTTGAAAAACAAAAAAGAAGGCAGAAAAGACAGAAAAACAGATGATATGTAGGAAGTACTACCATTATTAAAAATAACTTCATTAATATCTCAGAAACCACAATTAGTGCAAATTGTCTAAATGCAAGAATAGTATGCAAGGCTATCAGATAACATAAAAAATGAACTCCAGCTATGGATTTTTTTTTTATTACAAGAGACCTACGTACAACAAAAGAATGAAAGAACAACTGAAGTATACAGGGTGAAAACTCTCCAGGTCAGTCTGCTCTGAAGAAAGTTGGGATAGTTATACTGATAGAAGACCAGTGAACTTTAAGACAAAAGACAACTTCATTAGGGTTATTAAAGAGGATCACTGTATAATTTAATAAAAAAACAAAACAGGAAAGCATAGAATGTATGAACCTAATGGCAAACGTTCAAATATATAAGTGAACAATATGTGGAGGAGATATAATATGGACAGAGTTAACACAGTGGAATTCATTAATTGGCCTTCACAGTGGGGGATTTTAACACATTTCTAGAAATAAGTTCAATGGAGTTCCAATCAAAAATGATTGTTTTTTAATTGAACTTCATTGTGCTGATTCTAAACTTTTTTTGGCAGAGTGAAGAGTTGAGAATAGCCAAAACTTGGAGACGAATTAAGACATGCACTTACCAGATATCAGGACACCATAAAGAGGAAATCATGAGGGTGCCATGTGAGCACAACAGAGACCAGTCAATAGTCCACGAGAATGTGACAGGGGACAGGTGGCACTGCACATCACCAGGTGATCCATACAAAGATGTCAGATAAGTTGGAGATCTAGCTCATGCCACGCACAGAAATAAATTCCATGTAAAGATTTTAATGTTCAAAGCAAACTTGAAACTTTGAGAATAAAGTCTGCTTTGGCCATTAATGGGGAAAGATTTCTTTCATGAGACATGAAAAACCACAAACTGTAAAGGAGAAGATTGACAGATTTGACTACAATCATATTGAAATCTCCTCTATGACATTGTGATAAGACAGAAATTGATAAGCCAAACCACAGACAGTGAGAAGGTATTTGCAGAGCATATAACAAGAAAGGACTGGTATCCTGATTGATGAGAAAACAGAAAATGCTCTCAATATGGTACGTAATTTATGCCTCAAGAAAAAGGGAGGGTAAAGGATTGGGGGCTGAGGTGGGGTCTAGCTGAAACTAATTTTTTTAAAGACCTCTGACGCCACTATAGAAAATGTTAATATCCACTTAATCTCAGGTGTGGTTGCATAAGTGTCTGTTATATTGCTTTCCCTATGTTTACAATGTATTGAGAGCATACAGAAGGTGCTTAAGGGGAAATGGGAAATGAATGGGCAACTTTAGGAACAAAGTCACAAGTTAGTGTTTGAACATCTTTCAAGGGAAGCTACAGTTGTGATAAGCCAGCTGTTCATACTCCCACCTTTTCAATCATAATACAATGCTCAAAACGAATCCAGACCTAAAGGGACATGTATGAGTGCAAGAAAATGCATACATGTCATTGCGGGGCTTAAACAACAAAATCAATCAAACCAAGTGCAGCCTAAGGAAATGAGCAGGTGAAATAGTTGGTATTTATGTTGTATCATAGGGCCCATGAATGATGAGTGAGGTCCACTGCTGTGAATAACCAGCACCCCAAAGTCTGGAAGGTGGTGGTCAGTGCTGCCTGAGTAGAGCCAGTCCCCACTGAGCTGGAGGGCCCAGAGCCGCGCTTACTGGGACATTTCACGGAGCAATTGTCCGCATGCCTTGGAGGGCCTGACGCGCCTTTCTCATTCCACCCGTCTGTGATGCTTGGTGTCATGCAACACGGCAGCCCCAGTGGAAAGCTGAGCGGTGGTGGGGAAGCGTCACCCTGCGGCAGGGCCAGGGTGCATAGCCTAGGAGGGGACCTGGGTCCCCACAGAGGCTCAGAACAGCACTGTGACACCGTGGCCTGGGGCTGCAGGCCAGGTCTCTGTGGGGGGAGATGCCCCAATGCACTTAGGGAAGAAAAACAGGTTGGTTGGTTGGTTGGCTGGTTGGTCCTGGTTTTCATCTGCTCTCATTGCTGCGCGAAACCTGGGCGCATGCAGGCAGCAGCTGTGAGATGTGGAGGCCAGGTTCCTGATGCGGTTCCTGATGAGGCCCCCGTGGGGCCTGGGAGGCCTCCCGTCCCCACACCCCGCTCCGGTGGGAGACCTGGGATGCGGGGTGCCTGCTCAGAGGGAGTGACGCACAGTTACCCCTTGCAAGTCCCCTGAACTGCCTAGGGTGCCCCTCCCGAGAGTCCCATCCCTCCAGACGCTGGGCTTCACGGGGCTGCCCGGGTTCGGAAAGGCCTGGATCCTGCTGACCCAGTGGAAGCTGGTGATCTCAGCATCGTGCAGCTGCTTTTCAGCAGGGAAGCCGGGCCAATTAAGCTGAAACCAGTCATTCTGGCATGAGGTGGAGAGAGGAAGAATTTCTTCTTTGTTGTGGACTCTCCCAAGGCCTCCAGCCCTCACTCCTGTGAAGTCCGTCCAACAGCAGTCTGTGCTCACCCACTCACCCTCTCTTCTCTGACTGCTGGCTGAGGTTTGCAGTCCTGCCTACAGCTCGTCGGCCTCAGACACCGCTGCTGCTTCTCACCCACACAGAGACCCTCAGAGCCGGCGGCGTGCAGGGGCCCCCAGAGCCGGAGGGGCAGGTCCGTGCTGCCGCCAAGCCCCACGGGGCGCTGCGTGCAGGCGGTACTCGCCATGCCTTCCAGATTTAGCCTGGCCCGCCTGCGTGTTGGCAAAGCCTGCCTTGGCCTTTCCCAAGCCGCTCAGCTATTTTGATGGTGCCCCGGGATCAGGGCTGGCTTCAGGGCTGTGCCACCCATGAGTCACATCCAGCCCCACCCCCGTGCTTGGGCTCACGCTCTGCTTGCCTCACGCTCTTGAAACTCAGTAATTTTTTTTTTTAACAAAGGACCGCAAGTTTTCTTTCTGAATTGGGGCCCCCAGTGGGGTCGAAAAACTGGGCCCAGACAGCAATGCTTTCATTTGAATGGCAAGGTGAGGGGCTGCCCAGGCCGGGTGAGGGGTCAGGGGAGACAGGGAGGGTATAAGACAGGTGAGATGAGCCGCCCTCCTGCCTTTCCTTAGCCCTGCCTCCCCTTGCCTGCATCTCTATTTCAAAACGCCTACTGTGCCTGCCAGGACCCAGTGTCTGCAAGGGTGTCAGGCAGCCCTGACCCCGTGGGCTGAGCCATCCCTGACCCGGGGGACAAGGAATGGACTCCACCACCTCTGTTTCACTGTGTTTGAAGCATCTCAAATCACAGTAACTTGGGAAGGAAGGTGGCACCTCTTTGGAATTCCTGATAGAACCTGACCAGAGAAAGCCCAGATCTGCCTAAGTATTGCAAAAGCATCCTGGCTTTCAAGAGGCTGCGGCGACCCTCCAGGGACTAAGAACGCATGGCGTTTGTGGTGCCCTGAGCTCTGAGCTCCAGCTTGTCTTGGAAGGCCTAACTGCTGACTCCCCTTTCTCTGGTTTTATGATCACCTCAGGTTTTGGAGGAGACTTGGCTCAGTCTTTACTTCCTGTGCTTTACGAACCACAGGGCCCTGATGACAGGCACCTGGGGAGCAGTGGTAGTAGGAGGAAGAATGGAAATCGGGGGACCTCCAAAGACAGGTCAAGGGGACACTGGACTACTCCCTTTCTCAGGCCGGGCAATGCTTCCACTCATTCTCTTTCAAATATAAAAAGGCTGGAAAAGTGGCACCTTATGGAAAGTATAGGACTTTGAAAAATCCAGCCCATTCAGTGAGATTCCACCCAATTCCATTACCCTTGGTCTGGGTGGGGGTGGGGGTGGTGAGGCATTTGTTAACCAGACCTAGAGAGTACATCTGAGAGCTGGAGGGGACTTTATACGTAATGAAGCCCTGAATATAAATGTATCGATACCCGGGAAGTGAGGCCCTGAGAGGGAAGCAACCGACAGAATAAACCGTCCCCATGAATCAACAGGATATTCATCAACCACGTCCTCTGTTTCAAGCACTGTGTTTGCCACTGCTTCACAACAGCCACGTTAGGCAGCAGGTACCTGGGGTGTAGTGGTTGGTTAAGTGTCAGCGGCCTCGGGGTTCAGTTCAGATTTCCTCCGGTGAGATCCCTCCCTGCACTGACTGGCTGCCAAGATGGCTGATTCGGAAGCTGTCAGTTTAAGGCGGGATTTGAGTTTGGAAGTGGGCGGCACATGGAAACCACTGGCATGGAAACCGCTTTCAAAGTCTGAGATGAGGTGTGGGCAGATCAAGTAAGGTTCTGGGGTCGGGAATGCGTGTTGTAGACCTGCTCATTTTCAGTTGATAGCATGCTCCTCAACAAAAATAATCCCAAAGATTCTGGGGTAAGTGGCTCCCGTAGAACAGAAGGGAAGAAAATTACGGGAAAAAAAAATGTCTGGAGGGCTAGACTCAAAGCCAGAAGATGTTGACAGAGTCTAAGCGTATTAAGGATCCCATTTTACAAGAGCCCTTGTGGACTGAACAATCCCTGTTTTATTTTTAAAGATTATTTAGAAAGAGAGCCTCCCTCCCTACGCCCACCACCAGGAAATCTTTATTTGTCTCCCATCCCATGCCTCATGATCAGATTTCTCAAATCTAAATGCAATCCCTTATTCCAGTACTAACCCATTCACATCATGTAAAAGAGATGGAACACATTGCTAATCTCTGTCCCTGATATAGCAATGCCTCGCCCACGAGAACACAGTTAGCTCATTGCATCTATTCCCCAGTCGAGCCATCCCAGTTATTTTATGTTTTCATTTTTCTGTCATTTTCCATCTAGTGCCACAATGGGCCCTGGTTGGCAGAAGTAACGGGATAGGCTGCATTCTGCAAGGCAGGCCAGCCAGGCAGCATGCCAGCAGCTCCAGGATATAGTTCATTCTCTTGGACATTCCCTCCCTGTTGTGGAGACTGGGGTAGGCGGCTGTCCATTAACTGAAACTAAATAAGCCTCCCACTCAAGGATGAGAATAGGATCCGAGGGCAAAAGGCGATAATTAAGGGCAGCAAATAAACGGAGGTCTGATGTGGAAAGAAACGCAAGCTATTACACTAAGCAGGACAAGACTCCCAAACACAGTTATTAATGGCAAGGAGATAAAGTATTTGGAAAATACAAACACTGAACGAGACCTCAGGGGAATGAAAAGAGGCCAACAAATTATATGTGAGCTTGTAATGCGATACAGCCGAAACAACCACTCCAAACACGAGTAATTCTGAATCACATAGTTGAGGTATCAAGTCATGGCCCAAGAGAGCTCTTTCCCTGAGCCCCCAGAGACCACAGCCAGGGCCCTTGGACAGCAAGGGGATGGAGATGAGATGGAGGGAACTGGAAAGAAAACAACTGCAAAGGGCAAGGCGTGGGAGGGACGCAGTGGTTTTAGAGGAGAATTGACCAGCAGGGCTTGTGCCAAGTGGTGACTGAGGGCCATGGGCCCGAGGCGGGGCCCTGCTGAGCAGGGGCCGGTCAACCAGCTGATGTGGCTCTGGGGTGCTGGGGACAGCCACAGGGACACCAGCAGGCCAGGGGGCCACTGGCCGGAGGGAGGCCAAGTAGCATCGCGACTGTGATGGGGTCCACAGGAGGCCAGGGCCATGGGTCCACGAGAGCCTTGTGGGTGCTCAGCGGGAAGGGGCCTGGGATTTACCACCAGCCTTACCAGAGAATCGCGGCCTGACACCTTCAGAGGTGAAATTCTCAAGGGCAGGGCTGCCTGCCCCACCTTCGACCAGCAAGACCCTGATGGCTGCGAGAAGCCGCGTGACAGAGATGATTTCTCCCTGGTGGCCCTCCCACCAAGCCTGGTCTTCCTGTGGTTTTCTGGGATGCATTTTCTGCCCATGATTTCATAAAATGCCAAGAGCTAAAGGCAGTAGAAGACAGAGGGGACAAGAAGAAGAGGGGCAGAGACGGGGGATGCCCCTTGGGCAGGGGTTGGGGGCCTGGTACAGCCCAGGGGTGCAGAGAGCCCCGGGCCCGGGGCCATGGAGCAGTGGGCCTGTGGGGACATGGAAACGGGGTCATGGAAGCAGAAGCATGCAGCCATGCATGCCAGCCTAAGTGGGAGAAGACGACGTGAGAAAAGACCCCTGAGCCAGGGGCAAACACGGCCTCTCCTACCAACAGGGAGGGCATTACAGGGACGCAGTGTGGCTCCTGCAGAAGGAATGGGGCCTGACCAGGCAGGGGAGGGCGTTAGGGCAGCAAGGTGGAGAGGTAGCTCTGCAAAGCAATGAAGTATAACATGGTCATGAGTAGCATGGACGCCAGATTAACTCTGTCTGCGTTTGAAGCCGTGTGACCTCTGGCAAGCTGTTTAACTTCTCTGTACCTCAGTTTCTTCATCTATAAAATAAGGATAAAAAAATAGTATCTACCTCTCAGGGCTGTTTCTGAGTGTTATATGTGTTAATGTACATAAAGCCCTTAGAACCCTGTCTGCCACAAAGAAGATACTTGTTATATAGGAGCAATTGATTATCTTTTCTGTCATATGTTGGGAGGACTTGGAGAAATTCAACATGACTGGGCAGGATAGGAAGCCAGCCAGGCCAGCAGCAGAAAAGCTGGAGAGGGCCTGACAGGGAGTGTGAGGCCAGCGAGGGCCCCTGCCAGGTGGCACAAGGCCCTGAGACTTGTAGAGAATCAGATGAGGAAGAGCTTCCTACTTCTAATTTATAGATTCCAAAACATATCACTTCTTTTCATTAAATTTTAAATCACTTTCCAATTACATGACCTACAAAACTAAAATTAAAAAACACTGGCATTTTTATATTGCATAATTTAAAAGCTGTAGGAAGCTATTGCTTAAACGTGCATTTACTTGTGGCCAAAAGAACAAACAAAAAACAAATGACAGAGTTTAATTATTTGGCCCAAAAAATACATAATGCTAGAGCAGCTTGGGGAGGAAAAATGAGCTCTACAAAAATAGGTTCCTGAAAATGGTAAAATTAGCGATCAAAGCAAAAATAGTTGACCTTTTAATGCCTCTGAAATCTTCCAGCTGAGCAGAAGGCTCCAGTGTCCAGCCGCCCTTCGGGCTCTCGGCCTGGGCGGTACAGGGCAGGGCCTCTGGGGCCCTGCGAGAGGTGCTGGGGGTCAGAAGGACCTGCTTCTGACACTCACCCCAAGTCTCAGCACCTCTCTTAGATGGCAAAGGAGAAATTGACTTTTAAATTAATTTATTCACTTGTGCTTCTCAAAAATATTTACACATCCTTTCTCCAAAAGCTGTATTTCTGCTAGTGCAGGATGGAAGGTGCAGCCGCTCTGTGGCCTCTGTGCAGGGGCCCCGGCCTCCCTCCACCTGGCTCCTGCCTGGGGAGCAGGGTCTCAGGCAGTGGGGCTCTGCAATGGCTCCCCCAGACAGCGAACTCCCGGGGCCCTGGCCGGCTCTCTCCTGTCTGCCCCCCAGCACTCGTGGGCCGTCGTCTCCTCTCTTTGCCCAGCTAGCTAAGACTGGGGGGAAGGCTTGGGAGGAGGCGGCCATTCCAGGCCCCTGGTGTCCGGAGTGCTGCACAGCCCCCAAGCAGTGACGAGCGATTTGGGTTTATGCGGCCATTGTATTTTGGGTGGAGGCCTCCTCCCTGGAGTTCCTGTCCAGAGGCAGCTGGGTCAAAGCCGGACTGGGCAATCCTGTGGCCACGTCCGGAACTGCCTCTGGCTACCACCAGAACCACCCAGGCCAAAGCAGGCCTAGGTCCCCATCCCAGCTGGTCTGCTGCAGAGCAGCCCTCCTATGTCACCGAAGTGCTGACAGGGGACATGCGGGAGGGCCAGGGCGGGTGTCTGGACCACCAGCCCCACGGCCCCCAGGCAGCCTCGCTCCCCCAGCCCCTTCCATCCATATCCCAACCTGAGTCTCTCAGCCAACCAGGTGTGTCCTGGGCCGATGCAGGAATCCTTGACCCGCTCTCTGATGACCAGGTTACCTGCCAGGCCTTCTCCAGCTTGCAGGCCAAACCGCAGGCAGTGTTTTGCCCAGTTGGCACTGGGCAGCGATTATGATGAGGACAAATAAAGCATGAGGGGCGTGACACAGGGATGTTCTCACGGGCTGAGGAGGGAGAGCTCAGCACAGGCCTGGCACGACCGACCCAGGCCCCTGACGCCTACACGGCCTCTCGCATGATTAACATGGCCTCTCTCAGGCCTCTCCCGGGCCACTTTCCATGCAGGCTTCATAACAATTATAAGCTACTTTCTCCGGGGATGCTTGGGAATTCTCATGGCCTCTTAAAATGCTGAGGTTTGGAACAGTGAGTCCAGAAGGGTAGAAAGCATCTGAATGACGAATTATGAAGTGGGTGGTTTCCAGGCAAAACTCTAGGCGTCATAATACCTTCAGGGTAAGATGGCAATATGGCAGGATCCTTCCTTTGACTGCAGCAGCAAAGTGTAAAGAGTTAAAAAAAAAAGTGCTCAAAGGTCAGGGAATTTGATGCCGGATTTCAGCAGCAGCTTCCCTGTGCCCACACATTCCCACTAACTGCCCGAGGTCGGCCTGAAGTCTTGCCAGATGCGCCACTTGAAAGACGAGAGTTTGTTCTGTGCTTGCTAGCACTGCAAGTTGGCAAATCAAAGCCTTTGATAAATATTTAATGATGCCACTCCTGTTCAACTCTTCTCCCTCTCTGCCCGGAGAGTGCCAGGACCTGGTCTCCGGGGGTGTCAGGGGCTGCAGGATTCTGCCCTGGCCTTGATGGGGACCAGCTGCTCACATGGCCGGAGCCCCCATAGCCCTACTCCCTGCGATTCCAGAGAGGCCGGGGGACACTTCTCAGGACGCATACGTAGTTTGTGTGTGAAGCAGTTACTGTGTGCCCAGCTCCAGGCTGCGGACCTAATGTCAGCTGGTCAGCTGTCAACAGCTTTTTGCTGAAGGCCTATTACGCCTGATGCTCTTCTAAGAGCCGAATAAAAAAGCGCTTTGCCATCAAGGGGCTTATGTTGTGAGTGCGGCAGATGTTCCCACATCACAAAACGAGCTAGGTAATCCCTGGTAGCGATGGGTGTGCTCTGAAGGTAACAAGGGCACAGGGCAGACACTGGGTGCACAGTGACCGCGGGGCCTGGTGCGGGGAGGTGCTGAGCTCCGGGTTGACACTGAGTCGTCGGAAGCAGCCACCCGGAGATCTCTGGCAAGTCTTTCAGGCAGGAGGGAAAGCACGTTAGGCCCCAGGAAACGGGTGAGATGTGAGATGGCATCTGAGAGGAAGGTGTGCCCGTGGGGCCCTGGGGGCAGGGTCACAAGTTTGCACTTGTTGTTTCCTCACGTTGGGTCCCCGCAGCCAGGCTTCACAGCAGATGTGACTCATTATTTCCCATTTTATGGCTGAGGAGGGTGGTGAACAGGGATGGGAAGGGAGCCACTAAGACCGTCTACCTCCTGAGCTGAGCCAGAGGGCAAACCCGGGTCTTCCTCTCGCCACGGTGCTGCCCTCAGAAGACCTGAAAGGACACTGACTTCCAGCCAGAGCCCAGCAGACGTCAGCCCTGTTGTGCTGTGACAGTGGCTGGTGCCTGTGAAATGGGAGTAATTGGCATCTGAGGGGACTAGGTCAGGGGAAGAGTCGAGGAGGGCAGGAACCAGCTGTGGAGTGCAGAAGGCGGGCAGCCCAGCGCGTGTTGGTAGGTGTTTAACAGCCAGTTCTCCAGCATGAGACCCTGGTTGGTGGCGTGTGTTGATGTCCATGGTATAAAGATCCTGCCAATTGCAAGTTATGCAGGTGACACCACCAACGTGGAGTTGTAAAGAGATTCACACCACGGGCTCTTCAGAGTTGGTCTGCTGGGTCCAGCTCTCCACCAAGGAAGGTGCCCTATTGGAGGCTGCATCATGTAGAGGTGAAGGTGAAGAGGACAGACCCCCAGAGCTGGAGAGACTGGGTCTAACTCACAGCTCCTGTGCTTATCAGCTGTGTGATCTTAAACAAGCAGTCTAACCTCTCTGCCTTGGTTTACTTCTCTGGAAAATGGGCACAACAGCAGTACCTCAAGATTGTTATGAGGATCGAGTGTGTATTTTCAACATTTAGAAAACCTTTAGCATGTAGTTCATGATGTTAAAATGTCTTCCAAGTAAAATATAAAAGAAAGAAAAGCAATCTGGGCTGAGTTCCTGTTATGGCACCTCTAGGTCCAAGGACTAGGTCACAAGCAGGTGCTATGTTGTACTGGCAGCAGAATGCTAGATAATAGTATGAAGGAAGCCCTTTCACTTGTTGCTCTTTAAAATACATTGTTAGTATTTAGCAGAATTTAGTGCTTTCAGGTCGACATCTACAGCCGCCAAAGGGTCAGACTTACTTCCGAATCAGAGCCTTTGCACGTGCTGTCCCCTCTGCTCTTCCCCCAGACAGCCCATGGCTTTTAAGTCACTGTTCCAAATGAGGGTGCCTCTGACCACCCAATTTTAAATTGCATATGTCCCCAGATTCCATGTTCTCATAGAAGTCGTTACCTCTTAACCTAACCAGTTCACTTCACTTGCTGACCTTCCTACTAGAATGTAAGTGCCATGACTGTGGAGATTTGTGAACAGATGTGTCCACTGCTGTATCCCTAGTGCCTAAGAAAGTACCAAATACACAGCAGGTGTTTAATAAGTATTTGTGAAATGAACAGAAGAGTATGTCTGTTTGGGCTCGGGTAAATTTTCAGAGTTACCGATTTCATAATAATTATACCAAACTGCAGTAAAGCTTCAGCTGTAAATTTTAGCTGTCTAGATTTTAATTCAAATATCAAAGTAGTTCAAGAAGACCCATCAATAAGGTTGCCATTATACAGTGTGTGTTCATTGCTTCAACTCAGATAACCTTTCACCTGTGCGCAGAACCATCTTTGAAGATTTATCTTACAGACTTTTCTTTATTCTTATCCCTACACCTGGACCCAGACATAAACTACTGAGGACTGATGTACCAGGTACTGAGGGGATAGATTTTCTCTAATCTGTTGAGGTAGATATCAAAACCTCAGTCTTCTATACAAGGGAACTGAATCCATCGAAGGTGCCGCAGCTGGTAAATGGCTGACCCAGAAGTTTGCCCAGATCTATCAAACTCTGACCCTGTGTTTTATCTGCTATGTCAAATTGGCTACATGTGTAAATTCTAGCTGACTCATTTGCTTATTGGGTTTACTTTTCTTCCACAATAAAGTTGAGTTAATATTTTCAAACCCCAATGTGGTTCACATCCCAGAAATGATACATTTGAAGGACCCCTATCAGTAAATTGATTAGATAAATGTCATGGTCTTCTGTCCTTCCATTTTTCATAGACCTCAAGGTCTGTTAGTCTCACTATTTTTTAATTTATCTATTGCTCTTGATAGTTGATCTGTCTCTATCATTTACCTAGTATAACTGTGCAAAGCATCGTTCTTGGAAGTAGGCCTCCAATAAGAGCAACAGTAAAGCTCTCACAGCACCTGCCTTTAAAGCTATAAAGTTTTCCCTGACATTCACATATTTGACAAAGATTTATTGGATATCAGCTGTGGGTAAATACAGGAGATAAAAATATGCTATTTTTATCCTCAACAGAGTGTTCCATATAGTAGGAGATATGTGGATAAAGAATGTAATAACATATTACAGAAATTCTGCAGATTCCCCAAATCATCAAATTAATAACAAGTGGTAACACTTATCTTTCCTGCAGCAGTCCTCAGGCAATCAGAGCCCCTGCATCTGAGATACCAGGAAGGCTCACACACACACAGACACACACACACACACACACACAGACACACACACACACACACACACAAGCAGGACTAGAAAGACTGAATCAGGATTTAAATTTAATCAAATGAATCACGTGCATGTTTCACATCTGTGTATATATGTTTTTTACTAACACATTCTTAAGACACTTACAATGTCTTTAAAACCCTGCAGTTATTAACTAGCAGATATATGTAAGCTATGATGAACTCTTTCAGTAATAATCATGATTAATTCATAATCACCTTAAACTTACTCATGACTTCCAGGAAAGCCAGGCGCACACTTTATGGTACATTTCAGAATGCTTTTGCACTATTAGCATAACACAATAGCTAAATTTTAAAGGCATGATCTGAATGGAAAGTATACATGACCACTTAAAGTGTTAGAAATCTCTCATTCTGAGGTCTCTGTCCTGGGTACATTTGGGCACCAATTGGATGCCATCAGGTAGTGATTTAATAGATCCACAGATCTCTAGCTCTGCACTGGGTGGGAGGCTGGCCACAAGACCTCAACTATTCCAAACAATTAAAGAGTTCCAGGAATACCTAAAACATGGCTAGCTGGCCATTCTTTGCAAAATTTAGGCAGGAAGAGGCTACCCTCTCCCACTCCTCTCACCAGAACATCTGGGCCCTGAACCACTCCTTCTACAGAACTTTAATTACAAAACCGTCTCTTTTGCCCTTGAAAAGCCAACAGTTAGTTTTGTTTTTTTTTTAAGAGTAACCTAAAAACTAAAAGATCAAAAACTGATAACTTACCACAGGGACAAAATTATATATGAAGGTGGAAAAGCTACACAAGAACAAGGATTATGTGGCCACAATGGCACTCACAAACACCTCCTGGCCTGAAATAGTACTGCCACGTTCCGAGGTGGGAGAATCCGTAACACTTCTCGAAAAATTTCTAGTGCAGCTCAGGAATGAGGGAATGGGTCCCCTGGGATTCTGCCTTGCCCCAGTGCCCCGTCCCCTGCCCCCCGGACACGTGTTCCCTCTGTCTCCAGGTGGTTTCCATCACCTGCCCTCTCCCCATCATCCAGGCCTCCCCAGTATCACTGGTGTGTCTGAAACCTGGTCGAGCTGGCTGTGAGGACTGCTTGGTGCCTCTGCAGCAGCTCCTGTCTGCTCTGGACACCTCAGCAGCACTGGCGATGGTCTCGGCCTTAGACCTTCCGCCTCATCCGCTGCCTTGTGCTTCCAGAAACCGACTCAGTCCCTCCCCCTAAGCCTGCTCTCCCAGTCCTCCGGTCCTCCACTGTCATAGTGGCATCCTCCTCGTCACACCACGTGCAAGGGAGAGGAAGGCATCTGCCAGGTTCTGAGCTCGGTGAAGGCCCAGGTCCTCGAGCTCCTGGCACCAGCCCTGTGTCTAACCGTTGCTTTGTTCATTCGATGGCTCACTACATGGGGAAGAGCCTCATCTTACACATTCGGACAGTCATGAGAGTTCCGTACACACTGGAAGAACATCCACACACGTTTGTCCCGCCATGGGAAAGAGTCTGAGCATTTCCTCACAGGCAGAGTCCCGCACGAGCTCGCTCAGAATGGGTTCTATTTTAAATGAACATATGAAAGAGTTTCATGGTGATCTAGTAACAAGAGAAATTTTTTACTCATGAGGTGAATGACAGGAAAGCGAGACAATAAAGCAAGTAAATCCAAGCTTTTAGTAATTGAATCATCTTTCCTTATGACATTAGACATCATTGGAAAATTGGAAAAATATACATTATCCTTAATCCCACTATCCTAAGGAATCAGGTAGCCATTTGTTACATTTCTTCCTTTCTCCTTAAATGCAGAATCTAAGTTGCCAAAGTGAGCTACGGGCACACAAGGACAAATGCCGTATGATTCCATTTATAGGAACATAGCTCCTGGGGGAATTCACCTCCGGGCAAGTTCTCTCTGGATTCGATGAGACTGAATAACCACATCAGGGGTAAAAGGGTTTACACCAAGCTTTATTCTCATGGTCGAGTGCTGGAGTCACATCTGCATCCGGCAAGTCTGCTGTCCACGTTGGCCTCAACCTTTGCCTCCGGATAGAGCGCTGGGCGGAGCTCTTTATATAGTGACGCGTCCATAATGGCTCATTGCCACGGGGTGTTGCAAGCACTGGCCCACTATGTAGGCCAAGTAGATTAGGGTCAGGGGAGGATCTTGGCCCTAGGAACTTCCATTTTGCCTGCAAGGAGTCCCTAGATCAGACAAGTTCATAGAGACAGAAAGTAGAACACTGGTTGCCAGGGGCTGAGGGACGAGATGGGGAATTCGTGTTTAGCGGGGATGGTTTCAGTTTGGGAAGATGAAAGGTTCTGGAGATGGATGGTGGTGATGGTTGCACAACAATGTGAATGTACTCAATGTCCAGAACTATGCACTGAAAAACGGTGAAAATGGTTAATTTTTAGGTTAGGTATGCTTTACACCAATTTTTAAAGAGTGAGAAAATTGAATGCTCAGAACTCAGAAATATTCTTTTCAAATGAACTGTGAACTACTGTCATTTATTTCACCTTAATTTAGCAGATGAGCAAGATGAACTAATGCCATGCCAGGTGAGGGAGGAATAAAGTGGGGGACCTGGTGTGTGGTATTGAACCAGGTGTGTGGTACTGAACCTCACAGTTTGCCTTTTGAATTTTCTACCCAGAAAACAACTTGAGAAAATACAGCTGACCCTTGAACAATGTGGGGATTAGGGGCATCAATCCCGGGAGGCTGGAAATCCACATATTACTTTTGACTCCCCAAAAACTATATTAATAGCCAAGTTAATTTTATGGTTGCAAATGATAAAATAGACTAGTGTCTACATATATTTTATGTATTCATGACTTACCTTTTCCTACATTTTTTAAATCTTTCTGGGCTACACGTTTCATCTTCAAGTTTTGTCAAATTGTCACAAATCTCCAAACACTTTTCCAATATATTTATTGAAAAAAATCTGCATATAAATGAACCCATGCTGTTCAAACCTTGTGCCATTCAAGGGTACACTCTCCTGAAAATGTGCATTGTGTGGCGATTTTTGTATCAAGTGCAGCATGAGGTGCCCGAGTATTCTTGTCCATGCTCTGGGCCCAGCCGCCCCTGCCCTCTGAGCCGGCCCATGCGGGACAGTCCTCTGGCTCTCCCAGGACTGTGCGTGCAGCAGAAGGAGGTGCGCACCCCATGCCAGGCGACAGCACCAGGCCCTGTGTATGAGGTTATCTTCCCTTAGCTTTCATTTTCTCCTGTCTCACAGAATTCATCTCAACGTAAGAAATATTTGGGAAATTTATTCTTTAAAAACTTTATCTTAAGTAGAGAATATTTAATTTTACCCCAAACCTCTTCTAGGGGGATTAAAAAGGCTGGTATATTTTTATTATGGGGATAGCTTTGAATTGTCTGAAGACCTGTTACAGAATAAACAGTTATGGTTAATGACTTTGCTTGTGGAGGGCTGCCTTGCCGATGGGTTTCAGCCCCGGCAAGTCCAGCATGGATTCTGTGAGACTGAAAAAAGGACACTGGAATATGTTCTTGGGGTGAAAGGGTTTATACCCAACTTTATCCCATGGTGGCAGGTCAAGCACTAGAATCCTCTCCACTCAGAGCGAGTCTGCAATAGGCAAGCTGGTCTCTGCCTCGGGGCCCCTCTGCCCCCGCAGCCGGCTCACTCTCTGTCCTTGGTGCTTCCACCACTCCTGCAGCCCTGCAGCCATTCAGCAGCCCAGAGCACTGGGCAGAGCTCTTTATATAAAGTCAATAACAAGGTATTGTCCACATGTGGGTACTGAGCAAGCTGACCAGGGCCAGGTGAGAATCCTGGCCACGGGAACCTTCACTTTCTCCACAAGTGCTGATTTTGTCTGTGGAAATCATACAATATTAGGAACATCTGTTTATATTTGAACATTCAACATTTTGTACACAGAGTGCTTTAAGTTTTACTGACATTGAAGAGCCTCTGCTGTTCTTTAATGAAGTAATAATTCAAATCAGAATGTTATCATCTTGAAAAAAGTAAGAAAGAGTTACTTCCAAATCGACAGAGGTAGTGTCTTTGACAAAACTAAATGTTCTTGGAAGGGACATCTTATAGGTGAGAATGTGGCTGTGAATGCACATATGTGTGAAAATAATCTTGCTTCAAATTGATTAGAACCGGCCCAATTCCCTCAATTCCAGTGTCAAATGCTAGATTCAAAGTAAATTTTAGTGGCACAGATAATTTGATTTAGGAATGTAATTGATAGAGTCAATAAAAAAGTAAGCTTTGTGAGGTTTTCTTTTAAATATGGCTTTTCACTTGAAAGGAAGACATTATTTTCTTCACTTTGAAAGGAAGACATTAGTTTTGGGGAAATAGAATACGGATAAAAGCCACATTAAATATGAAATATAAGATGTGATGAATATTATTTTCAATACAATTCTCATACCATTTAAGTATGATTTTGATCAGCAAATTTCTCTCAAATTCCAAATAGTCTTGCCTTCGATTGGCCTTGAATGTGACAGTAAATGGGCGCAGTCTGATTCTGAATTCCTGCAAGACAAAGAGTCCCCTAATGATAGAGACGGTAGCAAGCAGAGGGGCTGGAATGGTGTCTGCCCCGTGGGGTCCAGGAGGCTATGCCTTTAACACCAGCCCCTGGTTACAGCTGATGCTGCTTTTCCACCGAGAGAGAGAAAGAGAGAGTGTGTGTGTGTGTGTGTGTGTGTCACGGACAGTGGAAAGCTTGGGAAATTTGGAGGCCAACAGTAAGAGGCAGCCATCAAGGAGATGGAAACCTTCAACACAGGCTATGCAGTTGTCTAGAGATAAAATGTAATTGTAGCTGGAGGCCTTAAGACCCCATTAATTACAATATCATGCCCAGGCTGCTCATAACAGTTCTTTGACTTCCTTCTCTCAGGCACGAACACTCTCCTCGCCCTTTTCTGTTTATGCTATCAGGAAGTTATTCACGGCCTTGGGGAAAGTGCCAGTTGATCTTCTGGGGTGATACGACCTGCCAGTAACAGGACTGGCAGACTCACAGTGAACAACAGCCAATGCATATAGCATCGCCCAGGGACCTCCTTGTGCAGAGCGACCAGTGCGCGGATGCCCCTGTGCCTTCCTGTCTCTGTCCCTTCCTTCTCCTGCCTATTCAGTGCCCTGGGCCAGCACAGGGCAGGGCACACTGGAGAGCCAGGTACTTTAGGATCATGGAAGGCTTCTGTGATCGTGGATAAAATGAAAGTTCCTGTGGCCAGGATTCTCACCTGGCCCTGGTCGGCTAGCTCACTACACAAGTGTGGGCAATATGTTGCTATTGATGCTATATAAGGAGCTCTGCCCAGTGCTTTGGGCGACACAGTGGCATGGCTGCAGGAGAGCAGAGCAGAGGCTGGAGTGGTGGCAGTGCCAAGGACAGAGGCCCAGAGGAGGCTGTGCGGGCAGAGAGCCCCGGAGGCAGAGACCGGCTTGGTGCGTGCAGACTCACTCTGAGTGAAGGGGATTTTAGTGATTGACCTGCCACTGTGGAAATAAAGTTGCGTATAACCCTTTCACCCCAAGAACTTTCTACCGTCATTTCTTTGGTCACACTGAATCCATAGCGAACTTGCCCGGGGCTGAAACCCACTGGCAAGGCAGTGATTCCCACTTGTCTGACACCAAATGCACTGGTTTCTTTTTTCCCCACATTTATTTATAACAATAACAATATTATACACAGCAGTAATAGCGGTATAACTCCATTCAGGTTCCCGGCCCCAATTCCAGTGTGTGTAAGTCTTGGGGAGGGGGTCTTCCCACACATACTGACACCAAGCAATTCTCGAACACCAGCAGGGTAGCCAAGAACTCAACTCAATTCTGATGCTATCTGCCCGGAGTCAGCGCCAGACTCTGCAGGTCAAGGGCTCCATCCTACACCCTCCACCCCTCAATTCCAGATGCTGGTGGCAAGCCCCAGGCAGTTACCTGTGCTTCTGACCCACCAGCTACAGACGGGAGGGCCCCACGACCTCCCCCTTAGGTTCAATGAAATTGCTGGAGCAGCTCATAGAACTCAGGAAACCAGTTTAATAAAGGATACGAATGAACAGCCGGATGAAGACAGACACAGGGCAAGGTCCCAAATAAAGGAGCTTCTCTCCCCGTGGAGCTTGGGGCCTGTCTCAGTGGTATGTGGGGCTGTTCTGGTTTCCCAAGCCTAGAAGCTCTCTCCGACCAAGACGCAGGACCCAGCCAAGCAGAGCCGTGCAGAGTAGAGCGCAGAGAGAGAGTTCTTCTTTGGGGTTTTTTGTGAGCACTTCATTGCACAGTCATGATCGACTAAATTATTGGCGATTGGCTGTTCAGCCTCCCTGCCCTTCGGTGGGAGCCCCAAAGTCTCTCATTAACATGGCAAAACCCCCATTTCACCCTTAAGACTGCAGTGTTTTAAGGAACTGCGGATGCAGACCAGTCAGTATACCCGGGAAATACACGTACCTGGCCGTATGTGTGACCATTCACTACATCACTGCTTCCTATTAAGCTCCGTTCTCGCGGGCTGGGGGAGGGCTTTGAAAAACCCCGAGCATGTCTCCAGGGGTCTTCCCGCACCCTTCAGAGCAGACAGAAGCTTCTGCACCATCAGGGCCACCTCAAGCTCTGTTTCTCCAGCTTTGGAAGAGCTGAGTTGAAATATATACTCGGGAAAACAGATTCTTCTTTAAACTCTCTCCAAATAAGCTGAACTGAGATGTAAGTGCTTGTCAGATGTGCTTTCACTCTACCTCCTTCCTTTTTCCAAAGCAGTGGAGAACATTCCTAAATGAAATCTTAGTTGAAAGCCCAGTGTATAAATTCTGTCCCCTGTGTCTGTCAACACGGCCCACCCTGAGGTGACCCCCGAGGTCCTTGTGAAACTCCTGGAAACCACAGGGCTCTAAGAAACAACCCCCCGAGCCTCCCAGGAGCAGCCGCGTGCTGGCCCCGGTTCTTTCCTGCCACAGTCCGCCTGCTGCGGACTTGTACTCACTGCTGCCCACTGAAGTTTCTGCCCTTTGGGCAGAGGAAGGGTATCGCAGGTCCCTTTGGGAATTTGAAGCTGACTGTACACTCTCATCCCAAGGAAATGGCCACGCATGAAAAGGTCTGCATATTAATTTGGTTGCTCCACGGCTCTGAAGCCCATCTATACGGTTAAACTACGCCACAGTCCGGCCAACTGATGTCCTTTCACGGAGCGATTTTCATCCCAGGTCATGGGTGAGCCACGTCTCACAGATAATTCTTTGCTGAAGCAGCAGCTTCTGAGTAACCACGACGAGTCAGCTTCTTTCCTAAATGCTAGGGATCCGACGGGAACCCAGCCGAGGTCTCTGGCATCTTATTTTAGAGGGGAATAGACATGAGATGATAGTCACGTAAGTCGTGCAATGGTTTCCAGTTCTGAGAAATCAATGAACAGGCCTGACTGGCGGGCCTGGCAAGCAGGTGTCACAGCCCAGGCACAGGCATGGGCGGGGGCTCCCGTATGGCCTTTGGGCTGGGACCCGGGGACGAGAGGGACTCTGCGGAGAGGGAAGGGCAGACACTCCAGGCAGATGTGGCCCCAGGCGAGAACGAGCTCGACGGCTTGGAGAAGGAAGGTGGCCACGTGCCTGGAGCTGTGGGCAAGGGGATCAGGCCGGGGACGCAGTGGCTGGGCCGTCAGTTTGTTCCTAGTTCACAAGGACAGATGGGTCTGGGTCTCCCGGGAGGGCCACGCACACCTGCTCCCATCCACACCCCAGAAGCAGGAGGGGCCCGTCTGCCCCCGCTGCCTCACCCCACCGTGCCCCTCCCCCAAGGCACCACCCCTCTGCCTGGACTTGGGCTCGCTCATGTCCCCCCTGGGGCGCAGGCAGTGCCTCACCTGTCCCGCATTTCCCACGGTGCTGCACACTGGGAACCTTCCGTTATCACCAAGCACGATGATCTGTTGCAAGAAAGCAGCCGGCGTTTGTGCGGCCTCGGGCCTCGGCGGTGCCAGTGGTGCAGTGACGCCTGGGCCTAAGGTCTGCCTCAGATAAAAGCAAGCAAACAGCCCCGTTCTCTGGGGAGACCCCTGAAGGGCTCACTCTAGTCGGTGATTATTTACACCTACACTGTACCCATGTTTCCAGCATGTAAGCTTGCCAGGTGGTGAATTTTATAAGCCAAGTTTATTAACTATGTAACCATTAAAAGTGTAAGTAAATAACTTCAGTGCTGTTGGTGGCAGAGATTTCCTACAGTAAAACAGCAAGAGATGAAAACCTGGCCCACGGCGTTTATGAAGGTGTTGCCGGTGGCCAGCACATTTCTGTCCATCCCTGTCCCCCTCCCTCCCTCCTTCCCCTCCCCCCTTACACACACACACACACACCATGTTGCTGATGGAGAGAAAACACTGGTCAGATGGCACTGACGGCAAAGAACTCAATGAGCGCCGTCGCGAGACCGCGGCTGGTGTGGCCCCTGGCCGTGCACGTCCTGCTGAGCGCGGCCTGCCCCCGAGTGCGCGGCCCTCCTCTCTGCCTCCAGACTGCTCCTGGTCTTCACCACGGACAGTGGTATGTTGGTTTCCTGTCTTCTTTCCGTGCCAACTTCCAGAGAAAATGAACTGACCACACAGCTCCCGGAAAGAGGTGCGCCCAAATGGAGGAAGAGCCCAGGCTGGGTCTGGGCCTGCCTCCTGCTGCCAGGCCTCCATGTGCCCCTGGGAGTGAATCCGAGAGACTGTGTCTAAGGAGTCTGCCTGAGGACAAAGGTGACCCACAGGTGGGGAACCACAGTCAGACAAGGAGGGCAGCGAGGACTGCTGGGCATTCCCTCCCCGGGCTGGGCCTTTCACCAGCAAGGCGGGGGCTGGGAAGGGCTCACTTGGCAGTGCTCCACGCAGGTGCAGGAGCCGCCCTGAGGCCTCTGAGAACCTCTCCGCCAGTCCCTGGGTGTGAGGGACACAGGGCGTGGACGGCATGCTATGGGCTGACGGGCCAGAGACCACGGGCTGAAAGTCCTGGTGGCTCCGAGAGCTCCCGGGCGGTGTTCTGGTCAGCAAGCCTGAGAGCGCCCAGATCACTGTGCTGGTCAGCCGTCCTCCCTGGGGGTCAGTGGAGAGAGAGCTGCACAAAGCTGGGAGGGAGAAGGGGGACTGCTTTCAGATTCGCCCAGCCCCCACCCCTACGCCAGAGGCTCTAAGGGGATTCCAGGAGGGTCACAATTCATTCACTGCCTACCATGGGCCAAGCAAGGTCCACGCACTTAGGTTCACATGGCCCCCAGCCCTAGAACAGGTGAGGAGCCGTGTCTCCCCTGGGCCGTCCTTCATCAGCCCCACTGTGATGGCCCCGTGATCGGGAGAATATCTGTGTGCAAAAGTGGTGGGACAGGGACCACCTCAGGGCCTTTCGCCTTTGGAAGCATCTAGCCTCTTCGAGCAGTTTCTCTGCCTCTTCCATCCCCTTGTCCTCCAGGAAAAAGCCTCCATTAAGGCTACTTAAAACTGAAACAACACTCAAGTGCTGATGTTTGGCCCATCAAATTCACAAAGATCGACAGAACAGAACCAATGCAGAGCATGTGTCAGGGAACCTGGTCTCGTGTACTGTTCGTGGCCATGCACATCGATACAAACTTCCTGGGAAAATGCATCAGAAGCTATAAATATGCTGATATTGTTCGGCCCAGGAATCCCACGTCTGTGACTTTATCTAAGGAAATTACCATCAAGGTACACAAAGATTACTTACAAAGGCATTTATTGCAATGTTGTTTGGAAACAGACTGCCTCTCCCGGAGTGGGTCAGTTAAAGGAGCAGCGGGCCGTTCCCGCGTTTGCAGGGAGTGCCTCCTCCCCGGCCTCTAGTCGGTGGACTTTCCTCCATACCCCCGCCTCTCTCTCCATCCATCCTCCTCCCCAGAGAGGCAGCAGGCGCTGGCTGGAGCCATCAAAGGCCCTCTGCTGGGAGAACTGCTCTGTTCTCCATGCCTCTCCCCCAGGTCAGGGGGCAGGGCGGGTGGGAGCCTGGGGCATGGTCGGCTTTAGGCTTTCCCCGATGTGGCCTCTTCCAGGGTCCGGGCAGAGGCACAGGGTCAGCGAGCCTGGTTCATGTCTTACATACGAGGTCGCCTCCCACTTTAGCCTGAACTAGGAGAAGGCGGATAGTCTGGCCTCTCCACTGCTGTGGGTGGGAAAGACGGCTTCTACTTGTTAATCTCTGTCTGAAACCCTCAAACATTCAATAGCACTATGTAGCCATTAAAATGGTATAGAAAAATATCATAATTAAAATGGTCTTATTTTAAAGGAAAAAAGGCAGGTTTTAAAACAATATATCATACCTACCACAGGTTGGTACGAGGGCTTACTAACATATTGCTGTCACTTTCTTGCTTATTCTGCATCCTCTGGTGTTTTTACAAAGTTGTGTAGATTTAAAAAATGATAAAAATCTGTATTGAACAGGTCACTCTGCTCAGTCGTAATCACCCCTGAAGTCCCCTTGTGCTCCTCCCAGCTCCCTGGCGTCACCACACCGACCTCCTTCTTCCAGGCCCGCGTGCTGTGCGGGGCCAGTTCTGTCACCTCAGTGTCTACGATCATCCATTATTTAGCTCTTTTCTGCTAGATTTCAACCTCCTCGGGGCAGGGACCATAACTTCACCATCTGCCCACAGCGACCACCAGGGCACTTGGCTCCTATCTGGTGTTCAGTTGATGTCTGTCCAGGGTCTTGGTGAGCGCAAGGAGGAACGACACTCGAAGAAGGGCACCTAGAGGGCGGTGACAGGGGAAATGACCAGAGGCTACGTCATCCAGACTGGAGAAATGGAGGCACGCTGGAAGGAGGGAGGTGTGTCAGGCTCTGCAGTGGCAAGCTCCTCAGGGGCTTTGGGGGAAGGAGGGCACCCCTCCTCTGCGGGGTAAAACAGCCCGTCACCCGTCCAGGACAGATGGGGTGTGCCTGTGCCTGTGCCTGTGCCTGTGCCTTAGCAGGTGGCAGGATGAGCTCCGGAAGGCCGTCTCCCTCCTGGGATTCCAAGGTTAAGCAAGTGTGGCTTTATTGCTGCTATCAGGACATGGCCCCACCCCTCAGCTGGTGAGAGCCGCCTCTTACACAACAGGAGGCAAGTGTGCCCAGGGAAATACAGCGACCATGGATAGGTGTGACAGAGCTCTGTGGAATCCTGCAATCAACCTCATGACCCCATGCCAGACTCGGTGTGGACCCTACGGAGCAGCTGCGGCCGGACTGCCTTCCGTCCTGGTGGGCTGTGGCTGCTGTCCCCACCCAGCACCTTGCACACACAGCCACCATGGCATAATCCCTCTCATGTGAGCATCTACTGTTCTGCCTGCCCAGGACCCCATCCTCTGCTAACAGGTGGCTCTGGTGGCCATTTCCCTCGGGTGACCACTTCTCTTCTAGCTCAGAGCATGCTTCCCATTGGGCAATGGGCTTCTGCCTCCTGGATGGACACGTGTCCCGGACGCCACATGATCCTGTGATCCACACGACTGTACCAGAACTCCTCTGCTGCGGTGCTTGCCTCAGTGATGAACGTGGGACCAAGAGTGGCCCAACCGGAGGCCACCCGGGCGCTTGGCGCACTCTCACCAAAGGGGCATTCTGCCTGTGGGGTGGAGCCTGCCGCCCCCGACAGCCCTCTTTACGGCATTGTGGGACCAGGGCACCTGCCAGGGAGTGAAAAGCACAGACACACTTACCTAGACATTCAGAAAGAATAGGCTTTGGAAATTGGTAATTATTTTTTATTAGCTTTTTGGTCTTGGACAAACTTAAATTCTGCAAGGTATCCTTGGTAAATAATGATAATCGTAAAGAGCTTAAATGAGGAACAGATAATGTACTTGAAACAATATAAACTGTAACGAGCCATTAGTTAGCCAATCATGTGTGGCAATAGAAATAAAAACAAAGGGAGAGGAAAAATTTATAAGTAGTTGTGACCAGGAGACCAGCAGGGCACATGGAAGTGTTTGTTACATGAAGGTGGGGCAAAAGGATTCACTGCGATGTTTCCTCTGAAAATCAGTCATGCAAATTTGATGTGGTTGTGGGTGTGGG